>NW_024531599.1:927120-1396779 GCF_017590135.1 Pyrgilauda ruficollis
GATCCCCCTATATTATCCCGGATCCCACATGGATCCCCCACCCCTGGACACACCTGCCTGCACTTGATCTCCCCCACGGATCTGTACCTATATCCTTCCTCCAGGTCCCCCTGGATCTTCCCACGGACCCCTGTGCTGGGTCCCCCTTTCCCAATCTCTCTCCGTGGAGCCCGACATGAACCCTGCAAAGGATCCCATTTTGGATCCCTATAGGCCCCCCTATCCAGGGGTTCCCTGCCATGAATTCCCTTGATCCATGGATTCCCAGCCTCTGAATTTTGCTGCCCCCCCGCCTCAATGGATCCCCGTCCATAGACCCTCTTAGACTCCTTGCCCCAACAAATTCCTCCCATCCCAATTTCCCCCAGACATCTCTTGATTCTGCCCAACCCATAGATCACCCCTTCTCCTGAATTCTCTCCGGAATCCCCACAGGGCCTTCAGAGATCCCTCCACATCCCCATAACATGGATCTCACCCCATGTCCCCTCCATCCCCCCTCATGGATCCCCCACCCATGGATCCACCCACAGATTTCTCTCCATCCCCCACCATGGAACCCCGATCGATCTCCCCATGGATCCCCTCCATCCCCACCCATGGATCCCCGATGGATCCCACCCATAGATTTCTCTCCATCCCCCACCCGTGGAGCCCCGAGGGATCCCCCGGCTCCCCTCCATCCGCTCCGTCCCCCGCCCATGGATTCCCCGCCCCGTGCCCGCCCCTGGACGGGTCCCGCCTCCGCGCTCTCAGGGCGGCCCCGCCCCGGCCCGGCCCCGGCGCGGCGATGGCGGCCCCGGCGAAGGACGTGGCCGCGGTGCGGGACAGGGCCCCGGTGCGGGACGCGGCCTCGGCCAGCAGCGCGGGCCCGTGGTCGCTGCGGCACCTGCACCTGGACCTGCGCGTGTCCTTCGCGGCCGCGGGCGCGGGGCGGCTCCTCGGGCGGGCGCGGCTGGAGCTGCGGTGCGAGCGGGACGGCGCGGGCGCGGAGCTGCGGCTGGACGCGCACCCCGCGCTGGCCGTGAGCCGCGCCGCGCTCCTGCCGCCGCCGGGCGGGCCCGGGGACGCGGCCGGGCAGGCGCTGCCCGTGGAGAGCCGGCCCTTCGCCAGCTATGGCAGCGCCCTGCACATCGCCCTGCCCCAGGCCCCCCGTGCCGGGCAGCTGCTCACCCTCCTCATCGACTACGAGGCGGGCGAGGGGCCCGGGGTGAGCGCTGGGACACCGGGAGACACCGGGCCCCGGGGGGGGTGGGGGGAAGCCGGGGGACACCGCTCCCGGTGTGAGCAGGGGGCACTGGGGAACAGCGGGCCCGGGGTGGATGGAAGGGACGCGGAGTGCGGTGGGACACCCTGGCCCACAAGGACCGGGAGGACACTGGGTGTGAACTGGGGGCCGCCAGACCCGGGGGGAGCTGGGGGGTGGTACAGGGGACCTGTACCTGCCAGGACTGGAGTGGGCAGAGCTCCAAGGGTGAGGAGCCCCTTCCCAGCTCCCTCCACAAGGAGCAGCTGTGGTCGAGCCACCTCTCACTGGGGTCTTGGTCCCTCCCCAGGTGTGCTGGCTGTCCCCTGAGCAGACGGCGGGGAAGCAGAAGCCCTACATGTACACACAGGGCCAGGCTGTCCTCAACAGGTCCTTCTTCCCCTGCTTTGACACCCCCTCAGTCAAGTTCACCTATTCAGCCACCGTGAAGGTAAGCGGAGCTCCAGGAGCTGCCCTGGCCATTCCCTGACACCCACCAGCAGCAAAACTCTCCATGAGTGCAAAGTTTGCTGGGGAAGAAAGTCCAAAGGAGGCCGTGGAGATGATCCAAGGGCTTTAGCACCTCTGCTATGGAGCCAGGCTGGAAGAGCTGGGATTTCAACCTCCTGCCAGCCAGGCTGTTCAGCTGCAGAAGAGAAGGCTCTGAGTAGACCCAAGAGCCCCTTTCAGTGCCTAAAGGGGCTCCAGGAGAGCTGGAGAGAGCCTTGGGACAAGGATCTAAGTGCCAGGACAAGGGGGAATGGCTTCCCACTGCCAGAGGGCAGGGTTAGATGGGATATTGGGAAGGAATTCTTGGCTGTGAGGATGAGTAGGCCCTGGCACAGAGTCCCCAGGGCAGCTGTGGCTGCCCCTGGATCCCTGGAAGTGTCCAAGGCCAGGCTGGATGGGGCTTGGAGCAACCAGGGATAGTGGAAGGTGTCCCTGCCCGTGGCAGCGGGCGAGACAAGATCTTTAATGTCCCTTCCAGCTTAAACTGCTCTGAGCTGTTGGGTCCCTTGCATGGAATGTGCCAAAGCACAGAGGCATCACAGCAGGGACACTGCTTCAAACCCTCCTCCTCAGGCCCCAGCTGAGAAGTCACTCACCTGTACTTGGGCTGTTTTTCTCTCAGATGCCCTTTTGGATGAAGACAAGCAGCCCCAGGGTTCCTCCTGCCTCTCCCCAGTTGCATGCACCAGCCTGGCTCCCCTGCTCAGAGCTCCTTGCATTTGCGTCAGGAGGAGCTGAGTTTGGGGGAAAACAGCTGGAGGAAGGTGGTGCTGCTGGGCCATGCTGGGTCCTGGTGGCAGTTCCAGGGCTGCCAGACTTCCAGGAAGGAGCAGCTGCTGTTCCCCAAAGATGGCACTAAATGCAGATTCCCCCTTGTCTGCGTGTGGGCATGTGGTGACACTGGCACTGCGCCGCCACGCGTGCCATCCTGCTGTGGGCAAGGGAACTGCTTAATGGTGTGACACCATCCAGTGCCAATGGCATGTGGTGGCATCAGCTGGTGATGCCAGGATTGATTTATTTTGCTCTCCCAGGGCAGAGCCCCTCTGGTGCCACAGGGTGAGCGTGGGATGGGGCTGTTGCTGAGCTCTGGTGTGATGCTCTGTACCAAGGAAACCGTATTCCCTGTGCACCGTGGGGCTCACCCCCTGCTTGGGCTAGGGGACACTGGATCAGTCTCCCTGGGCTCAGCCCAGGCTACTGCATTTGCCATGGGTTCTGCACTGGCTTGGGAACAGGAAAAATGAGTTGTTGTGCAAGAATTGGGAGGGGAATCAGCAGTTGAGGGATCTGTATCCTCTGCCCTTTCACACCTGCAGCTCCAGTATTTCCTTATCTCCTGGTAGGTCCGGGGGCAGCTCCAGGTACCCTAGCATTGCAGGGATGCAGCTGGGATCCCAAGTGGGAGCTCAGGGTGTTCCTGCTCTGCTCCCCGTAGCCTGCAGTGCCCCTGGCCCCGGCACCTTCAGGCTGGGACACATTTGCCATCAGCCACTGTGGTGTCCCAGCTGGCTTAGCTGGCCTGCCACTGTGTGTGACTCTAATGGGTGGCTCTATCCACGTGGTCAGGTCCCCGAGGGCTTCACGGCTGTGATGAGTGCCACGAGCTGGGAGAAGCAGAAGGATAACACCTTTGTATTCAAGATGTCCCAGCCAATCCCCTCCTACCTGATTGCTCTGGTTGTTGGGGACATCGTGTCTGCTGATGTTGGCCCAAGGTAAGGGGCTCAGGAGGGCTCCAGAGCTGTGGGAACTGCACAGTGAAGCTCCTGTGGCAGCTACTTTCTGCTTCTCCCTGCTCCACGGTGCTCTGGAGAGCAGAGACACTGGCCATAAACATGGCACAGTCAGTCCCTGTCTGTGTCACCAGGTTGTGGGCTCATGGGATAAGGTTTCTTCTCAAACTGGAGCATGAAAAGGAGCCTTGATGCTGTGTCCCCTCACCTTCAGGAGGGTCCCTGGCTCTGCTCGTGTCACCCTGCACATGAATGAGGGCAGTGGGTCCCCATGCATGGAGGATCCCACATTTCCTGACAGACTGGTGCTTTCTTCAGTTCTTGGCTGCCACTGCAGCCATATAAAAGCCCTTTGACATTCAGACAAGGAAAGAAATCACAGCAATTTGCACTATTGGCCTCTTTAAATGCCTTTATCAGCAGGGTTTTATTTTTCTTCGGAATAAACCTGTGCAATTTCTGTCTGATGAAGCAACAAGGTGAAAGTCTCCAGTGGTTAAACTTCCTCTTCTCTGCACTTGGCCAGGAGCCGTGTCTGGGCCGAGCCCTGCCTGATCGAGGCTGCCAAGAAGGAGTACGACGGAGTGATTGAGGAGTTCCTGGTGGTTGGAGAGAAACTCTTTGGCCCTTATGTTTGGGGCAGGTATGGCTGGAAGGTTCCTGAAGGACCTGGTTCCTCAGGGACAGGGAGAGAGTTTCCTTCTCTCCCCAGCCCTGTCTTCAGGAGGAGCGGGGTCTGAGCCCAGCCTTCCCTGGCAGGTACGACATCCTGTTCATGCCACCCTCCTTCCCCTTTGGTGGCATGGAGAACCCCTGCCTCACCTTCGTCACGCCGTGCTTGCTGGCCGGGGACCGCTCCCTGGTGGACGTCATCATCCACGAGATCTCCCACAGCTGGTTTGGCAACTTGGTCACCAATGCCACGTGGGGCGAATTCTGGCTGAACGAGGGCTTCACCATGTACGCCCAGAGGCGCATCTCCACCGAGGTCTACGGTGCGTGGCCGTGCCTGGCTGTGGGCTGCTGAGCCCTGTGTGGCTCTGGGCTCTGTCCCACAGCTCAGTGCCTCCCTCTGAGTGCCAGTGGGGATGGAGCCTGCGCTGCATCTCAGAAGAGATGAAGGGCAGCAGCTGCAAGGCCTTGTGGGGTTCTGTAAACTGAAAAAAGAGTTAGTTTAGATTAGATGTTGTGACTTTGGGGAGGCACTGGCACAGGTGGCCCAGAGAAGCTTTGGCTGCCCCATCCCTGGAAGTGTCCAAGGCCAGGTTGGAAGGGCCTTGGAGCCACCTGGTCTGGTGAAAGGTGTCCCTGCCCATGGCAGAGGGTGGAACAAGATGATCTTTAATGTCCCTTCCAGCCCAATCCAGTCTGTGATTTCTGGTAGCCTTTGCTCTGAGGTGGACACTTCCCTGCACCCCCTGCCAACAACGTGGGCACTGTGTCCTTGCCTTACCTTCCTCATCCTCCTGCAGCTCCCATGTGGAGCTGATACCAGCTGTCCTGAGCTCCCCCCAGGACACACAGTCCTGTCCAGAAGCTCGTATTCTCCCGGCACAATTTGCTGTATCCACATGAATTTAAGTGGCTTGAAAAATCTCTCGCTGCCTGTGGCTGGGCTGCCCCGTGCCCCTCTGCAGCTCTGCCATCCCAACTCCACATGTACGGGTCTCCTGCTCTCCCAGCTCGTGCACTGACGGTGTTCCTCTCCCGTCGCAGCGCCGGCTGTGCCCGCAGTGCGCAGGGGTCTGGCCGGGCTCCCCGAACGCCTCCGCTTGTCTCTGCCCAGGTTTGCCCTACACCTGCCTGGAGGCTGCCACGGGAAGGGCCCTCCTGCGCCAGCACATGGACGCCACGGGGGAGGACCATCCCCTCAACAAGCTGCGGGTGGTGATCGAGCCAGGTCTGTGGGGTGTCCCTGGGTGTCCCTGGGCTCCGGGGGAGCGGGACAGTGCCAGGTGGGCTGGGGGGGCCGGGCTGTTCTGTGGCTGGCAAAAACACCAGCACGGGTGATGGGACCTGGGAGAGATGATGGCTGCAGGAGGGGGGGATAGGCTGTGCCCAGCGCAGATGGGGGAATCTTGGTGCATGTGAGGGCTGTGTTGTTTTGCAGGTGGGCAGAAGATTTCTGATGGTTTTGCCTTTTTCTAGGTGTCAATCCAGATGACACATACAATGAAACACCCTATGAGAAGGGGTACTGCTTCGTTAGCTACTTGGCCCATCTTGTGGGCAACCAGAGCAAGTTTGATGCCTTCCTCCAGGTGGGTGTGAGCTGCAGAGTCAAAATGCCACGGCAGGAGGCCAAGGCACAGCAGGACCCTGGGAAGGACAGGCTGAGAGGGTGGCTGGGGAGAGGAAGAAGAGGTGGAAAACGGGAATGTGAGTAGGGGAATAAGATGAAGGCAGAGACTAGCCTCGTGCTTGCAGCAGGTGCTGGGAGTGTTGAGGGGTATCCCTGGGGATGCAGGGGGCTGGGAGCCCCTGGAGGGAACAGGGGCTGGAATGGGTTCCCCAGTGAGGTGGAGCACAGAGAGGACTGGGCAGCACTGCAGGGTGAGAGTGTCTGGCATCAGCCCCATCCATCCCACAGGCCTACGTGAACCGGTTCAAGTTCCAGAGCATCACTGCAGACGACACCCTCGAGTTCTTCCTGGAGTACTTCCCGGAGCTGAAGGAGAAAGGCGTGGACTCCATCCCAGGTCAGCGCAGCGCCATCCTGGCCAGGGAACAGGGGCTGCCACTTTTCAGCCCCACTCCCGCGGGTGTCAGAGCAGCCCATGTCCCCCGGAGCCTTTGCACGTTGGTTTGTGTGTTTTACTGGAGATGCTGTTGCTGCCAGCCCAGCTCTGTTGGAGCAGGCACGGGTGGCACTCGCCAGCTGGGATCAGGCCCAGGCTTGGGCATGTGCCAGCTCAGCCTGATTTTTTTCCATTCAAACCCAGTTCCTGCTCTGCACTTGGGTGCTGTTTCATGGGGTGTCCGTGACTCAGCCTGGTGAGTCTGGTTGAGCACTGGGATCAGGCCCAGCCAGCACTCTGGGCTTGGCCCAGCCTTGCTGGAGATCCAGGCTTGGCAGGAGCTTTCCCTGCTGGAGCTCATCCCGCTGGTGGCACTGGGGCCAGTACCCACAAGCACACCCTGAGCCCATGTGTCCGATGGCCTCACACCATCAGTTTGTGGTGGTCACCATCCTCGGGCAGGTTTGGTGGCACTGGGAGAAGGTGGGGAGATCTGGGCAGCAGCAGCTGGTGTCGGGCTCAGGGCTCTGTTCCCAGCTCTCCCTCCTGCCTCACTGCAGGGTTTGAATTTGACCGCTGGCTGAACACGCCGGGCTGGCCGCCCTACCTGCCTGACCTGTCGCCGGGGCAGCAGCTGATGAGGCCAGCAGAGGAGCTGGCAGAGCTCTGGGCAGCTGACAGCTTGAACATGGAGGCGATCGAAGCCGTGGACATCATGGGCTGGAGGACGTACCAGCTGGTCTATTTCCTGGATCAGGTCCTGCAGAAGTCCCCTCTGCCTGAAGGTGAGTGCCAGGGTACTCCCCGGGCTCTGGTGCCCAGAGGAGACACAGGGTGATGTGCCAAGTCCAGCCAGGTGGCCAGGGATGTGAGGGCACATGGGGGGACACTTGGGTGTGTGGCCATCAGCCCCTCTCCAACTGCTCTCTGGGTCCTGGTTCCAGGGAAGCCTTGGTTGGTGTGGTGGAGGATGGAGGGCCAGGGGAAGCATGTCCGTGGATTTATGGGGACATGTGCAGTCCTGCTGTCCCCAGGCTGGCTCTGCTGGGCTGTGTCCCCATGTCACTGCAACTCTCCTTGCCCTCTTTGCTGAGGAATCTCCCCCCACTTTGTGCTGGCACCCCAAGCCACCAGCACATGGCCCTGCAGGGCTGCCCAGCCTGGGAGGCCCAACAAGGGCACCGACCTGCCCAGAGCCAGCAAGTGCCTGGGGTGCTCCAGAGCTGGGGGTGGGGGGCACTTGGGCAGGGGCCAGGGCTGACCCGAGGCTGGGAGGATCCCAGAGAATTTGCAGCACAGCTGGGATGGACTGACAGGGTTCCCTGGGAGCAGGGCTGGGAGATGGGTCAGAACCCCGTGGGGATGGTGACCACTCCCCTCTCACAGGAAATGTGAAAAGGCTGAGCAAGATGTACCCCAAGATCTCCAAGGCCCAGAACGCTGAGCTGCGACTGCGCTGGTGCCAGATTGTCCTCAAGAACAACCTGGAGGCTGAGTACAGCAAAGTCAAGGACTTCCTGCACAGCCAGGTTTGTTCCTGGGCACTGGTGGCAGGGCCCAGCAGCATGCAAGTGGGGAGAGAAGGGCACAGGTCACAGGTCTTTCAGTGCCAGAGGGACAGGGGTTGGCTCTTGCTTTTGATAATTCCACAGAATGGTTTGGGTTGGAAGGGACCTTAAAGCTCATCTTACTCCACCCCGTGCCACGGCCAGAGACACCTACCACTAGACCAGGTTGCTCCAAGCCCCATCCAGCCTGGCCTTGGACACTTCCAGGGCTGTGCCAGGGCCTCACCACCCTCACAGGGAAGAATTTCTTGTCAATATCCCATCTAACCCTGCCCTCTGGCAGTCCTTGTCACTCCAAACCCCCTTGTCCTGTCACTCCAAACTCCCTCTTCAGCTCTCTTGGCACTGGAAGGTGCTCTAAGGTCTTCCTGGAGCTTTCTCTTCTCCAGGTGAACACCCCCAGCTCTCCCAGCCTGGCCCCAGAGCAGAGGGGCTCCAGCCCTGGAGCAGTTCCATAGACTCCTCTGGACCTGCTCTGTCCATGTGTGTCTTGTGCTGGAGACTCCAGAGCTGGATGTAGTGCTCCAGTGTTGGGGTATTCTGAGAGGGCAGAATTTCCCCCTCAGCTGCCCACACTGCCGGGGATGAGCCTGGGACACAGCTGGCTTTCCAGGCTGGGAGAGCACCTGGCCAGGTCACACCCAGTTTGTCACCCAAGTCCTTCTCTGAAGGGCTGCTCTCCATCCCTCCCTCCACCCCGTGCCACGGCCAGAGACACCTACCACTAGACCAGGTTGCTCCAAGCCCCATCCAGCCTGGCCTTGGACACTTCCAGGGCTGTGCCAGGGCCTCACCACCCTCACAGGGAAGAATTTCTTGTCAATATCCCATCTAACCCTGCCCTCTGGCAGTCCTTGTCACTCCAAACCCCCTTGTCCTGTCACTCCAAACTCCCTCTTCAGCTCTCTTGGCACTGGAAGGTGCTCTAAGGTCTTCCTGGAGCTTTCTCTTCTCCAGGTGAACACCCCCAGCTCTCCCAGCCTGGCCCCAGAGCAGAGGGGCTCCAGCCCTGGAGCAGTTCCATAGACTCCTCTGGACCTGCTCTGTCCATGTGTGTCTTGTGCTGGAGACTCCAGAGCTGGATGTAGTGCTCCAGTGTTGGGGTATTCTGAGAGGGCAGAATTTCCCCCTCAGCTGCCCACACTGCCGGGGATGAGCCTGGGACACAGCTGGCTTTCCAGGCTGGGAGAGCACCTGGCCAGGTCACACCCAGTTTGTCACCCAAGTCCTTCTCTGAAGGGCTGCTCTCCATCCCTCCCTCCATCCTGTCCTGACCCAGGTGCAGGACCCTGCACTTGGCCTTGTTAAACTTCATGAGCTTCTCAGGGTCTGCTCCTTCTCCAAGGTTCAGGTGCTCTCCCCCCTCCAGGTGCTGCGGTCCAAGGGCTGCCCACGGCACCGTTCCCCACCGTGTCCCGTTTGCCACGTGCCCTGCGCCTGGCTAAGAGCAGGGCTGGGGGACGGGGGCGATGGGGGCGTCCCCGCTGGGCCGGGGCGGAGCCGGGGCCGTCACGGCTGTCTCCGCAGGGCAAGCAGAAGTACACGCTGCCGCTGTACCGCGCCATGTGGGGCGGCTCCGAAGCCGCGCGGGCCCTGGCCATGGAGACCTTCTCTGCTACGGCCCCGCAGCTCCACGTCAACGTGCAGAACTACGTCAAGAAGATCCTGGGCTTGGCAGCGGCTGAGGCCTGAGGCAGCCTGGGCTCTGCCCCCTCCGCCGGTGTTCCTGCTGGCAGGACCTCAGTGCCTCCCTCTCACATTTCCTTATTAAAATGTGTAATTTTTTCTCATTGTTCTTCCTGCTCCCAGTGAGCCACGGGCCACCTTAGAGTGACTCCCTGCCCCGATGCCAGCCCTGCTCTGGGCACTTGGGGTGCTGCTGGCTTCTCCTGGTGCTGGCACTGGAGGGATGGGCTTGGCCTTGGTGCCTGCAGGGCTGCAGCAGCTCCTGGCCCTGCTCCTTGCTCCTCTCCACACTGCTCCTTGCTAGGCTCCTGCCCAGCTGCCAGAGCTGGGACAGTGGGGACATGGGGAGCTGGTGCAGTGTGGCAAAGCTGGGACCTCCTGGTTCCAGTGCCCTGAGCTGCTGCTCCACAGGAGTTGGGGATTGCTTCTCTACCTTGCTTTTTGCCATCATGCTGGGGCTCACATTGAATTGGAGGAAAGGGGTGCTCCTGCTCTCCCACCAGCAGTCCCAAGGGCTTTAAAGAGCCAGGGGGGCCTGCACATGGCAGAGACTGTAGAAATAATACAAAGCTGGACAGCCACAATGTTCTTTATTCCTTATCAAATGCAGGGATATAACTGTGCGTATTCCAGTACAGAACTGCCCAAGGCTGTGGGAACACAAGTAACCTGAGAGCCTGCTGGCCATAATGATAACAAGGTGGTGATAACAAGAGCACCTAACTGCCCTGGGAAGCTCATGTGTACTGCACAGTCTGTGTGTGGCCTCTACAACACCTCCCATCCTGCGATCTCCTGGGAGACTCGGGGGTGTCCTCTCAGAGAGGTGCACTGTCCTGGCACTTGCACAACAGCAGCCCAGAGGCCAATCTCAATGGGCTCAAGTGTTCACAGTAAATCTCTGACCCAGCACTGTGGTTCCTACAGCCATGACTGAGCCCAAAGCCCTCCCAGAGCCAAGACCGGTCAGAGTGTGTGGAGGTTGTGCATTTCCTCACAAGTGGGCTCAGGATTTAAAGAGGGCTGGTTGTGGCATGTTCAGCCTGAGAGAATGAGGCTTCCCTGGGCAATGGGTGTCCTCTAGTGGATCAGCATTACTGGAAATAGACTGTAGTGTTGTTACAAGTTGCAGTGTAGAACCTTTCTCCAGCTGCCAGCCCGGTTTCCCAGGGAACACAGAGCCTGTCAGTACAATTATCATGACCTCTGGTAGGAGACTCCACTATCTATGAGGCATCTGGAAACAATCCCTCTGGTTTAAAAGGTGCCCTTGGCTCTCAGAAGCACCTGTCACCTCTGGTCTGACTCACCTGAGCAGGCCACCAGGGAGACAGACAGGGTGGTCCCTAGAGCAGTTCCCTTGGATTAAATCCATAAGGTGTTCCCCATTGCCCAGACTGCAATCCTCTTGGCACGTGCAGGTGTGTCAGGCTGTGGGATGCTGACAAGAGCTCACAACTGCTGCTCCAGGAACACCTCGCTGAATGAAGATCATGGCTGCATGGGTGGGAGTGTGAGGGCTGGGAGCTGCATGTCTCACAGGGATCCTGCACCACTCCAGCTTCAAAGCAGAGAGCAGCCCCTGCAGTTGGAGCAGGACAAGGTTTTGATTCCCAGCTTGTCACTCCCTCCCAGGGCAGCCCCAAGGGCTCTGGGCAGGGCTGGGACAGTTCCACCACCAGACACTTCACCAACACCATCCAGCTGTGAGGAGAAGTGGGAAGCATCCAGCACAGAGCTGGGGGCTGCAAGGGGAGGGAACAGCAGCTGCTCCTGCACGGGCTGGGAATGGCATTCTGCCTTCATTCACCTTCCTGCAAAGGCAAGGGCTCACAGAGACACTTCAATATAAAATTAGTAACAAGATGTAACACACTTATTTTTAACAACGTGACCTTCATCAAGCGCAGAACGTTTTTTGCTTAATTTTTTTCCAGAATGAAATCCAAGTAAATCATGAAATGCCAGGAGAAGATGTTAATTCTTTATTAATAAATAGATTTAGAAAGGCTTAGCAAGACAGGATTAATGGATTTGATGGTCAGAGGGGACTGCTGTAATCTTCCAGTCTGACCTGCTGCAGAGCATAGGTCTGGATTCCTGCAGCCCACCAATCCAGGCAGCTGCACAGGGGCTTATCTGTTAATCCACACCATGGAGTCTCTGAAAAGTCACTACATTCTGGTCCAAGGACCAGTCTCCCTGTGAACACCACGCGCTCTTGTTCCCAGTTTCATTCTGACTTCCCCTTTACAGCCCTCGGGCTGGGTCAGCTGAAGCTCTTTAAATAGTATTCTTTAAATACTGTGTTTCAAAGGATTAGTGACTCTTACTCATGACTGCTTGATTTTACAGTATGAAAGTAATAATGGGCTTGATTATAAACTTAGTAACTCCCCAAACCATGTGGAATTAATTCACGCCTGAAATGATTTCAAGTCTACATTTGGGTAACAAATGTAACAAAGTCCAAATGCTGCACAAAGGTACAAACCCAGCGAATCCAGGGAGAGCACCTCAGCTGTCCCTGCTCCTCCAGGGCTGCTGTAGTGTGCAGACACTGAGCTACTCCATACACAACAGTAAACCAGAGCCAGCTCTGAAGTGCCAGTGTTTTTCAGGAACAAATGAGAAGGTGGTTTCCCAGGGCATGTCATATGTCTGCGCTCAGCTCTGCACACTGCTTGTCTGAGATGTGGGTAGCTAAGGAATCTATGATGTCAAGGAGGAGGAGCTGACTGAGCGAGCGGAGATTTGGCAACTTGGAGACCTTCAAGGAAAACGAAACAGAAAAAACAGGAAAAAATTAAAACCCTCCCCAAATCAGCTCATGTATTACCCTTTTACCCTTGGCACCCCATAGCAAGTCTGGTGGGGCACAGATGGTGCAAGATCCCAGCTGTGGGCTGGGCTGCAGGAAACAGACCACAGGGCTCTAGTTGGGGCTTAGAACCAACTTCAGACTGCTGGGAGTGGACAGCAGCAGGAACCTGCCCCCAGAGCTGCCCCTGTGGGTACTGACAGCCCCACTGCTACAAGACACTGACTGAGCACTCTCCTAAGAGCCATGCTGACCAGCACAGCCTGAGCTCTGAGATCTGTGGTTTTGCACTGAAAATGTGACTCAGGGCTTGATCCCTTTGCTGCTGTGCTCCTGAGGAAAAGCTCTTCTCAGTATTCATGCTGGTTCTGCTGGCATTCTTCCTGCAGTCAAAGCAGGTCACTGGAGCCCTTGCCAACAAAAACCTCCACCACATCACATAGATGAGAATCTACAACAAACTTTATGCTTTTGGACTGTTCAGAAGCTCAACTGTTAGCAAAAAGGAGCTCTACACATTCCTTCTTTCTCCTCAACCTCATGGTAAGGAGCCAGTAATCTCTCTGCTTAGAGGCACTAACACACAGCCTCCAGGCAGACTGTGCCCAAGCACTCACTCTCCTTACCTGAACTGACATGATCACCTCGCTCTAGGGAGCTGCACTGGGATAAAGAATAAAGATGTCCTGAGCAACCTCTGAAGGCCAGGAGGGAAGTGGCTGAGGACGCTTTCAGGAAGAGCTCAGGACATGCTTGTAGCAATATCCCCAGTCTATGGATCTGCCAGGACTGGGAGGGAGAGAGACCCCCTTAGCACTGGTGGGATCCTGCCCCCACCCAAGGCACGCACTGCAGAACAGATCAGGGTGTCACATGTCACAACAGCAGGTTTATTAGGGCTTTTGCACAACACTGACACACAAGAGCCTGAAAACACATTGCCCAAAGCAGTGAACCTCTGGGAAACAGCTCTTCAGTAATGCTCCTGCTGTGGGGAAAACTCCTTAACAGCCCAAATCCAGAACAGCGTTAAGTAACTGGAAGAACAGGAGATCCCACAGCCAGGGACCCAGCCTGCCTGAGCTCTGGTGACCCACAGGGCTTGTGCCCGAGAACAAATCCCCCTCAGAGCTTGTGGCTGGCCCAGGAGCAGAGCAGAGAGTGTCCGTGCCCAGCCACACTGAGTCACCCAGCCCAGGCCAAGAATCACACACTGAGGCCTCTCAGGCCAAGGGAAAACATTGCATAATTGAGATTTCTCTCTGCACATCTGCTTGACAGTCTTCCAGCCACGTTTTGATGAACACTGTTCTACCAGTCAACAGTTTAAATATAAAACATTTCCCCACATCCTGGTGAGGAAGTACAGCTGAGGAACGCCCTCCAGCTCCCATGCTGCCTCCCAGTGTTGTAATGTCCATTTCCCCCTGTATGTTCTGGGGAGAATCCCACCTCTTTGTCTTCCTGTGGCCTCCACTGGGAAGTGATACTGCGATATTTCAGCCCTCAGTGGCTGAAAGGCACTGACCCCAACCCTTGGGATGTCCTGTACATGTCCTGTCCTGGCCAGTGGGACCATTCCCCATCCCTGCTGAACTGGGCTGCTCCACAGGACTCATGGGGCCAGAAGAAAACAGACAGGATGAATGAAGGCAGGGGCTGCAACCTCACGCTGTGAACTCTCCTCTGGGAGTGATTTCTGGATGCTGGCTCCACTCTCAATGCTTTTTATGCAATTTCAGTTATTTCTGAATGTAAAATGCGTCATGCTCCAGCAACTTTGGCATTCAATGAAGAGCCTGAACACCATCCTGTCTCCTCTCCAGACACTAATGGGACATAGCAGTGCTCTTCTTCCCCAGGAGGATTGTGAGTTTAAATATACAAAGGAGAGTGAGCTACTTGAATATTAACTAGGGAATTATTATCAGTATGTGTGTAGCATCCAGAAATCCCAATTCCTATGATTTATCTACCTATTTCAGCAATGCTAATAAGCTGAGCAACGAACTGGTGACATGCTGGGGAACTCTCATGGAGGGATCACATCTCATAGGAACAATTAAATGACAATATCCTTATTCTTTCAAGTGAGGACAGGAGTATCAGCACATCGGGCTCTTGACCTTTCCTGCCATGAATACATAATCCCATCAAAACAGACCCACAGAATTTTTAAGATTGGAAAGGACCTCTAAGACCACAGAGTCCAACTGCTGAACATGGAAATCAGAGAGCCCAGCCAGGACATGGTAATTTGCTTTAGAGCACATGATAACACAACATGTATGACAGAGAATACTTCAAGGGGAGTATGAGGAGCACATTGATAACTGCTAGTGAGGGAGAGATTTGTGCCCTCAATATACAACAAACTTACCCTGCTATACACACATCAACCCAACAAGGGCATGGCACAAAATCAACAGCTGGAACTACTGAAAATTGAAGCAATTTTGGGTAACTTCTCCTTGGAAGGGCTTCACATTTCTAGACTAGCTTGTTCTAGTCTTTAATTTACTTTAGTGTGAGAAATGTGCCTAGCAGTCCTGTCAGTGAGTGGCAGCAACATGCAGCCAGCTCTCAGCTGTCTCACATGAGGAAGAATTAAACTGATTTCTATAGGAACGTGTCTTTAACCAAGGCAGTGACAGAGGACAGCAGCTCCCAAAAGCCACAGAAAAGATGCAACCAACCTTGGTGAACTGGTGAACGATGATGTGCAGGCAGTGCCTCTTCATGTCCAGGGCCTGGGTCTTGTCAGCTGCCTCTAAAATCTAGAGCAGGAGCAAAAATGTGATTTCCTGTCTGCACAGCTCAGATGCACAAACAGTCCTGACCCAGAGCAGGTAACTCCTCTTAGCTAGGGAACACCTCCACTTTGCATTACAAACTGAATATTTTCTGAACTATTCAAAAATAAGCCTTGGATTTAAAATGTATGGAGTCCTCAAGTGCTAATCAGCAGGACTTCTGCTTGTGCTGTAGCAGTTCAGGCTGCCTGCCTGGGAGCCAGCATTGGCTTTCTTACCAGAAAATATCTTTTGCTAGCTCAAACTCCACTGCAAGATCCTGTCAGCAGGATTGATAAAACAAGACTAAAGTCTGTCACCTGCAGACTACCATTTGCCCTGAACAAATGCCAAAAAGGGTTTACAGTTGAGTGCTGAGTGTGGTCATCTTAAAAAGACCTCAGTTCTGTAATGGGGGAGGAGAGCTCAGGAGGAGCCAGGTGAGCAGTACCTGCTGAGCACCTTCCTACAGCACAGGAACAGAAGTGACACAGTATCAGGTAAGGAACAATGCTGCTGAAGGCTGGGCTCCCACACATGCCATCACATAGGGTCACTGTCACTGGAAGGGCAGCCTCAGTGACCTGGCACTGGGGGTACCCACTTGACCAGCCCCCTTGGCTTTCCTCTAAGTGACTAACTGAAGTGCTTGGGGACAATTACCTGGAGCACATTCTCCACTGTGACATTCATTTCCAGGTTCTGCTTACAGTAGGCCTGGAGCCTGTTGTTGGAGAAGCCGTAATAGTAAGGTGCTGCAAAGAGGTACCTGTTCATTCCATTGAGGAACAAACCAGAAGCAAAGGCAGGAGTGCTGATGGCAAAAATCCCTGTGAAGAGTGGGAGTGCAGAGCCTGCTGGTGCCCCCCAACAGACCACCCTCCCAGGCTGTGCCAGGCAACCCAAAGCAAAAGGAAGGTGACCTGCTGGGCACGCACTCAGACAGATCTTCCAATTCCTTGGAATCTAAGGATACAGGGAGTCCTCAGGAGGCATGTTCACTTCTCCATAGTAGATGTATCTAAGCATGGACTCGAATGCTTGCTTGCTGGGAACCATTTCACCTATAGAAATGTTCACTTGCCCATCTTCTGGCATGAAGGAACGGAACATGGCTTCAAAGTAACTGGAAAGGGAAATAAAACTGATATAACACATTCTGCAGACAGATGGTTTAACCCAGCAGTATTGTTCAAAGGCTGCTATTCAGAACTGCAGCTTCCAAAGGAACAAATTCAGGTGACAACCTGGGCAAAAACACTGCTCATTTATTTTTTCATGTATGTCTGCCAGTGAAAACTCCAAATATAATCCCCTAATTACCATCAGAACTACCTGAAATTTCTCTGTTTCTTGAAAATTAGGACACATGGTGCTTTGATTTTTTCTCTAATTTGCATAAGACCCAGCAGAGAGCTTAAAGCATTATGAATTTCCTTGGTATCTACAGGCTGCCAATCATCAGGGCTGTTTTAAGAGCTGTGAAATGCTTCTGGTAAAATACCACAGTAACTAATAGTGAATATTGTTAGGGCTTTTTCTGGGAAAAAAATTGTGATGGTATTTGAAATGGAAATTTTAAGTGAACATTTAATGTTTGGTGGAACACAAGGTGCAGGTCCACAGAACACACAAGTGCAGGACAAATCCACTTCACTCACGCCCTGAGGAGGGAGAACAGTCCCACCATCAGCAGGGTGGACTCCTTTCTCTGCATAAAGCATGAGAACACTCTGCTCTCTGTCATGCACCATTTTTTGTTATGTTTATTCATAACCAGTCTTAAATATCAGAAAGTGAGAAAGAAAATCAAGTTCCACATGATAAAATACGAATTGTTCACTGTCAGAAGGCTCCTTCTGACCTCAGTGGACATCTGTTGCTTTCCACTTCACTGAAACCACCTTATGTTTTCCACCCTTTTTCCCTTCCTGTGATTTTACAGATGCTTTGTCTTGCAGTGCAGCTTCTCACACACCCTCTGCAGAATCTCTGCAATTCTAATTTCTTCCTATCTTTCCCTGCTGGGTATCAAATGGAAAAAAGAAAATTTAATCACTGCTGCTTAAAGGCTTATTACACTCATTGAGCAAAGCTGCATCTTAACACTTCATGCAGATTTAAGTTCCTCTCTGTCTCCTGAAGCAAGCCAGCTGAGCAGAGACTGCCCAGCCCTGCTCTGTCCTTCACACACACTCTTGGTACAGGGCTCACCTGGAGCGAGCTGCCAGGATGGCTTTGTGGGCTGGCCGTGGGTGCCCATCTAGGAGCAGGATGATATCACAGAATTCAGTCCCAGCTCCTTCCAGATAAGCCTTCATGTCCTGAATTAAAGATGTTCCTGAAATTAAACATAATGAAATAAAGACATGATAGTTCCAGGTGATCAGGTACTATCCAACTAATACATGGCCAAGCCAGAACTCCAGCCCCTCTTTCCTTTGGAACTCTCACTGTGAATTTAAGTCAAGTCCTTCCTCATAATCTTGGAGCAAAATGAGCTTCATCCTTCCCCACCACAGCAGATTCCCTACTGCCCCTCCCCTGTCAGCTCTGCTTTCTGCCACTGACCGTAAACTCCAGCTGTGGCCACACTGACAGGTGCTCTCTACAGATATGAAAGCTGATTTTTTCCCCTCCCTTTGCACTATTTCCAACCACAAGGAATATAACATTTTGTGTCTTAATAAAAAATCTTTCCCAAATCAGCAACAAAGGCTCCTTTTATCCAATATTTTAATCAAACTTTGTAAATACACAACTGAGAAATAGAGCACATCCAAGTCTGCTCCAAACTCACTCATATTTTCAAAGTTCATCTTTCAGTTTTTAATGTTTGGGTCTCTCACACCATTCTAGCTCTGGATACAGAACTGGCTGTGCCACCTTCCCAGCCAGTGCACCTCACCCCTCTGGGACAAAGGCCAGCCAAAGCCTTTCTACTTAACCTTCCAGGACTAGCTTCATTCTCTTTCTCTTCAGTTCCCAATTATTTTTGTGCAGCACTCCACACCAACACTGCCAATGCCTCTGAACTTTGTGGCCTTAGAAAATTTCATTATTACATTCCTTGTATTGTGTGTCAGGATGTTAAAATGTTGAGTAAGACTAGTCCCAAATCAGCCCCTGATGAATTTCACAATAAAACTATAAATCACATCTTTCTCTTCTCTCTATCTCCTGTCCCTTCCACACAGGCATACAGAGCAGTGCCTCATTCCCAAGATCCTCCTCCTTCCTCCTGCTCCTCCTTGGTGAACACCTTCAAGCAGGTTGTTTCCCTGCTCAGCTCTGCCACCCTTCAGCCACTTACAGTGACAGTCCACTGTGCTTTTTTGGATCATTCTTTACACCTTCTGCTCCTTCTCTCATGTCTCTGAACAGGACCAGGATGGTTTATTGCAAGAACACAATCCCATGTACTTTGATGGAACACTGTTCTGATTGAACCTCACTGGGAAAAGAACTGTTGCTCTCAGTCCAGGAGAGAGTCTGAGCATTATCCCAACTGGAACTGCTGGGCTGCAGAGGGCTGCTTCCCACATAGCTCCCCAGGCTAAAGAACCCATTAGCAAAGCCAAACCAGCAGATGGAATGACTCCATAAAGCAGGAAGGTTACCGATGTCGAGCGGCTGGTCAGAGTGGGTTCGGACAGGAGGCTGCTGCTTCCTCCGGACAATCTCCACAATGAGGGATGAAGAAAGATGCTCAAACTCCTTCATCATTATGACTTGATTAAAATGGGATTCCTTCACCACAAAGTTCAGGCAATGTTCCTTAAAAATACACCGATATTAATTACGAAATTTGTGGTTTATTGTTTGAAGTCATCTTAGAGCATCCCAGAAATCTTACATGTTGTATATGCCATCAACCATCCTTTCCTTTGAACCTCCACATGGATCCTGCAGCTGGAACTATCCAACACTGATATCCTTATCCTTCCTAAATGACCATTTAGGCTCCTCCTTGAACAGAAAATTCAGGACAATCTAAGCATCTAGAAAAATTTGACTAGAAATATTAACAAGGAAGAGATTAACTGCCCATTGAGCTGCTCCAAAGCTTTCTAAAACAGGAATCTCAGGAGATACTGAAAACTTCATGGAGATAATGAAGATTAGTTGCTACCTCATAATAACTTTTAACATAATTAGACACCAAAAGTTAATTAAAAGGGTGAAGAGATCTTAACTCTCGACACTCTCCGTTGAGAGTCCAAAGAGCTTACAGGATTCCTTGGGTGGGTTTTGCCTGAACATTTTCTATAAATGCAGCAAACAGTTCAAGAGCTCTGGCAGGTCTTGTGGAATAAACTTCTTACAAAAATCAGCGTGGTGAAAAGGTGAATAATGAACCAGACCTAATGCTAAACAGTTAGAGACCAAACAAAGGCACTTTATTTCCCAGTATGAACCAAGGCTTCCCCTCATTCCACTTTTATAAGCAATAAATACAATCCACACCAGCTCACCATAAGGTGTGTATAAGTTCACCTTAAGAATCATTACTACTGTCTGTTTCTGGCAGTATTCCACCTGGGATCCAAAGGTATCTGTCAGGACTCACCTGTGAAACATTTTAAATAATGACTGGGATGCCAGAAGGAACAGTTTTCGACAGAGGACCCACCCATGAGGACTAATGAGCACCTGAGCAGACAGGATGAGACTCAGCTCAGGGTGATGCTGCCTGACTGGAGCCATGTGCAAGAGCCCCTGTCACTCCAGAGGTAGCCAGGGCAGGTGGGGGCACCAGATCCACCAGTGCTTGAGCTTCTGGGCTGCTGATGGCACCATGCACCAAAGGCTGTGCTGGCATTTACACACTTGCTGCTGGCCCTGCTGCTTCCTCCTGGAGGCAGCTCCTCTCCCAAACCCAGTGCACACAGTGTCTGAGGAAGTGCTGGTGCATACTGGTTTCTGCAGCCTCACTGTGCCTGCAGCCCCCAGAGATACGGTCACTGGTGTGCACAGGCTGAGCATCACCAGCAAGTACTGCACAGTCCTGCTCTGGGACTAGGGGCAGGAGCTGCTTCCCTGCAGGTTCAGCAGAAGTGGCTCTGGGCATTGCTCTGGGATCAGCACAGCCAGCACCTCTTGGGCTGCAGCCAGGGATCAACTCTACCCTGATTGTGACCAAACACCCAAAAGCCTCTCACCCACCACAAAGACAGAGAATCACTGGCACATCTTGTTTTTCAGTGCAAAGGCCTGAGAACAGAGTTTAGTTTTTCCATCTAGAAAATGAAAGAATCTATCTGCAGTGTCAGTATATATAACACAGCAAGACCAGGAAATGCACTGGTTCCATCTTGCTGCAGCAAGAGTGAACTGA
Source organism: Pyrgilauda ruficollis (assembly GCF_017590135.1). NCBI lineage: Eukaryota > Metazoa > Chordata > Aves > Passeriformes > Passeridae > Pyrgilauda > Pyrgilauda ruficollis. Next base: position 947,556 of record NW_024531599.1, read on the forward strand.
TGAAGAGCCAAAGTCACTCTGTCCTTGACATTCTGCAAAGCAGATATGCAAAAATATTGAGCATGTATTGAAAAAGCCCACATAATATCACAAGCCACTGTAGGACAGACCATGCTAAATATACTCAAGCAACTGTAATTAACAGAATGATGAATTTGCAAAAGCTGATACCTTTGGCCAAATGTTAATTACGTAACTTTTTTTTTTTTCATTTCTTATCAGTTACTTTGTATGCAAAATGTGATTACCTTTAGCTGATCCAGCTGAAGCTTGTTAGCATTCTCACACACAATGAGCACATTCTGCAGATCTACAGATGCTTCGATATACTGAAGGCAGAGCTGTTCCAGCCGAGAGAGCTTGAAGTTTAAGGCCAGCTTGTACACATCCATAATGAGTAACACATCCTGCACATGACCTGAAATTGCAAGAGGGAAAACTGCTGGAGAGCCCACAAAACAAAGAGAAGAATCCTTCTGAAAGTATTTTTTATATCAACTGGAGCAATTGGAATAGTACAACAGGCAGTGGCTGGAGTATTTTTTATAGAGAAAAGAATTCCATTCCTGGTTAGATAAAATCTGAATCAATACTAGAAGAGGAGGCTCAAATTTGAAGCATGCAAAAGACAAAGATTTTGTGTCAATCTGGATCACAATTTTTTGAAACCTTCCAAGGAAAGTGAAGAGATTCTCCAAAATCCCTGACAAGACCCAGAGCTTGCAGCCCAATTTCTCACAGTGCCCAGCTGCCAACAGCCCTGCCAGACTCCTTGGGTTTTACACAGTATTAACAATCAGCTCCCTGATTCTGACAGACCCTGATGAAGGTACTCTGTGCTTTCACTCTGTGCTTCAGCCTGCACAGACCCACAACTGGTCTGCAGGAGCTGAAGTGAAGAGGGCAGAGGAGACCCTTGTAGGCCACTGCAATGGGGCTACTGGGACACCAACTCAAGGAATAATCCTCCATGGCCTTTGCTTTCCTCACAGGAGATCTCTGCCCATCTGCTCTAACTACTTTTTAATAGAGAAAAGCCCTCTCACATGTCACGTGCCTTCCCTGTGTCTAATTGGAAAATCCCATTTGATGAGCATGCCCAATTCCATTAGCTCAGCCTCTGGATGGCTCCCCAGGGTGCTGCTCTGTGAGCTGAGAGGAGCAACTAGGAATACAAATGGGCAGGGTAGGGCCCATGGAGGATCCCAGCAGAAGGGGGAGCACCAGGGAGAACCCCTCATGGGCTGGGGAAGAGGGGCAGGCTGCGTGGGAAGCCTGTAACAATGGGAAGAGCTCAGGGGTCCAAGCCTTCCCTTGGCCTGAGCCTGTCCCAAGGTGAGGGTACCGAGGATCAGTGAATGGCTGGGAGTGGGATCTGGCAATGTCAGCAGAATCCAGGGAGCAGTTCCCTCAACCCCAGTCAGTGGGATCATTCTCAGACAGGGAAAGCCTTGGCACAAATGGACACGTATCACTTTTTTCTTGAGAATTATCTTTGCAGAAAGCAAAGCTCTTGGAGAGAAGCTGAAGCGAAGTTCAGTGCTAGGACAGCTGTACCTCACTGTGTTTCACCACACCCACAGCTCCAGCTTCCCCAGCCCCAGCAGCTGGAGTTCCTCGCTGTATCCAGTTGTACCCAGCCTTCCTCCCATTGCCTCACAGCCCTCACCATCACACAGCCAGGAGCTGGATTCCCTGTGTGGAAGTTGCAAGATCTCTGGCTGTTACTTCCCCACCCACAAGTGTTTTTAACTCGGAGAACTTCAATGAATGCACCAAAAGGATTTTTCCTTTCTTGAGGCATTCCTTCAGATTGGATTTCTAATAGGTGATAAATACTGGCTTGCACACCTTTCTGTGTGGGCTCAGTTTAAAATGGATCAAAACAATACCAGAAAAAGGAAATAAGCCAACGCAGGATAAGATACGTGGTCCTTCCAAACAGGATGCTGTGATGTTCAAAATACTACAATATTTTTGTTTGTTTGGGGTTTTTCACACCTTTGGAATGATCAATAACTTGATCTTCCTTGATATTTGAAAATAATTAGGGGAATTAGGGGGAAAAAAAGATTAGTTAGTACTCTCTGATAAAAATCTGCTTTTTGTTTAATCTCACATTAGTAATTAAGTGCTCAGCACAGGACTGATCACCTGCAAATGCTGGATCCTGCTGTTTCTGAACACATTTGCCACCCTCCCCTCCCTAGTGCCAGTGTTACTTCATGCTGCTGCCCTACCTTTGCGGGGATACTTGATCTTATCTGTGTACAGGAACTGCATGAGCACCTCAAAGGGCTGGGCCTCGGCCTCTCGGATGGGCACTTCCAGCAGTGGCTGCAGTCGGCACAGCTTGACATTCCCACCAATCCCATCCTTCTGGCATGTGGTGTGTCCCTCCTCTTCAATGTCTTGCTTTGATTTCTAATGAAACAGAAAAACCACCCAAACATGGCACAAGCCTGTGCCAGTTCACACAGGTTACCACCAAACCAGAGGATCCTTCTCCTTACTCCACATTCTTCAAGACCCAGGATCTCTTTAGCTTCAGGATTATCTTGAAGATAACAAGGAATTCATGTCTTAGACTTACTGTTCCATATCCTGGGACACACATGGATGAGAACACAAGTAAGCTCCTGGATACAGGTCAGAAGCAGGACATCAGAGCAAGGGAGGAATGAACTGCACTGAACTCACATTTCTGCCCACAGCAGGGACAGCCTCACTCTGTGAAGAAGGGACAGGCAGGAGTCGATTCCACAAACCCTGCCTCACAAATGCAGAGCACAAAGTGCTGCAGAGAAGCATTTTAAAGTACTCTGTTACTTCAAGTTTCACTTTAACAGCCTTTTCCCACAGCCTTCTCAGTGGCAGAACAATTAACTGGGAGGCAGTGAGGCATCCACATCTTACTGCAGATTGTGTGCTACTATCCCCCAAAAAGCCATTAAATGTTTGCTGCTGAAAAGCTGGAAGTTGTCAAAATTAACAGACAATGACTAGAGGCACCAGACTTTCACCTCTGGAAAAAGTAAAAAAAATACAAAGGTTAAGGGAACAGAGGCAGCTGAAACCCTTAGCATTGCCTTTCTTCCCTCTAATCTGTCTGATCTTGTGGGCCATCCCCATGACACAGCTCTTACCTCCCCCACAGGGAAGGGTACACACGCCTCTCTGGGGCATTCCACAAGATTAGACCTCAGACAGCTATGAGAGCTTCCAAGAACCACACTGTCAAATCCAGATAACTGGATTAACTCTGGCTCCTCCATGTTACACTCCTGATACACATCCAGTAGCCTTAGTTAATACTAATGATCTTCTTTATTTTACTTGCTCAAGAGCACCTTAGCATCAGACACTGCTCCTTCCTCCAGCTGTCTCAACAGACACTACTTTTCTCCGACAACCTTATTCCCAAACCTGGGCAGAATAAGCCTTACCTTGCTACAAGGCTACTTTTCCAAAATACTCACCTGTTTCACCCTCTCCCTGGCCTGCATGATTTTCTTTTTCAGCCACTTGCAGCGAGCAGTGACGATCGCAGTGTGCCCTCGGACTCGCTCCTCCTTCTGCCAAAGGCAAAGGCAGAAATCACATTCAACTTCTACCCCCAAATCCCATGGTCATGGCAGATGGCAGAAGTCATAGAAACCTGGCCTGAACCCCAGGTTATGATACATTTCAAGTTAAAGGCAGCCTTACATCTGCTCTGCACATACAGATGAAATTCAACACCTATTTCCCCAAAGGCTAATGGCAAACACCATTTGGGAAAGAGCCTGTGTCACATTCACTGAGTGGAAGCTGCTGTGTCACATGTAGTGCTTTTTATTCTTGCATCTGATTTTCTGTTTAATTTTCCTTTTCCAAAATAACAGTACGGTTTTTGCTATTGTTTGCCATAATTTATTTCACCTGTTGTTGAGGATCTGTTCTCTGAGCTTTGCAAAGCTTTTTCTAATTTTTTCTTTTTGCAAAAGGAATGCAGGTAAGTTCAAATTTCTCATGTTCATCTTCAGAAAACCTGTTCTCTGTTAAATGTTTTAACTGTTTGCATTACTAGAGAACCATTCCCCTGTACTGCTTTTTCTCATTCTCTTTTATTTCAGTAATTAAAAATGGCTCTTGAAATGACAATGGGTTTGCAAACACTGACCTGCCTTCCTAGGAGGCAACTGGGACCCAGGAGTACAGAGGTCACTGGTAAATTTTCACATTGCAACTGTGTATAACATGCTTCGATAAATTCAGGTTAAGTCAGTGACCCACAGATCTTCTCAGTTTAAAAGTTTCTTCTCCATTGCAGCTTTAAAAATTTATCTGGATCAGTGAAACTTACTAAACCAGGCAGACAGCTCACCAGTGATTCATTCCCAGGGTTTCTGGCACAACCACTGCACAATTTGCTTTTTCCCAGCAAATACACCACACACACAGTAACACCCCCATTGGCACCTCTCCAATAAATTCTACTCACCTCTCCCAAAACAAACTCCAAGTCACTGAACTGTCTGTTTTCCCACAGCCTTCCATAGTCTTCATGGAGAGTGCATTTAGGGTAACAAGAAAACTAAAAAAATAAAACCCCACAGAAGAGAGAATTCATTTCAGTGGCTATATAAACTTCAAATCTCACATCACTTCGAAGCAGAGGAGCCTGAGGTCAGATCCCCTCAGGGTCTGCAGCTTCTTCACAAGGGGCAGTGGAAGGACAGCATCAATCTCTGCTCACTGTGAGCAGGGACAGGACCCAGGGAGCAGCTGGAGCTGTGTCAGGGGAGATTTAGGTTGGATATCAGGAAAGGTTCTTCCCCCACAGGGTGCTGGGCACTGCCCAGGCTCCCCAGGGAATGGGCACGGCCCTGAGGCTGCCAGAGCTCCAGGAGTGATTGGACAGCACTGCCAGGGATGCCCCGGGTGGGATTGTTGGGGTGTCTGTGCAGGGCAGGGGTTGGACTGGATGGTCCCTGTGGGTCCCTTCCTGCTCAGGATATTCCTGATTCTATGATTCTATAACCAAAAGTGCCAAGGTTACACCTACTACCACCAGATTTTGTTATTAACTCAGCCTCAGTGTAGCACATAAAGCAGAATGTCACAGGCAAACCAAACACAGGCAAGGGCTTCCCCCATGGTGAGGTTAAGGACAGATAACACAGTGTAACACGGAAGAACTGTGTCTCATCACAGCTTCCAGAAATGAGGATTCAGAGGCTGGGAGTCCACCTACTCTCAGGACTTGTCTGAGAGTGCCACACAATAAAAATAAACTTGACTGTACATGGGATTTAATCTAGTGGGAGTATCCTGAATTTAAAAATTTCAATTCCCATAGCTATGTCAGATGGGAGTGGGAGAGCTGCATGGAGATAAAACCGCAACACAAAAAACTCTGCCCCAGAGCCCTGAACAGGACAGCACATGAAGAGGAACAGCCAATTTAATGAATTAAATAGCAGATCCCATCTGCTACACTTTCCAATGATTTGTCAAAATTGTCATAATCTCTGTAGGACTTCAGAAGGCACTAGAGGGCTTGACCTTACCAAAATGTCTGTCTAAATAACATTTCTCAAAAGATTTTAAAGACACACATTGACCTTTGAAAGCTGAATCTGAAATACAGAGGCTGCCTGTAAGAAGGACATGGACTAAACGCTGTGGAGCTCATGGTGAACTAAACCAGACACTCCACAGAGAGGACTCATGTGGAACTGGTGTGGAAGTGAGTATGTTTATCAGCAAATTACCTGGAACCTGTACATCTCTCCACTTCTGATGTTATTGTCCACAGTGCCACCAAAGATGTACATAGCATCTGAGATAACTGCTGCTGCATGGAAGAGTCTCCCACTGGGTAACTGGGGAAAGAAAACAGGAATAAACAGCAAGAAAAGGACGAAAAAGGCAAGGTAATAAATAAAAGCCTGTTCTTCTGCCAAGAAAAAGGATCTGCTATTAAGAGACCAACAGTGAAAAGGGAAAATCACAGAATATCTGAATTGGAAGGAACACACAAGGATCACTGAGTCCAACTGTCAAGTGACTGGCCCACACGGGAATCGAACCCGCAAGCTCGGCATTACGAGGACCAGGCTCTGAGCAAAGCAGTGCAGCCTGGGGTCACACACACACACACATAAACACACACACACACTCACACACACACACACACATAAACACACACACACACACACTCTCTCAAATAGACACAAACACACACACGCACTCAGACACATAAACACACACGCAAACGCTCACAGACACACACAGGCACATAAACACACACACACTTGCACAGACACACACAGACACATTCACACACCCCCACACATGCAGACACACACACTCACACACTTGCATCCTACAACTGACATTTGCTGTACCTCAGGATTGTTTCCTAGCATGTCTAGAACATATTGTCCACTCACATTTAAGAACACCCATTCACTGCACCTTCTAATCATAGTGGTACCTACACAGGTCTACCCATCATGGCAGTTACAAAATGTATCATTTACAAAATTAAAGCCAATGTAATTTTCCACATAAAACCCACACATACTTCTAGAAATAAGCAGATTCTGCATATGTGATCGCTGCGCTTATTCCAAATGCTGTCAGGAACTTGACAGGTGAATGATCATCTACCTCAGCAGGACTGAGCCCCAGTCCTGTGAGTGCCCACCTCCCCCACAGCCTGAAGGCCTGAACCATCTGGCTAAGGCCCCAGGAATGTCCATTGCCCAACAGCCCAAGGCTGGAGCTGTTGGCAGAGCTGGCACCTCAGAGCCACAGCTCTGGTCTCCATCCTGCCAGCTCCACAGAAAGAGAAGCCCCCCACACTGCAGCTATTTATAGGGCTGAGGGATCACACCATCCCTGCCACACACCCCATCTCGGAGCTGCAGCATCAGGTGATTTTTGAAGTCATTATAAGCCAAAGCCACCATGACCCTCCTGCAGAGCACAGACTACAGCATTTTTACTCATTTCTCCTGAGGCTACACGAAGGTGTGTGAACACGTCAGCATATCTCACTGAGAGCTCAGAGAAAGCCTTCAAGTGGTGAGAGAAACTTCTTTTTTTCCCTAGTTTGATCAGGCTTTTCGTCTTCCAGGCAGCAAATCTCATTAAATCTTTGCCTACAAAATAAAAAGCCCTCTGGTATAAGAAATCTTGGCTTCTTGTACATATTTATAGACACCACTCAAGTAAAGTCAAACATGAAACAAGATTATGTTTATCTGGAGAGGCAGATTTTCCAGGAAAGCATGCTGACTGGCAGTTCCCATTCCCACCAATTCACCCCTCTCACCACAGTATCACACAACAGCCTCATTTAGCCTGTTACTCACCACACTTTCCATGACTTGTTCTTCTCCTCAAACTACGGCTTTTAAGGAGACAAACCCGCAGTCAGTAACTGGGACATGGCTATTTTTCTCAGCTGTACAAACCACAGGCTTGCTCACCTGAAAAGGCACATTTGCCTGTGCCAGTTTAACAAACCCTCTGGATTCCTCTGGATAAACAAGATGCCTTCTGTATCCAGCATGTGTCATGGATACTTTATCAAGGAAACTTCAGAGTTAGCTCTAATTAATACTGTGATGGGTTATGGAATAACACTGATCTGTTAGTACATTCCTGCCTGGACCCAGTTCCATACCTCTCTGAAAGAGGATGAGATTACTGTCAAATATAATATATTTTCTATAGTCTCTGCTTGTTCTTAGCAATAATCTCATTAACTAAATAAGATGTGCTGATTGAAATAATCAACCATATTATAATGGGTTAAAAATACATCTGTTATCTTCATCAACTGGAGCTCCAACCTCATCCCAAAGAAAGAAGTTTGCTTGCCAAGAACCATTCCCACACAGCTAGGCAGGCTGGTGTCAGCTGTACTGTAACATCTTTCTCACAACTAAGTGCAACCAAAACCAAACAAAAAGTACTGTTCTAGCTGAGCTCAAATGCAGCCCACCTGCTTTAAACTTATTCAGGTAATTCTCCACTTGTTTTAAAATAAATAATATTTTAGTTTTGCTTATAATTAAAATAATTCTCAAAATTCTCCAGTATTTAGATTTTAAAGCTGCTATTGAATTTTACAACCACTTTTTCTTTTCCAATCAAAAAGCCTTACAGCTTTGAAACAACTGGTGCCAGAAAGCAAATATGAGCTACCTGAATATTTAACCAAGTAAGATGTACTTGCCAGTCACATCATATTCAACTCCAACAATCTCTACGGAATGCTGTAATGATGATTTTTCTTTTGTAATGGTTGGTACTGGCCAAGGAACCAGAGCTCTGCAGTTACTAACAACTTAAGTAATCAAACAACTTTACTTTCTAAACACACAGACCACATTTTTAATGACAGAAATGTAAAACATGGAATGACAGCCTGGAACAGAAAAGGCCATGTCCAGTTCTCAAAACATTGTGCAGCTGAGAGTTTCAGGGTGTTTGTTTTACTGAATCAGAACAGAATTCAGGCCAGCACAAACCCCCACATGGAGATGACAACGCTGCAAGTGGTGACATTTTGGTGCCACCCACATGGGGAACAATGCTCGGCCCTCCCGAGACCAAGGATTTGGCCACAGGAATTTTGTTCCAGTGCAAGGAAGGAAAGCTGGGTCCTCAAGAAAATATTCAGGAGGAAAGGAAGGTTAATAGAGCTCAGGAGCACAAACAGCTGTTGAGATATTCTGGTCCCCACGTTCCTCATCCATCAATACCAGACACCCAGAACCTGCCCATAACTTGAATTTTTCACTGGGACATCTCCCAGGCTGCCAAATCCAGCTGCTGAATACACTCACCCTAGGTAGAGTTTATAAGAAACAGCTACAAAGTACTATCTACTTTGCTAGCCAGGATGGTCAGAAAGCATGAGAGGAAATGGCTCAAATTGCAGCAGGGGAGGTTTAGGTTGGATATTAGGAAACACTTTCTCCTTAAAGGGGTTGTAAGCATTGGCACAGGCTGCTCAGGGCAGTGACAGAGTTACCATCCCTGCAAGTGTTCAAAAGGTGCATGGCACCTGGGGACATGGATTAGAGGTGAATGTGGCAGTGCTGGATGGATGACTGGACTTGATGATCATGGAAGATCTTTTCCAACCCTAACAGTTCTGTAATTTTATGATTCTAATTTCATCTGCTGGCACAACTCCAGATGGTCTTGTGTGAATCCAAAAGGACTTGTCTTTCTTGTTCCTGTTACATACAGGAATGCTAAAAAACACAGACAAAGAGGCACTGCCAATCTGAATGTATTTGTCAGCTCTAGATCCTGTACTTACCTCTCCATCCATGTGATCTCCTTACTTTATTAACAGTGCCTGACAGAAGAAATTCTGGATTCAATCCTGACACTTCCAATGATGGGGGCTGGCACCCCTCTCTGAGCTACATCACCCTGCTTCATCTGTTGGAGTGGTTTCTCTATTTAAGGTTAATGAGATTTGCATCTGACGATCTTTACAAGCTGGAATCTTTGCTTTCAAAAGCAGAGCTCATTGGTCACCTTTGCTTCCCTTTCAGTACACCCTTCCACACTGCTGGCAAGACTCAAGCCATCATTTTCAAAATTAAAGTATTTCACATATCTTTTTTTCCTCTCATTTCTTGTGCTCAGACTCACACTGTAGCCTGTCCAGACAGCACAAATGGAGTTTGTCCTGTGCTGCTCATCAGGCTTCTAATTTGACTCCCAAAGCTGTGCACTGAAGTTGCCTCTCCCTGTGCCAGAGCACCCAGCAATCATTCAAATAGGTGAGATTACAGCCCTGAGCACCACCTCTGGGCCTGAGCACATATACTATACTTTAAAATAAACTCAGCAATACCTGTGCAAACCCCTTCATAAACTCATTGATTTAAATTTTGATCTCACCAGGAATATATTCAGCTTAGCTTGAAGTCCTTAATAAATTAAGTTGAAGAAATGTAAAGTAAAATTAAATAGTGAAAGAAGTAAAATGAATAATTTCCACTCAGGGGTCAATAGTAGCCTGCTCTGTGCAATTTAGAACTTGCACATGCAGAGCCAAGGCATAAATGGTTCTTGGATTACAGCTTAAGTTAAATAGCTCATGAGAAATTGCAAGGGGGGAAAAAAGGAGTGGAGAAGAAAAAGCATATATGAAAGTGGAATTTCTCTCTCCTATAATAAGTTAAATTTCCATTTTTAAAGTCTTTTTCACTTTCAAGTGTTTCTTTATTTACCTCTGAGTCTGCTGTACGTTCTTGTTTTACTGTTGTTATGCTGAAATCTAAACCAAATACATCCCAAGATTTTTTTAAACCCCATTCTCTCGAGGGCACAATGGGAGCTTCCTCTGGGGCAGATATCCTCTCAAGCCACTGGTGGGTAGGACACCTGGTTACAAGGTTTAAAAACAAAAGTGTGTAAAAGTATAGATGGGAAGCATGAGAGACTGGACATGGAGCAGCAGTCCCCTGCAGCTGAAGCTCCAGAAGATCGTCCCTGTGTATCCAGAACATTCAGGGTCAGTCCAGAGAAAGCTCTGTGGTCTTGTTTGGAGCCCATCACTGTGATTGAACCATTAACATTTTAGCTGTGTGGTTTTCTCAAGGTTTGTGCAATGACAGAGACACACAGCAATGAAATCTTTTGCACTAGTTGATTTTTGTTTGCCCTCTTCCTCCCAATGGCTCTTCACAAATCACAGAATCTGAGACTGGTTCAGGTTGGGAGGGACCTTAAAGCTCACCTGGTTCCACCCTCTGCCATAGACAGGGACCTTCCACTAGCCCAGGCTGCTCCAAGCCCCATCCAGCCTGGCCATGGACACTTCCAGGGATGAGGATGAGAAGCTGAGGGGTTTGCTCACTGCAAGCAGGCAAAACACAGATCACAAGCTAGGATGGTGAAGAGGGAATATCCACCAGCTATTTCCAAGTCTGAGACAGCCTTCCCACATTTTGTCTTGATGGAAAAACAGGGCAGATGGATCACCCCAAAGTGACAACCTGTGTTTTATGTCAGAGCTGACTGACACACTGGAAGAGGATGAAGTAAAGCCCTTTCTCAGCTGGCAGATGGGCAGCACACACGGAGCCATGGCTTGCCCAGCTCTTCTGGACGGCCGGCAGAACTGGGTCAGGGACAAAAATTCAACCTCCTTGTAGTGAGATTCATCCTCCTGGCTGTGAGGAATGCATTAACTATGATATTATTGCAGGCTGTGACTACTTGTGCTGTTGCAGTGCTTATGTTCTCTCTCTGACTCCTTTCTCAAAACATTTTAATATGTTTTAGAGCTTCTGGTGATAGAAATTTCAACATTATGGGCAATACTAGGACACTGCTAAAATCAAATCCTCTGCAGTTGTTTCAAGGTTCTCCTTTCTTACTCTCAGCTCCTCAGCAGCCTTCTTACATTTACAGAATAGATTTACAACTGTGCAAATGTTAATTTTCCTCACACTCAGCTATGAATAAGCAGGTATTATGGAAAGCAATTGTTGCACTGAACTCGAAAGCCAGTAATGATGGCTCAGATTTCTTTCACAACCCAGGAACATCAATGAGCCTCTCTATCCTTCAGTATCATTAAAATCTCAAAGCCAAAATGAAGTAAGAAGCCATCAACAAACCAACCAGGTGAACCAACATAAACTAAAAGGAAAAAGAAGTATCTATTTTTCTCTGCAACTGGAAGAAAACCATAAGCTACAAAAGGTACAAATGAGCTGTCACTACTGGGAGATTGGGAGCTGTTGATACCTGAGATGTCTCCACACTGTTACACCAGGCAACAGCATCAAACTCAAACAGATGGACAGACAGAGCTTTGGATAGTCTTTAGGTTCAAGGAGGTTTAAGGATTTAAAATGTTTTCCCATGCTGGGTGCAGACAATCTCTGCTTTCAGACAAAATTGAAACAGACACATGTTAGAGTAAACTTCAAGACATGCAGCTCTATAAATGAAGAGAAGCAGGCAAATGCTGAAGGATTTTACTGAGCCTTTCCATAGGCTGTTGTTCCTTTACTGGGCCTTTCCTTAGGCTGTCACTCCTTTCAGATTATGGCAACGGAATCATCCAGTTTATCACTGCAGGCACCCAAGAGTAACCAAAGTGTTGTTTATAACCTAAAAAGTACTATTAATTTAAAAAATCTGGCCTGGCATGAACTTTGGGAACACAGCTAACCATGAGCCAGGCAACTGCACTGCTGTCCCAAGAAAGTTACAGAGAAAATCTTCCTGGAAGCTACTTGTACCACATGAAAGAGATGACTGGTACCAGTCAGCAAGGATTTACCAAGGGCAAATTTCTCCTGACTAACCTGATCACCCCCTTCAAAATGCTTCATGGGTTATAGGAGGGCACTGCATTCTCAGCAAATCTGTCCTTGAGAGCACATTGTCTGGAGCAGCTGAAATGCTGGAGGCTGATATTCCAAAGGACTTAGCCAGGCTGGAAAATGGGCCGATGGTGGCTCAGAAAGTTTTGCCAAGTCCTGTCCCCAGGACAGTCATTCCTTGCAATGATACAGACTGGGGACTGGCTGTCCAGATCACAGATGTGGTGGACAGGGAGCTGCAGAGGGTTCAGCAGCATCCTCTGGCAGCAATGCCAGCAGCCCCTCATCTGTTCCAGTGGGCTGAGGGATGTGACTTGTCCTCCTCTACTCACCCTTTTTAAGTCCCCAGCTGAAGCACTCAGAGATCCCCAGTACAGAAAGGCATTGACCTACGTAAGTCCAGTAGAGGGACACCAACATCAAGGCTGTGGTCAAGGGCTGGAGCACAGGATGCAGGAGAGGAGAGAAGGCAAAGGAGGCACCTTCCTGTGGAGAAGTCAGAGCTGCTCTTCAGAGAGTTGCCCGGTGGGAAGAGAGGAGCCAGCAGACTCAAGTCAGCACAGGAAGTTCTTTCTTAATGTGAGAGGAAAATGTCTTTGATCATGATAGTGGACAAGCACTAGATGGAAGCCAGGAGAACTGCTGGATCTCTAACCCAGGAGATATACTGGAATGGAATGGAATGGAATGGACAATGCCCTGAGCAGTCTGCCTCAACCAGACCTGCTCTGAGCATGAGGTTGGATTCAAAACCTTGGAAGTCCTTCCAGTCAACCTGCTTTTGTGATTCTAAGACTTCCTCCTGTTCTTTAACATATTGCAGGGCTGGGAGCTCAGCTGTGCTCTTGTTACAATAGAAATTTAATTTAAATCCAAGATGGAAACTGAGCTTTAACTTTTCCTCTCTGATGATACAGACAAGAAAACAGGGAATAAAAGCCCTATCACAGACACAAAGAATGAACCTCTTCAAAGGCTATTTCTATTCCTTTGCCCCATACAGGGTCAACAATACTTATTCTGTTTCTGAGAGAAAAAATCCAGCCTGTTCTTAGAGATTTCCCCTAGCAGACTTCTCAAGACATCTCATGAAACCTTCAACACCACACTAATGTCAGAAAGCCGAAAATATTTTGTCTGCAGTTTATTTATTGAGATTGCCATAACTACACTGTCAACATAAATGGGTCCACTGCAGCTTAACAATGATGAAAAGCAGAGGATCACCTCTGTAAGCACCACTTCCTAATATGGAGCCATTAATACAGAAAGAGGCTGTCAGGGATTAAAGAAAGAAGATAGAAAGAAACCTACAACTTAGCATAAAGCACAGAATCACAGTATGGTTTGGATGGGAAGGGACTTAAAGTTCATCTTGTTCCAATCCCTGCACGGCAGGGACATCTTCCACTTGCCCAGGTTACTCCAAGTCCCATCTAACCAGGCCTTGGACACTTACAGGGATGGAGCAGCTACAGCTGTTCTGGGCAACCTGTGCCAGGGCATTACCACCCTCACAGCCAAAAATTCCCTCCCAATATCCTGTCTAACCCTGCCCTTTGCCAGTGGGAAGCCATTCCCTAAATAATTACACTCATTCTTTACAATTTGTCAACATTTGTTTTCCTTTCTTTTTCAGTCTGGATATTTCTAGTTTCAACTTGAAGTGGCTGGATCTTGTTTTATCTTTCACTGATACATTAAAAACCCTCTGTTCCCCCAGTAAGCCAGGGAAGATTTAATTTCCTACACCTGAAAGAGACTTCACTTCATAGTTGGTCACTGGACTTCCCATCTTCAATCATTCTTCTCTGAACAACCTCCCTGATTTGCAAACACGACATGGGGAGATATTATACTGGAAGATCTATCTAATGAACACAAGGATCATGGATTTATGTTACTTAATGACACCACACTGTGTCAGCTTCTAGAATGAAGAATATCACAGCACTTCCAGCCGTTTTAGACCGTCAGGAGCTCTCTCAGCTCCCCACAAGAACAGGGAATTTACGTCATTGTTTCCAGGGATGTTGCAAGGGAAACCATGAAGTCCAAACCACACACTCTGTTCATAAATGCATCCTACAGCCAAAGTGAAACACAGACTGTTTGCACCCACCTTAAGAAGAAATCAAAATCCCTGAGTGGACTGTTATTGTAATCAGTAATTGGCAAAACTCTGGACAATTAATAAATATTGGATGAAAGCTGTGATTTTCTGTTGTGTTTCAAGGTTGGTGGCATAAGTTTGTCCAGAGTAACTGCACCTCAATCAAAAAGCATATTTCAATTCCTTCCATTACTCAATTTTATTCCACCTTAATGTGGGTCATATTAAATCTGTATTGTTACAGTTCCTTAGCAGTGAGTGAGTTACAGAAATATTCCTTCTGCCTATCATCCACATAATTTGCATTTTGCTTTCTCTGGGAGAACACTGTAAAAGGATGTCATAATGAACACCCCTCAGAAAGGATATGAACATAGAATTGACAAACAGAAGTGGAGCTGTACAATAGTGTCAGCTACAGGTACTCTGATGTGCAGATTCTTATAAACACAAACATTTTCAAGATGTCTCTCTCCAGTTCACTGAGCACAGACCTGCAAAGGGCACTGGTATGAAGCTCCTACATTTTTTAAAAACGTTTTTTAAAAAGGATGCAAGCCTGAGCACTGCACATTATTTATAAACATCAAAAGCATCAGTCCTCCCTCTGGATTGTGAAATGCTCAGTTTTATCTCTCCCACAATACCTTGATAACTACCCTGCCCACGTGTGAGGCAGATCTTGTTAGGGGGCTCACTGCAGGAATTCGGGGCATTGTGCACACAGTAACGTGTTTCTCTTGCCTGAAGATACCTCAAGGGGTGTAACTAATCTCTGCACAAGGAGACTGGGGCAGACTCATCCCCAGGAGGATGACTAAGTCCTTTTAATCTTCCTCAGCTGCCCACAAACCATGTCACTGTAATCTGTCTGAAAAACCTCCAAAACTGAGCCTCCAAGTAAGCCCAAGAAGGTTACCAGCACATTAACCTCCTTTTTGGCTTATTAAAAGAAAAAATAAGAGCTTCGAAAATTGGAGATTTTTATTGCTCTTGGCTTTGAAAGCCCTAATTGTGAGACTGAAATGTTTCCCAGAACAAGTTTTAGAGATTTCCCTCATAACTTCAGGAGAGATGGATGACTCGCCAGTCCCTGCAGCTACAGGGAGATGATGGGAACTGTGAGGAGGGAGAATTTTCTTCTTCTTGACATAACACCCTGCCTCTATGAGGCAGTGCCTGCTCCAAACATCACCTTGGATTCTGTGGGTCTGTGTCCACAACTGGCTCTGCTCCCTGCCAGACCCAGAGCTCCTGTCACTCCCTGCAGAACACTCCTCTCTGTAGCAGAAGCCATGGCTGCCACGTGCACACGTCTGTCAGCTGTGCAACATGGGGCATTTTAGCTCCTACTGCCTGCTGATTTCTTATGCTGCTCCAACCTTCTGCAGAAAGTAAAGAATATTTTGAGTTCAATAGAAAAACTTGAGGCAAACAAAAAAAAAATCTGTTTCTTGTTTTTGAATCCTTCAGTAGCCCTGCATAAAGAAAATCCATCAGATATTCCTGTGGCTGCCTTAGAAAAGGAGAACCTGCAGCTGTGACAATCATTTCACAGCAAAGATGGGGAATAGCTCTGTGTGCTCTGAACAATATATATGTACATGTATTATATATAGGTTTGAGGAGCTACAGACTGCAATTGTGTAGCTCAACAAGGATGTCTTGTTATTCACTCTGGAGCATAAAATGGCAGCTCCTGGTTTATTTTTGAAGTACTGACCTGTTCCATCTCAGTTTGCCATCTTCTACTCAATAAGCCATTTCCCATCCTCCATCCCACAGCAAGACACTACCAAGAATTCTGAGTGCCCTGGGGAGAGAACTACAACAGGTCCATTGCCAAATCTATTCCCAGGTTTGTTCTACCTGTTTACTCAAAATGCAGAAAATGCCAAACTGTCTCAGGGCACCTGCAGCACCTAACACATGATTGCTGTCTGTGCTCAAGAAGTGCCTCTAGGATCTTCCTAGTACTCACTCTGCTTTGCTGTAATTAATGCCCAAACTGTGCCACCTTTTCCAGGTAACAACCCCGAGATTCTTCAGCCTTGTGTGACTTGTCACCTTCTGTGTTGACCATAACAGGGTAGCAGAGGACATACGATTTCCACCTGAGACCTATTCCTGCTACTGGCACGAACAGGTCTGAAAAGTCCAAATCACTCCCTGATCACTGTGAGAAGCTCCTCAGGGCAGCCTAAGTTCAGAGAACAAGACTAGAATGGCAGTAATGACTCTCCTTCAGCATAAGCAATCTCTTCTGTAACCCCTTTTGCAAAGCACTGTAAAAATCACCACTGAATTAATAGCTTAATCAGCACCAAACCTTATTTTGGACTCCAGAGGCTTTACCCATTCCATGCTAAACATCCAAAAGAAGAAAGAATTAAGGATATGCATCACATGAATATGCATCACATGACCATAAGTAAGAAAGTAACCTCACCACAGTGCAGGCAAGCAAAGCTGTAATGCAGCATTTCTAAGATCATACCAATAATACAGAGCAAGCAGAAGGTAAACCTTACTATCCATCCACTGGAAAGGAAAAAACCCAACTCCAAAAATCAAGGTAGGTCATTCTGCTGCACAATAACAGAGGTCACTATCACTTCACACACAGCAGAAACCCTCAAGTGCTGAGACAGCATTGCACTTATCGACTTCTATTTTGTTTCAAATTAACATGAGTAATTTTGTTCACAGAGATGGATAAAAAAGGAAAATCCAAGTTCAGTGTGTCCAGGGAACAGGATGATATTAGAGATTTAATGCTATCTTTAGAAGTCTTTGCCAAAAGTTCATGGAAACTTTAGGAAAAGGATTCTGAGAAATTACATAGTTATGACTCCAGAAGACACACAATAATTTAAACTTACTTGAAACACCAAAAGACTGCAGTTAATCAGCCTTTTAGGAAAATTTACTATCATGTGTTTCAACAGCACCAGTTTCACCTCCCATTTCTACCAATTCAGTTTCTAGGTGCTGTACCAGAGAAGGAAACTACAAAATACAACACAAGCAACTAACCTGGGATTACAGACAGACAAAGAGCTTTGAAATCTGAAATGAAATTCAGCAGGGGATAACTCAGGGAATAATGCTGGTGTACAACACTGCCAGGAGCAGTTCACCTCCTGGAAGCAATCAGCAACTGTGTCCCAAAGAACCAATGCCTGCTGAAGCCTCACACGTCAAACGGCAACACTGGCAGGAACAGAACAGGTTCTACAGTCCTGAGGCAACTGTGGCTTTAAAAAGCTGAAGAAGCAGCTTTATTAATTTCATGTGACACTAAATCAGTTCTGTAAAGCATTAAATAGGCTGCTGTGAAATACTTTGGTCAAATAACAGTTCCCAAGGAGGCCCATGTGCATGGTTAATTTCGAGCTCTGTGTGTGTGTGATTCTCCAGCTCATCCAATGCTGTGTCTGCAAACACATAAACACACCAAACACCCCACACAGCTCTGGGGGTGAGCCCTGTCACACCTGTGCTGGCTAAATCAGTAACTCTGCACCTGATCTCAATTCCTGCAACACTCCACTGTCTGAGGTGTAACCTCAGGCTGTGTATTTGTGTGCACAGCACACACACACAGAGCATCCCTCCTGCAGTGCAGCTCACACCCTAAACCCACTGTGGCATCAGCTGCAGTACCTTAACATGGCTTAAGGTGAAATCTATGCACATTAATAAACACAATGAATGCTGTTCCAAAGCCAGGAACTACACACACTGGTATGGGCTTCAGGGAATGACTGCTTGTGCGTTCTGGGATGAAATGATCCTCACTTACGTGACCTGAAATATGCACTGAAACCAGGTGAGCCCTTGGGCACTTCCACCTGGAATACAAGCTGATCCCAGACAGGATCTGTGAGTGTGCTCTGAATAAAAACCAGACATTTTATCATACAATTGCTGCCTTCATGAGTAGCAAATAGCAAAAGAAACAGATTGATATGTTAATCTTTCTTTTCTTTTTAAGTATTGTCTCATTTGGAGTGTTTCCTTGGCACTTGGTGGTCTACAGCCTTTTGATGTCCATGTGAAAACAGACATTTTAAAATTTGTATTTCTTATTAATGGAAGTATGTTAAAACAGCCCTTTCTGAGCCTCCATATTACTATTTGCCAGCCACACCTCTATGTATTATCAGAATTTATAAGGTTCTACGCACATGGCATTACAGAGACAAATCAAATCTTGTGTAGTTTTGAATTCTGCTTCAAGAGGCTCACACAGCCAACCAAAGAAGCACTGGTACACACTGAATTAATTGTTCATCTTTTAACTGAACAAATGATTGAAATGCATATCAAAGTGTTTCATGGTATTTCTTTAAAATGTGTTAAGAGAAGTTTTAGATGTGTCAACACTGATTAATTTTTAAGGACTGCTACCCACAATATTTGAGCTGATTAACCATCAGTGGGAAGGAGTTGTTACTATTCAGCTAAAAGCCAATGCTCTTGTCAAAAAGTGTCCATGGCAAAAAGAAGTAGCAGAAAGAAAAAACACAAGCTGAAAGCTGTACCTCACTGTCTGGGCTGGGCTGGATCACCTCCCAGGTCTGGGAGTCCACGTCGTAGCAGTGGAGCTCGTTGGGCAGCGTGTTGTCCGCAGCGCCGCCGAACACGTAGAGGTGCCGGTCGAAGGCCACCATCGTGTGCCCGTACCGCCGCTGGGGAGGGGGCGGCGAGCCCCGCAGCAGGTGCTCCGTGGGGATCCGTGTCCAGCTGGGACAGGAAACACGGGAGTTTCTTACAAGCTTTTAAATTTTCTAACTCTACCCTTCATCACCAGGAGACAGTGTTCTCCCTCACTGCCCTTAAGTATTACATTTTGCAACTCAGGCAGTCAAGGATTATGTGGATTTTGCGCGACTTAACTGTCTACACTTACATCTTTTCCTTGAATTCAAACTGGAAGAGATTATTGGTAATCTTTGCTCCACTCTGGCCAGAGAAAACAAACATCTTGTCTTTGCAAACCGCCACGGGAAAATTACAGCAGGAAGGAGGAATTTCACCACTTTGCTCAATCTGAAAGGTAATGAAGTTCAGAATCAGAAATGTACTGTTAAAGTGCACAATTCCACATGCTGAGGACACTGCAGGGTGAGGGGACACAGGTGCAGCCAGGGCGAGCACGTGGCATGAGCCCTGTAAAGCTGGAAATCAACAGGTAATCGACTCCGGCTGTGCTTACGTGTTTGATTTTCCCTGGATAAAAAGGTTGGGAGGCCACATTTTTAAAGCTCCCA
Source organism: Pyrgilauda ruficollis (assembly GCF_017590135.1). Lineage (NCBI taxonomy): Eukaryota > Metazoa > Chordata > Aves > Passeriformes > Passeridae > Pyrgilauda > Pyrgilauda ruficollis. The sequence continues at coordinate 967,307 of NW_024531599.1, forward strand.
GTACTTCAAGGATCAGGACTTTGGTCAGCTGGCCAGCAAAAGCTCCCAGTCTGTGTCAGTGGTCTGAGTGGGAATGCAGTCCCTTCCACAGGGGGCACAGCAAATCCCCACGGGAAGTCCAAGTCCAGTTCACAGATTCACAAGCAAAAAAAAAAAATCACTCTTTCATACACACTTGGTTTTCCAAATACTCAAACCAAATCAAATTTGAACTGTTTCTTTTCACTGTGGATCAAAAACACATTCTGGAACATAAGAAGTGCAGTCTAGAATGGGAAATTTTAAATAATTGTGCATTAAAACCAAAAAAGAGAATTTTATGTGTTAGTTAAAATTAAAGCTTCTTACCTCTTCCCAGCAGGTCAACTCTCTGTCCTGCAGACCTATTGTCCACATGTCATTTAATCTGTGCCATAACACAAAAAAATGCTTGATTTGAAACAGTTCATTTTTTCTAACAGTGTTGAACGGACAGAAATCCTACTTCATCAACATTCCTTCTGCACAAGAACATTATCCTACTTCCACTGACAGAAAAATAATTATTAGAATCCCTTTGTCCTATACCTAAATTTTACAGCCTCACCCCAGCTTGCTTCAGCAAGTACACTGCAGTTAACAGCTACATACAGCAACTCAATCTGGAGCTTAAGGATTTGAGCTATTTAATCTTCAGGATTTTTACAAAATACCCCTTTTTACCCTGCTCCGTCTGCTCATCCCTATTAACTACTGAGACTGACCACAACAATTATTTACGTGGCTGAATCCTTCCTTAAATACAGAAAGGAGCAGGTAACCTGACACATCTCTCACTGTGCTGTTCCCAGAACAAGTTACTCACAGTAACTACAGATGTTTCCTTTGTTCAAATCTGCCTGGAGGCTCAAGTTCCATAAAAAGACATTTTTTTAAAGTGATTCGACATATTTAACATAAATTAGACAGCTCCTCTCACCCACTCCTTCCTTACAGCTAGCCAAGGCCCAGGGGGACTCCCTAAAGCTGGCACTGAACAATCCCACAGAGTCATGCATCTTATACCAATTCCTCCTCCAGAAATAACAAAGACATCCCATCTGTATTCCCGACTGTCAGCAGTTCTCTTGGAGACTTTGTGGAGCTGGATACTTTTCTGAAGATTCTTCTCAAAAGAGGAGGCAACCCAGCACCTCATTTGTGACAATCCCTGTGTGCTCTCATTACGCAAATATTGTACATCAACATAAATTACTCCTCAAGCTCATCACGACAGAAAAAAAAGGACACGTCCAGAATTGACTGTTCCCTGACAGACCAACAGCAAATACAAGGAATGACTGTGAGACAAAGCACCAGGCTCCCTCTAACATCTCAGCACCACTCCTTTGCAGTCTTTCCCCATAAAAAATCCCACCTCCCTTCAACCTAAATATTACATCTTTCCAGAGATTTCTGAGAAAAAACTGACACGTTTCTCTTAGTTCTGTCAGATGACTTCATAGCAAATCCAGGCTTTGCTCTCTAAGTATTCAGCAACATCAGCCAGCCTGTGCTGGAGATCGTTCAAGAAATGTGCATTTGCCAAACTCCAAAGATGATTCTGCAGCCTTACAACCAAGCATGCTGTCAAATTACACATCCACAGCCACTCTGAGTAACCAGATCTTTAGGCTTTACGCACACACTTATTTGAACATGAACCAGTGAACTGCAAAAGTGCAATGCTCAACAACAGACTGGGTTTGCAAAGCTCCAGTTGAGTGTTTAAATCTCTTGGAATATGGAAATGTCTCTACGAAGGTGGAAACTGAGGGGTTGGGATTTCACAAAAGCAGTCAAGGAGAGGGTGATAGTGTCCCATACCGTGCGTTGCCATCGTATCCAGCAAAGATCCACAGCTTGTCACTGTACACCGTGGCACCATGAGCTGACCTGGCCACTGGCAACCTGCAAGGAAGAAAATGCAGACAACAATCTTCCCTCTGCAGCTGCAGAGGGGCTGCAGAAGGATCTAAGAGCTAAAATGCACATGTAAAAAGAAGCAAGTCCACTACACAAATTGTTTCTGCCATGCACCCTCCAAAACTGAGTGAGCCTCTGAAGGCATGTCTTAGTTTTGCACTCTGCTGCCTTCAATGCAGACAGGAAAAAAAAAGAAAAAAAGTCCCAACTAATTCCTTGCCAGGACTCAAATACTCTCAGAGTATTTTGCATAAAGTAGTTAAATAATGGGAAAATTCATAGCACCACTGGTAGAGCAAGGTGGCAATCAGCTCTGGCTATGAACATCCCACATGTGTTCCCACAAAAAAAGCAGGACAAACACAGAAACGAGACCAGGACAGAGCTCAGGATGCTCATTTGGGATCATTCAGAGTTGCTCCCAAGATGCAGTGCCCACAATGAAAGATCAAATCTATGATTTCTCTTCCACAATCTTTGTTGTTTTAACTAAATCAGCCGGGTTGAACAAACCTGTGATGCCACAAGGCATCTGTCGGCTTGTCTGAGGTCATTGTGAAGCATGAACACTTACTCTGGGGAACAAGCAAAATGTGAGCTTGTAAACTGAGTAAGAACTGCTCTCCAAAATGTCCCAAGTTACCAGAATTAACCAGAAATTACTAATACGGTCTCTGTTCTGAAATATAATATGCTCATCAGAGGTGAGCAACAGTAACACAAGAATGGAGGGGACATGCCTCATCCCTCTCCACAAATCACAATTGTTCCCTTCCCTCTCCCCACTGAAACCAGCATTCCAGAAGCTTCAGCCCTGTATAGGACAACCCTTACTGGGGAGTGGTAAACACAGAAATGTTTGGGGCAGAAAAAGACCTCGAAGTCCATCCAGCCCCACCCCCTGCCATGGGCAGGGACACCTTCCACTATCCCAGGTTGCTCCAAGTCCCATCTAACCTGGCCTTGGACACTGCCAGGGATGGGGCAGCCACGGCTGCTCTGGGCACCCTGTGCCAGGGCCTCACCAACCATACAGTCAAGACTTCCCTCCAAATATCCCATCTATTCCTGCTCTGCCAGTATGAGGCCATTACCCCTTATCCTGTTCAGGCCCTTGTAAAAAACACTAAGAGTTGGATCACAATCACTGTCAGAAATGGCATTCTGAAATGTGCACAGAGTCAACTTTAGGAATGTGCTAGTGATTTTGATTTTCCTTGACCACTGAATCTCAGGAGCCCTTTTTTTCATAAGGGATCCACTATTTCCAAGCTAGCCTTGAAACTGAAACAATTCAGAAAAAAACCCCAGCTCCCTTTGCTCCCATTCATTCTGTCATGGATCTGAAACAAGAAGAGGAGATTTTGGACAAATTTCCATTATAGTGCATTTTGGAATGGAGGCCTTCCAAAAAAACTCCTGCAGAACCAAAAAATTGAGAAAGCAGAGCAGCAACCATGCTGCAACCCTAACATCAGCACTGTAACTAGGTCTGACTGTGCCATGTGAAATGATGCCAAGCTACCCTCACTCCCCCAAAACACGAGGCAATGATACCAGCTCTTACCTTCCCTCAGTCTTCCACTCTGTCCACTGCCCAGTTGCAAACTTATACTCAAAGAGGTCGTTTTTATTCTTCAGGTTAGAATTGGAATAGATATCTCCAGTATAACCACCTGGACAACAAGAATTCCATTAGACTGCCAGGCAATGGAGCACACATACTCCCAGGCGTTGCATTAGGAGAAATTTTAGATTGCATTAAATGTTTGGCTGATGGACTACTACAGAAGGAGATTTCTTTTCCACTCATTCTCCTAAAGAATCGATGAGCTTCAAGTTGTCTTTCAACAAAACAGCGCCATCTTTCCAAACTTAAGTTGAAATCACAGCTATGAAAAACACTGGATTTGCAATGGACTACTACAGAAGAAGACTTCTTTTCCACTCCTTCTCCCAAAGAATCAATGAGCTTCAAGTTGTCTTTCAACAGCGCCATCTTTCCAAACTTAAGTTGAAATCACAGCTATGAAAAACACTGGATTTGCTACTGAATGCAATCTTTGACACCTCCTAAAGTTCTCCCATTCTTTTTTCAAACCAGTACAGCAGCACATCTACCATTTCCAGTACAACCTGCTGCTGCCTTACCAAAAACGAACATGCTGCTCCCGTAGACCACGGCGGAGTGGTGGTACCGTGGTGCCGGCGGCGTCCCCGTCGTGAACGCCCTGCACAGGTTACAACAGCAGCAGTCAAACACTCTGGTCGTGCCTTGGGTACCCAGAGCTACTGTGCAGACTCAGAAAATAAACAGCTATTAGAAGTTATTTTGTTCCCAAGTGTTTCCCTGGTTTTGGATAGTTGATTGCACTAAGATTTTATGGAACAGCAACATAGTGTAAATGGTTACAAATATGCTGCTGCGGAAATCTATTTGTAGAGCTGGAAAGTGAGACACAGGTGAGATAAGACAGACTGCCTACTGCAGAGCAAAGGAGCCAAGAAAGGTGTGAGGATCCCTAACACCTTCCCTGGCCCAAAGGGTGCAGCAAACCTGGTCCCTCTGCCCTCCCACAGGCTGCAGGAACAGAGGTGACCCTGGTCCTCTCCCTCGCTGTGCCACCCGGCCTCCCCTCGGGCAGCATCCACAAGCCCGATGGCCCAGCACACAGCAGGCTGGCAGGGAGCAGCTGTGACAGCGCTGGGCGGAGGTGACACTTCCTCTCGGGTACTCAGTAGTGCCACAAACTTCTACACCCAGCCCGAGGTGCTGAGGGAATCCGCGGCGAGTCCCGGCCCCGCCAGCGACCAGGGATGGCGAGGGGCCGCGCTGCCCACCTGCACCACGAGCAGTCCTTCACGTCGAAGCGCAGCAGATCGTTCAGCATCGTCTTCCTGCGGGCAGAGACGGGAGAAGTGGCTGAGCCAGGCCGGGGGTCGGACAGGGGTGGCCACGGACCCTCAGCCCTGCTCCCCTCACACCCATCTCCTCTCACACCCTGTTCCCCGGACACCCTCTCCCCTCACACCCACCTCCCCTCATACCCCGTTCCCCTCACACTCATCTCCCCTCACACCCATCTCCCCTCAACCCCACCTCCCTTTACACCCTGTTCCCCTCACACCCATCTCCCCTCACACCCATTTCCCCTCATACCCCGTTCCCCTCACATCCATCTCCCCTCAACCCCGGCGTTCCCGGCTCCCCTTACCCGTTGTCCCCGCCGAACACGTAGATCGCATCCCGATAAGCCACCACAGTGTGTTTGCTGCGCCTGCGGGCGGCACGGACAGGTCAGCGGCGCCGGGAGCCCCCCTCCAACCATCCCGTCCGCTCCCTAGCTCACCGGGCCCCCACGAACTCGTCGCAGGGTGGGAGGCGGCGCCAGCGGTGCACGGTCTCGAAGGGCCCGAAGTTGAGGGTGAGGTACTCGACGCTGTCCGAGCAGCTGTGGTCGAAGTCCACGCTCGGGGCCACCTTCGAGCGCCCCGCGCCACCCGCCGGGGCCGCGGCCGCCGCCATGGCCCACGCCTACCCACCCCGGACTACAGCTCCCGGCGTGCCCCGCCCCGCGCGCCCGCCTTCCGGCGCGCCTGCGGTCCAGCCGTCAGACCACAACTTCCGGCGTGCATCGCGCCCGGGCCGCCGGCCTGGCAGCTGCCAACCCCTGGACTACAGCCCCCAGCATGCACCGCTAGGTGGGGGTTGCGAACGCCCCCGCGGAGCCCCAAGTGCCGCGTTCGAGGCCGGCGCGGGGACCGAGCCTGACCGGCGCTGCCCGGGTAACGACGGGGAAGCCGGGCGGGATGCTACAGTACTAGGGTTTATTTGTTAATTCAAAAACCAGAACAATACTGATGAATATGCATAAAGGCTCATTCCAGGGTCCGAGCTGGGCGGTTCGCTGGTTAAACACGGTCCGTGGGCTCGGAGGCTCGTGCTTCTCCCCAGAGAACACTCAGGGAGCAAACATGGCCAGTTCATCCCCACGGAGGCGTCCGGAGCGGGATGTGCGTGCCACGCACCGAGGCAGCAGTGCCCTCGGCTGTGCAGTCCCCCACAGCCCATCCTTTGCTTTCCCTTAGTTTATGTTTCCTCACACGGTGTCAGTCACCTCTGTGACTATTAGTTTAGCTTCTTCCCAACAGCAGACAACACAAGTGGTCCTGACTCAGACGCTGCTTCACAGAGTCCAGCAGTTTCCATCCTGAGCAATCGCTGTGTGACTGGCCAGAGGTTTTTCAGCACAATTCCTGCAGCAAACACAGGAATATTGTGTATAAAGACACATCACAGAGTGAGCCTTCAGAATTTTATTAGGAAAGATGACAGTGGTTAAGCAGAAAAGCAACTAAGTCATGAGCACCAGCAGGACTTTGCTGAGGTCCCTCAAACCATCTCCCTCGTGCACTCTCAGATCCTATCCAGCCTCTTCCTAGGGACTGCTTGAGTCAGAGTATTTCTTGCCAAGACCACCCTGCACACGGTGAGGGTGCTGGCAACAGTTGCTGCACAACCACACCATCTGCCAGCCCTGCCCCTCGGGCTGGTCCCAAGCTTCAGCTGCCATGCAGCAGCACCATGCCCAGCCAGCTCAGGCTGCATCCGAGCTCAGGATGAAGGAGGGAGAGTGCAGAGCACCAGTTCAGCCAAGAGGAACAACTTTCCCACTTATCAAGCCATCTGTAAGGGACACAGTGCCTTTTTTCTGTCCATCTGTGCAATGCGAAACTCAGGTAAGTGAATCTTCACACGCAGAGACAATGCCACTTATCCCCCCGCATCCTTCCCTTCTCACACTCCTTGAAAAAGCACTGATAACTGCAAATCAAAGCTGTTTTTACCCAAAACACGGATGAGCTCCAGCAGGAACATGGCACTGACCCATCCCTTTTGGAACTTACAATGACACAGACACCTTCAGATGTTTCAGTTCAGTGTCAGTACTAATGTCAGCCCCATTTCTCATGGACTTGTTTAAATCTGCCCTCTGACCTGGCTAAAGCCCCCCCCGAGGCACAGGATTCCAGCTCCCACTGGAGCACACACGAACCCCAGCAGCACCTCTGTGAGCCCAGGCTAACCAGCCTTCAGTGTGCTCTTTGCTCCTGACACCCTGAACACACCTCAGTACTTCCAGACATTTGGCATCCACTTTTGTCCAAGTAGGGATGGCTGGGTTTGTGCCTTTGCTGCTGATGCACACGGCAAAAAAAGCTGGTCCTGCCTCTTCCCAGAGCTGGGACCAATTCCTCTGAGGACACTCCTGATCCTTCTGGAACAGCCATGTGGACACACCACAGCAACCATCAGCTTCTTGGTGGGTTTTCAAAATGGCACTCTTTGGTTTAACTTGTTGGCCCTTTCAGCAGAAGCTGAGAGACAAAGGCCTCAGAACAAAACTCCTTGTGGACTGTATCACAGGAGGGTTAGGGCACCCCTTTTGTTACATATTCTTATAGACCACAGAATCCCCAGGGAAGAAAGACACTGAGACACAATGGCATGGGAAGAGCTTGTACCTTATTAGACACATAAAAATCAGGCTTCAAACTCTGCTTCTCATGGAGTTAGTTAGGCACTAAAAAAATTGAGAATGGCTCAGAGGAGTCTGCAGGGGATGGGGGGATCCCCCCTGGCTCTGCCCACTCTCAGGCACAACGTGAGACCAGTGAGAGACAGAAAGACTCCAGGTTATGGAGTTTTGGATACAGTGACGAAGCAAATGATTCCACAAAGGAACAGCAAGTGCCTTTCTTAAAAGGAAACTGTAATGGCTCAGCCCATTTTAAGCAGCAGATACATACAGCACAGGACTCCCTTTCTGTCCAGGTGACTCCCATGAAACACCCCAACATCCTCTGGCAGCACGTACAGAACATGTCCTAAGGAGAAATATGTCTTTAAAAAGTGACTTCAGGAAACAAGCACAAGTTCCTTTTAAATCTGTTTTATAAGAAGGATACCAATGTCCATTTTAATAGTTTTATTTCATTTTCCCTGAAAGGGAACCAAAGGCAGAGAGGTGTTGTGAGATACATCACGCTGTTCTCATGGGGAAATAAATTTGCAAATGTTATTTTACCACTCTATAAAAATACACACAAGAGTGTGAAAAAAAACAAAGTAGTTCAGAGTGGCTGTCATGGAGCAAATCTGTTAAATACAATCAGTTCTTTATTTTTTTCCCCTAAAAGCTGTGGCTCCTTGTGTTCCAGAAAACCAGTCTTTCATAGCCACATGCCACAGGAACAGAAATTTAAGTGATGGCTTCCTCTGAGCATGTGCACACACAAGTGTTAGTGAAGAACTGCTCCCATGGGAGATGTGAGCGACAGAACCCCATCCACACCAGGAAAGAAGAAACGCACTCAGGTTCATTGTCTCAGCTTCCCCTCCAAACTCCTGTGAACTGGCTCCATCCCATCCAGGCAGCTCTGAAAAGAGTCTGTGGTTCTATAAAAGAAGTCACGTTGTAGGATCAAGACATTTACCCTGTGTTACGTGAGGAGGAACAAGAGCCAAGAGGAACAACCTTCCCACTTCTCAAGCAATCCGTAAGTGACCCAGTTCCTTTCTCTGTCGAACTGTGCTGTGGGAAACTAAAAGTGCCTCTTCACAGGTAGAGACAGTTTCCTTCAAAAATATTAAGGACACATTATTTCTTATCTTTTAAGAACTTCCTGGAAAGTTACTGTGGAAAATGAAAGTGCTCCTGTGGTGAGACCAATGTGCAATGTCCTTGCTGCTTTCTCAGGCTTCCTTTCCTTAGCATCCTTAGATGTGCGTTAAGATGAGGCTCAAAACAATGAGGCCATTGCCAACCTGGAACAAGGCAGGCAGACACTGGAAAATGTTTTATGTCCTATCATAAAACGTGGAATTAGCCAAAAATAACCTGTTGTTCAGATCTGGCAGGTGTGGTCTCTGGAGTGGGTCTATATCCCGATGGCCTGCAGCACTCGCTTCTCGTTGTCGTTGAGGTGGTCAGAGAACATGGCATAGCAGGGCTGCTGTGCAAACTGGCACAGGAAGTCGGTGAGATAGGCCTGGGAGGGACAGAAACACCCTGTCAGCACCACCCTCCTGGGAAACCCTGCTGCTTCCACCTGGCAGGACACACATCCCCACATGCAACAAGTAACACCCTGGGATTGGAGGGAACAGAAAGGAGCAGTGCAGGAGGACTGGAATCAGAGGGAAGGGTTGGAGCAGAGGAAAAGGATGGGAGCAGGAGGAAGGGCCCATCAACAGCTGCAGGTGGTGGGAAAAGCAGGAGCAAAGGGTAACACAGGGGGCTGACTGGGTGGGATCATCTCCAAGTGGAATATTAAATTCTGTCATATTCACTCTCAAACCTACTCCTGACTTCTGCCAGTAGCTGTGAAGCTCACAGATAGAAAAGTCTCATCTCCCTCTGTTCAAAGAGTTTTGTTCATTCACATTTCCACATTACAGATATTAATGATAAAGAAAAATAGCTCCAGAAATTCTTGGGACACTTGGTCCCTTCCAAAGTAATTTCAATTAAGAATGCCTTCTGGATGACAATAACTGGTGTTTCCACTGCTTACATATTTGTTAAAGTACAGCATTTAAAAAATTAAAGTTTATAGAGAATGACAGGAATCTGATAAAACCCCTCATTCTAGAGCATCACCTGGAGATCTATTTGGTAAAGAGGGTCCTTTAATGCATCTGGATCATCCTCTTCATCATCTTCATAATAATCTTCATCTGTCAGAGGCAAATCAGCAGATTTTAACATCAAAAAGAGCAGACTATCTCAGGAAATTTTCTATTAAGCTACTGAAACCCAAGGATCCAAAAGTAAATAGTTTCAGCATTGCTGGGAAAAAGAAAATTGTATCCAGAATATTCTCCTTTAGGTGATGTGATAGAAGCCAATGAAGCCCAGAACCAGGGTCAGTGGAGGCTCAAGGAACACACAGGTGAGCCAAGCACATGTGGGACACTCACAGGCAGGTTTGGGAATCCCATGCACCAGGATCTTCTGCCTTAATCCCATGTGAGGGTGACACTTTGCCAGTTCTGAGCTAATGTGAGCAGTGTCCCTCGCTGTTTCCCTGTAAAGTTCTCCCTTCTGAGGCTACATGAACCTGAGGGATGATGCACCCCCTCAGCTCTTCATGCAGCACTTGCTCCTCAAGGTCTCTCCACAAAGGAGCTCACCCACCCCTAGGACACCATCACACTGAGGTCACACCTACACCTTGAGCAGCAATTTTCTCTTTAGAAGAAATACCTGCAGGAACCTCCCAGGTGTGAAGCCTGTGCAGTATGTGGACTCCCAGGTGATGTTATTTATAATGCAGCAATTTAATCACCATGCTGCTCAAAGCCATGGCTTCTCCAGAAAGTCCTTATTCACAATCCCAGAGCAGAATTCCTTCCCCATACCTGCAGCCTTTTTTTTGCTATTGGCAAAGGAAGGAAACTTTGACTAGGATGTCACCTCCTTGTTTACTGCTTTGAAGAAGGACTTTCAAGCTGTTACTCACCATACTTGTTTGTGGAAAGAATATCTGATAAGAACTGTCCTGCTAAGCCTTCATCTTCATCCTCGTCTTCTTCCTGATCCTCCCACATATCATTTGAATCATCTGTTTAGAAAAACAAAATTTCTAGAAATTATCCAAATCCAAGAGGTCCAAGAGGTCTGTGATCACTCTATAGGGGACTGGAGTTTGTAGGTGGATGAAGAGAAACACCTACAATCCTCCTTATCCCTTTGGAATGATTCCAGAACAGGAGCCAAGCAAAATGGACTGGAGCAACAAGAATGGATACTTGAAGTAGGAAGAAAGGCAAACCAGATACCATGAAAGGGTAATTTCATTTGCATGTGGTCAGATTCCATCTTCCAAACTAGCCCTAAAGAATTTTTAGGTCTAAGGATACACAACACTGACTGATCTTATTCTTCCATTTTATTTATTTTTTCCTGGAAGAGATTGGTAGCACTTAAATACAGCACAGGGAAGGAAGAGATGTTGTCCTAATGAACTGTGCAACAAAACAAGAGATCTGGAGAGGGACTTGGACAAAGAGGAAAGGCTTCCCACTGGCAGGGGGCAGGGTTAGATGGGACATTGGGAAGGAATTGTACCCTGTGAGGGTGGGCAGGCCCTGGCACAGGGTGCCCAGAGCAGCTGTGGCTGCCCCTGGATCCCTGGAAGGCCAGGCTGGACAGGGTTTGGAGCAGCCTGGGATACTGGAAGGTGTCTCTCCCCACGGCAGTGGGTGGAACAGAATGAGCTTTAAGGTCCCTTCCAACCCAAACCAGCCTGGGATTCTGTGATTCCATGAGCTTATCCTTTGGATCACTATTCAAGCCTTTGTAGGATACATGATTTACTGTCACATGGTTCCTATACCACAAATTCTTCTCAAGAGAAGATCAAGTAGATTTAAGCCATGCAAAGAGAAAAAGCAAATACCTTGGCTCCAGTCTGCAGTGGTCTGTCTAGATGCATTTGCTTCCATGGCATTAGAGAGTTCATTGATTATTAATTTTAAGATTTTTACTAACAAAGGAATGTTTGTCCAGCGCTCAGGATCTTTAAGAGAAAAAAATACACACATTCATGTTGCTTTTAATTAGAAGTTATAAAACAGGCCCTTTTTTGTTGAGGTGGAGTTTTTTTGTTAGGGAGGTTGGGAGAGAAAACCAACTGACATAAAACCCCCAAAGCTTCTTTCCATATACCCTCAGAGCTACATTCCCAAAGATCTCAATGCAGTATCAACCTTGCCTCCAAGTGAAGAGGAGGCAGGGGGAAAATCTTCACAGCTGAATGAACGTGTGACGCTACTCCTGCAGGCTGCTTAAGAGTCAGCTGGAGTCAACCTTTCTTTCCTGAAGTCCATTTGCACATCCACCAATGCTTTCATGTAAATAAGCAGTGCATGCTCTCAGGCATGGCTATGCCCCTTCTGAGGCACTGTAAACTCCAACTTTTCCTTACCAGTGTTCCTGCAGGGCTTAACTATCCCACAGGGACAGCTAGACAGTGTATTTGCCCTTAACTGCTAAAGTAAAGATTCTATCAAATAAAAAATCTGGGAGCATTAGTTTTAGCTCTTACTAATGCTAGTATTAATCTTTGTTTAACTCAAATGGCAGTTGCCATTTTTCTGTCTGACCCTCATTAGTTTGGTTTTTTTAAGCCAAGAATAATCAGGTAGCAAGTGATTTGTGATCACCACTCACCTCTTAAAATCCCTAGTGCTTGCCCCTGTTCATCTCCTTAGCTGTCACCTTAGTCCTTCACTGCATCACTGCAGATCCCAAGCCCATGGCAGCTCAAGGAGCACTGACTGTCTGGAGAGGCTCCCAGTTTGGATCTGTACAGCCTCCACATCCCATCCCACCAGCAGTCACACACGAGCTCTAGCACAGCAAGTGGCACAACCAAAGTCTGACTGGGGACTGAGGACAGCAGACCCCAGGTGTCCTCCCCTGGAGCTCAGTCCTCAGGAAAAACTGCCCAGGGCTCTGCTCTCTCTAATTTAAAAGATTAATCTCAACAGCAACCTCCAGTCAAAGACCTTGGGTTCAGTTTATTAAAAATAAGACAAGTCTTATGCAGGAGACTGGTAAAGTTTACCTTAAAAGAAATCTCTTAACTTGTTGAATCATTGCTTTTTGTGAAAGTGTCTCATTGAAAAAGACATCCCTTTGTTTTAAATCTCTGCATGCACTAAAGACACTTTCCTCTCAGAGAAGCTACCAGGCATCCAGAAATATCAATTCTGTCTCATGATGCAAAACAGCAGTGAAGAACTCCCCATCCCATAACTGCCTCATCAGTTATATTAAATCAGACATCAGGAGTCCTCCAAAGCAGTATTTGGCAGAATTAAGCTAAGTAGATACAAGTAAACTGATATATTAAGTACATGATGTATGAATTAGCTCTAAAAACCAACATGTGCCTTCTGCAGGAACTATCTCCCACAGCTCTGTGTGATCTGCCAGACCTATTTAAGGCCTTTCATAGCATCTACTTACAGAAAAAAGCCCCGTTAAACACAGCAAAATGACTACTTACTTTTGGCCGACTTGGATCGTGTCCGAATTCCCTCATCCATATTAAATATTTCTTCTCCCTTCACCCGAATGTCCTGAAGTCTCTTGTCATCTGTGTTGATGCCATACTGCAGGAGTTTGCACAGTGCTACAGAGCTGGGAGCAGAGAATAGGAAAACTAGAGATCAGAATTTCCCTGAACTGTCTGGTTTTCATAGCCCCTTTGTAACAGGGAACACACTCCAGAGCAGACACCCCGATGCCCTTTCTTCAACATCTTTGCCAAGAACAAGCATGAGAGAATTTTCCCATGTCTCCTGCTTTATGTCAGCATCCAAAACTGGACTCAGCTCCTGACCTGCACAGCAAGCTGGGCACTGGTCAAGCTTTGGATTTAGCACCATCAACAGTACAGACATCCACCCACACATACATCAAAGGTTTCTCCAGGTCAGAAGGGCCACCAGGTTAAACGTTCCCCTGCAGCACCATGTGCACACAAGGATGGAATTAAGAGAAAAGCAGTAGCAACAAAGCAGTAATTTGGCTGATCTGTAGCAAAGATCTGCCCCTTTCTCCAGTCTCAATGCTCATTTTCACTTCTGGTCCTTCATGGCTCTGCCACACTCAGACCCTCCAGCTTGCTCCTCTCCTTTACATGTTCTTTCCATCTCTGGTGCTCACATTTCTACTCCACACTTCAAACCCTCTCCAGCTCCATGCTGTTTTCAAGCACATTGAGGATGATGCTGACTACAGGTCAAGGTTAACAATCTATGCTTGGCACCCCCAAATCTCTCTCTCTCCTGGCTCCACAAATCTCAAACTGAAATTCTGGAGTTCTGTGAAACTCTGTTTGTGATTTCACTTCTCACCCTCTCTCTCTCCCACACTATGGCTCTGATTCTGCTGGTTTGGACCCAGGTCTTACCTGCTGCCCAAAGTTTTCCCATAATTTCATCAAAACCCCACAGCCACTTCTTCAACCTGCCCCAAGTGGCTGGGGACTGTGCACACAGGAGGTGTCAGCTGCCTTCAGGGTCCTTCTACTAACCCTGAACCTCTGCTCCTCAGAGCAGGCCCTGCTTTTCCTCAGGACACAGAAACTCCAAGCATTTACTAATGCATGATAAATGTCACCACAACCAACTAAATCCAAGTGTTTAATACAGTGTGGAGTCCTGTTGCATCACTGTACACAAACATTTCTCATTTTGGACAACAGAACTCTGAGCAATCACCTTTAACCTTGTTCTGCTGGTCAGCCTTGGCTTCTCCCTGTGCCATAAACCTCAAGAGATCCTGCAGACAGGCCTGCACTGTCAAAATGGGGATAAACCACCAGGCTTAGGGATGAAACCAACAAAATATAACCAAAAAGAGCACTGGATACCCAAATCTGCTGCTTGTCCTTCAGGATTATTCACTAACTTCCATTTTGAATCTGCTTTTTCTCATTATTTATTTCACAGGCTATTTGACAGCCCATAACAATGACACAACAACACACACTACTGAGTTAACAGCTGGTGAGACCCCTAAGAGTGGTCTGTGAGGCTTCCTGATTAAAAAAAAAATCTAATACAGCAGCCGTGACAAAATTTAAATGAATACAGAGCATCCCATGCTTTGGAATACAGCACTCAGCCTCCAACAGAACACAAATATGCTCCCAAAGCAAAAGGGAGAGAATACTGAAATGAACTGCAATTGATTTCTTGATTGACTTTTAATAGATCAATAAATCCACAAGAAATCACCAGATTCTCTTAGGAAAGCCTCTACAACACCCCAGACCTCTACAGTAGCCTACAAAGGCAATTCCAAGTGTGGAAGCTCTTCTCATCTCATCCCATTCACAGAAATTCAATCCCAAAAGCAGCCCCGTATTTGCAGGAGACACCCCTTCCCCCTCGTGTCTCTGTTCCAGCACAGGAGCAGGAGGCAGCAGGAGCACTGATGAGGAAGATCAGAGCTTGCTCCAGTTACCACAGCTCTCCTGAGCAGAACTGACAGTGCAGGGAGCAGCAGTTCTGCCCAACGCTGGCACACCCTGCTCCCACCTGAGCCAGCTCCCCTTCCCTACGGCCAGCACTCAAGGGCAGTGGGATGAGGGCAGCTAACAGGAGTATCTGTGGGTCCCACCTGACTTTGCCTTCATACTGCCCGTAGAAGAGGTGCTGCCTGCTCATCCACTCGGCCATCACAAACTCTAAGGCAGGCTTGCCAGTGGGGCCAGGCAGGCTGCACAGGAATTCCAGGAGTGGCTCCAGTTGTGAGTGAACCAAGTGAGCAAACACCATGATCAGGGACTGCAGGAGGAAAAAGGCAATGTTAGCTGTACATAATTTAATAGCTGGAAATGTTTTATCAAATATTTAAGGAGCTGGAGTGAAGCTGTGCTTACTGAAGGAAGCTGAAGCTCCCTGCAGGAGTGAAGGCTGGGCTTACCAACCCCAGGAGGAAGGGAAAGTACAACCAGCTGCAAAACACTGTGCTACAAATGCAGGAAATAAACACTACAACATCATCACTCAGCAGCACCTTCCCAATTCTGAATGCATTTTGAACATAATTTTAGGGAAAGAACTACAACTTTTGAAAAGATTTCATAATAACATGCAATTTTGCAGTCTGCCTCCTAAAGACCAGGGCAGAACTCATTTGCTGTGTATGTCTAAATGTCCCTTTCCCAGTCTGAGGGCATCTCTGTAACCCTCTTCAGGAAAAAGCTGCCCATCTCCAGAGACCCATCTTCCATGCTAACACAGCAGATCCAGCATTGCAAAATGGTTGGCTACAAGGGCTGCATGGGACTGCTTCAGATTTAAACTTCCGTATCTTTTAAATCCAAAACCAAGCAAAGTGAGAGCCATTCCAAACAATTATCATCAATATATCCTGGGGTGAAAAATCCTAAAGCATGTGAGATCTGCTGACATTGAAATGGCCATTGTGGCACCACATGCTGGCTTGAAAAATGCACTTTCAAAAATCAGAGAAATAAGACAAAATGGTTAGAGCAGAGTGAAGCTCAGCTGAGTGCTGCAATGGGGGCAGAGATGGGATCTTGCTCAGCAGTGCCAGCAAAATGTCTTCCCCCAGCTGCTACCAAGGAACCAGGGCAGTCAGCATGAGCTGTTTTACATTGAGGGCACAGTCAAAAAAAAAACAGGAGAGAGAATGAAGACCACTGGGAAAAAAAATCCCTCCAGAAAACTGTGTCACTACAAGTAGGTCAAGGCTAGAAGAGATGGTGATGTGCTTTGTCTGGTCTCTCACCTCACTCAGGCCAACTATGTCTCCCATCCACAAAAAGCTCAAATCCCAGCATTTATCCTTGGAATACAGAACAAATCCCTCAAAAATAAATGCTGCCTTTGCCATAACATTTCTACTGAAGCAATTCCTATCCCTTCAAAGAAGGCTTGCAAGTACAAGGGCATGAGGGACGTACTGAAGGTATGTTACATGTAATCCAGGTGAATCTTGCTTACCCTGTAACCTAACAAAAAATTTTGGACCTGAGGTACAGCATGGAGCTGTGTCACAGGAGAGTCAGGTTGGGTGTCAGGAAAAGGTTCTTCTCCCCGAGGGTGGTCAGGCACTGAACAGGCTCCCCAGGGAATGATCACACCCCCAAGGCTGCCAGAGCTCAAGGAATGTCAGGACAGAGTGAGACTGTTGGGGTGTCCTGTGCAGGGCCAGGAGTTAGACTTAATGATTCTTTTGGGTCCCTTCTAACTCAGAAGATTCCATGAGTCTCTGAGCGGAGTAGGCATTTTCCTGACTACTTCAACAGGATACACAGACCCACCAATTGCACGAGGCATAAGTAAACAGGCATGGAATGAAAGAAAATTGTGACAGTTTCTTCTCCTGGTGCTTCTCCTTACTCTCCTGGGTGCCAAGCCTGCTCACCTGCATCACACTAAGTGTCTCTGCTTGCTGCATTTTACTCAGGATGGCTCTCAGGATCTGGTCCAGATTCTCTCCCAGCTCACTCCCGGCTTTTGAAATTAAAGTGGATACCAGTCTGCCCACAAAGGCAGCGGTGAACTCCGAGGTCCGTGGGTCCAGGAGCTGGCTCACCACCTGCATGACGTACCAGAGCCCGTTGTGGCCCTGCTCATCGTGCCACTGCGCGATCTGCTCCAGCGCCACCGACACGTACGCGCGCAGGCACTCGCCGCCGTTCTGCAGAGACAAGCAGGGGGTAAGGGAACGGGCAGGCACGGAGACATCCCCTTCACCATCCCAGAACCTCCCTGAACCACGATGAAAGCAAGGGGAAAACTGCTGCCACCTGTGAAAGATTTACAGGTAATTCTACAGACTCCAGCTCATTAACACATACACTACTCCTCACTGTCCAATCAGCAGCAATCAAGATAACTAACAAATACAACAACAACCTCAAGTAGCTGCAGTTTTGTGCCAATCTTGGTACATAAAGAAATTCAAAGAGTTTTAAACAAGTGAGAGATGAAGACAGAGAAGTGTGACATGACCAAAACACAACTGAGCAGCTAAGCTGCAGTCCTTTTGAATTCTTCTTAGCACAAAGATCCAGCAAAGCAACTAATATGCTGGTCTACAATTTCTCCCTGCTGGTCTCTCACCTATTCTTACTGGTCTGTTGTTCAGGCAAAGACCACATTCCCATAGTCTGTATTCACATGGCAAAGAGTAGCTGCCACTATGGAACTCCTTACATAAGGAATGAAACCACCTTTGTTATTCATATGCCAGTTAGGAGCTGGAATGAAAAGGCTCCCTGCACTTCTAGCCTCAGATGCTTTTTCCTTCTTGCTAGATACTCCAAAGACATCAGGCCATAGCCAAGCCTGCCAGCAAGCAGAGCTCAGGCAGTACTCATGGTGGAGACGATTCCCTGCTTTCCCTCCATCCCACACCTGGCTCAATCAAAAAGAAGTTTGCCTTCCCCTTCTCCTTCCCCCATAAATGAGTACAGCAGAAAGCTGCTAGAGGAGGAGGGCTAGGAGGACTTTTGTTGTTCTGTGCCTGTGAAAGTTCCTGAAAATAGTTCCTGCCATTGCCAGGTCTGATAAATGTTATGGGGGCAGAAAAGCATTACAAGTTTGCTTGGTTGTCTGTTTTTTGAGTCTTTTTTGTATTGTTGGGCTTTGGTTGGTAGGTTTTTTTAACATGCTCCAGTGCACTAAAATAGAAAAAACATCCAGGCTGCTGCCTTTCTCACTGTAGTTCTCCACGTTCAGGAATGATCAGGAAAAGTCACTGTAGGCTCTGAACAACAGGACTTTCATGGTAAACTGGAGGTGGCAGAGGCTCTGAAGGCTGCTGATACAGCAACTGGCAAGCACAGCCTGGGCTTCCTCAAAGGCTGTGTCACCTCTCTTGGACTGGTACAGCGTCACAATCCTCTCCCTCCCCACAGTGTCACCAGCCTCCTCCTCCCCACAGCGGTACCTGCATAGTAGCATTGTCATCTGTGTTCAGGCTGCACTGTGCCACTGCAGGGAATGCCTGGCAGATGAGGAGCTGGGACAGAGGGGGCTTTGTATTCCTCACAACTGTGGTCAGTATATCAATAGAAGTCTGAAAAGAAAGCACAAACTGTCACAGCACGAGCCACAGAATTCGAAGTCAGCGCTACTCACCCCTGCTGCAAACATCAAAGGTGTGAACTGCAGGGATGTGGCCGCTGCTGCAACCACACCCTGAACTCACAGTCTAGAATAATTTTTAAATGCAAGGACCCTGGAGTCACACACCCAAGCATCACTGCTGTGAGCTGCAGAAGTTCCCAAGACAGTTCCCACATCAAGAGCAGTGTCACCACTCAAACATGGCAAACAGATGCATGCTAATCAGAACAGCCAGAGAACTGTTCTAGCTGACTTGTTCAATTTCGGTTATATTGATTTAAATTTATTTTAATTACTCATAAGCAATTGTTACAGTCATACCAATTAACAGATAATATGCATATTGATATGGATGTTTATGGATTTAATTCCATACAAACATTCTACACAGTCCGTGCTCCATCTTTTATTAGGGCACCTGTATAATTTATCTCCAATTCATACATATGTGATGCATAAATCAGAAAAAGCCTTAGGAAGAAATGCAAGGAAAGTTGTACAGTCTGCTGGGAGAAGAGACGGTTCCTGCTGAAAGATGGCAATGTCACAGCAAAATGACTGGGGATGACTGATACTGTGGAAACTAGAAGAAGGCCAGAGGAGCAGTTTAAAGTAAACTTTTGGAAGCATCTTCCTGCACCTGCAGCTTGCCTCCTCCACAGAGAAACCTCCCCCAGTGACTGAAGCCATTGCTCCAAAGCATGTCCACAGCAGCCTTTCTGCCCTTTGCAGAGCAGCCCCCCCAGGTGTTGCAGAACAGGGAACACCTCCAGCCCAGGCCGTGCCCCACTGAAGCACTTACTGCACACAGCCCTGCCGGGATCTTGTCAGCTGGGGCCTGCATGATGCTGACAAGGGTTGGGATCAGCCTCATCTGCATTGGACCCTGGCAGGCTTCTATTTGAGCTAGCTCCTTAAAAATATCCTGGGCAAGAGAAGCAACAACAGGATCTGGAGAGAGAAAGCATCATTTACTAAAACACACACACGCATCTCAATCTTTGCCACCACTATTTTGGCTGGGCAAGGCAGCAACTTTCCCCCCTACCACAGGAATCAGTGTTCATTCAATTACCACTGATTAAGTTTTCAGCAGCAGGATTCAACAGCAAAACCAACTGTGCTTTGGGATGTAAATGGAATGCATACCGTTACTGTACTTGAGGAATATTGCAATGGTGAAAGGGCAGATCTTGTTCTCCATGCTGGCTGTGAATGCTGCATCCACCGTGCACACAATGCACAGTGTCTCCATCACCAGGTTCAGCACCTCGGAGCTGAACTGAGTTGCCAAGTGGATCAGGCCATCCAGAATGCTGGGAAGGAAAGGCTGCAACACGTGGGTGCTCTCAGAGATCTTCAGCTGGTCACAGTAACTAGACAAGAAATTTGTGATACAAAAATACATTCTTAATTTACTGAAGTAACTGAAATATATTCCATTCTGGATAATACATAAGGGGTTGTTCCATCCTGTTTATTCTTATTCCTTAAATTCACTCCTCTAGGACTTCTCTCCTTCAGCCCACTACTGCTTGACCTCCCAGCAGCTCAGCAGGAAAGAGGAGGAAAGCTCTCACCAGAAATCTTCCCTCTGCATTGCACACAAAGCAGAGGTGAGCCGAGTGATGTTGGAAGCTTCTACTGCCCCTCAGTGACAGATCTCTCCTAAGAGCTGCCCATCGATGAGGAAAGGAAAGAAGTCCAGGACAGACACTGCTTACAAAGTGTTTTGTTACCATGTTCTACGAGTGAGCTGGGGTGTGATAAAGCAATTTCAGGAATAATTAGGTCATAAATCTCTGACTTTATTTATTCATTAACATTTCAGTGCAAATAAGTCAAAGTGCTCTGTGTGGAAGTGGTGATCAGTTAGGTTTTAGCAGATTTTTTTGTGACAGTTTTTATTTATTTTACAGTAATGTTCATTGAGTACAGCAGAGCTTCCTTCTGACAAAAATGGGATAAGAAAATCAAACCCCAAACACTCTTTATTGCTGTGATTGGCTCTGTAGGCCTGTATGATGTCAGTCACCTTTATGACCAGACAGGAATAATCTGGGTTTCATCCTTGTGCTTTCCAACACTACCTAGTGCTGCTCCTCCCTGTGACCATATCCATCACAACATTTTACTGTAGCAAACCTTGAATCTCAATTCTATATTCCTCATTAGAGTTATTCTATTTTGAACTTGTTTGCCTACACTTTTTAAGCTGACATCTGTTTCATTCAAAGCAAAACCTCCCACAGCTCAGACAGAAATGCCATTTTAACAAACCAGTGTATCAGTGTGATTTACACCCCTGTCTGTGGAATAGCCCAGGGTTTGCTTACCCCCAGATGGCTCTGACTGCAGAGATCCGGACAGAGGGGGGCTGGGTTTCGTGCAATCCACTGACAGTGGCCTGCAGGAACTGCTGGATGAGCTCTGGTGACATGGCCACGGTGAAACGGCTGGCGGCCCACAGGGCCCGGCCCAGGAGGAAAGGAGACACTGCAGCAAAACAAAATACCTCAGTTGTTTCAGAATAAGCTTTAGGAGCTTAAAATCACAGCTGCTTCCATCCATTATTTAAAATCTTGCCATCCCAATAGGAAAACACTGAAATGTGACACACAAGACAAGTGTGCTGGCATACAAAGAATTTTTGTTTGTGGGCAGAATCCAGTTTATTTTCTTAGTTATTTCAAAGAGTAATTTCTCATTTATTAAAAAATCTCCTCCCTTCAACTATTTACACGTGAATTTGGTCATCACTGAACAAAAGCAAAGGAAGAGAACAGAGGCTTTGCCACTAATTCCCATTTATCCAGCTCAATATTCTGTCCCCAGCTGAAGAAAGCAGCATCTTAGGGAGAATCATTAGAATAACAGAGCTCATACCCAGGGACCTTTCACAGATTACATTACTAGTTTGCAGCCATCACCCTGCAGTTATAGAATGGAATTCTGGGGTTCACCAACACCACAGAAGCAGTGGACATTCATTATCCACTCACCTGCTTGCACTCACTAAGGTATGATATATCTTTATCACATTTAATCCTGCTGCCTTTTCAGACTATGAATCTCCTTACCTATCTAGGCTGGCCTCAAAGTGATGATGCTCTCTGTTCCTCAGCATCTTTACTGCCATTATTTATGCTCCTGCAAGTACTAATTTTAAGATGAGGACATAAAACACTCTGTGCAAGATGTACAGCAAGAGAAGAGCTTTGTTTTTTAAGGCAGTATCATAAAACACAACATTTCTTTGTCTGTACCATTACTGACCATTAAATGGATATCCTTGGAGAGCCATCAACACACTGATTCTGGGAGCCCTTCTAGAGCACAGCAGCTCATTTACAACCCAATGCCACACATGTAAATGAATGCAAATATATGTAAATTGCTGAGGTTGGTTTCTTACATGCATTGCACACTACGCACTTTGCACACTAGTTCTTCACCCAACATTAACACAAAGAAAAGAAAAAACCCTTCTTTGTAATGGGCTAAATAAGTGTTTCTTTGATGAAAAAGGAACCGGGGAACCGGTTTTTTCTACACTGACAACTCAATGTGGACTCATCAATGCTGCTCACATTAATGCCTTAAACTTCTAAAATTTTAATTTGCAAGGACTTTTGAGGTCTGACTTTCAACAATTCCTCTAATTTTCTTGCACATTGATGTAAGATAACACAGAGAGCAAAATCCTGCTGAGTTCCCAATAACAGAATCCCATTTAGCCAGGAGCATTACTTGAATTCATGTGCTACAACTAGTGTCAGCCTCAGCATAAAACAAATGGGATGACATGGTGCAGCAGGAATTCTGAAGGCGGTTAAACAGTGCTGGTGACTTTCCCAGGAACAGACACAAGACATCAGAACAGCTATTTTCCACCCAGCTCCTCGAGCCCCACAGGCTCATGCATCCAGCCAACACTGAGATCCAGCTGAAAGCACAGTGCCACATATAAAGGACTTACACCAGAACTGGGAGCATGTGGGAACTCACAAAATTTATTTTTTTCACATAAGCAAGGTGCACAAGTGTATTTTCCAATACCTCATGCACACATGAACCTGACTGATTCATCAGAGACTCCCAGTGTCTGGCACCCAGCAGTTATTCCCAGGGATGCAGGGTCCCACATACCTGAAAGGTTGAGGTCTGCCAGGACAACATTTGTCAGGAAGCCATGCATATCAAAGTGTATTCTCCCATTCTTCACACTGTCTGTTATTATAGACTTGACTGAGCCCAGGGCCAGCATACAGGCTTCATGTATTTTCCACCTGCAAAATAGTTCAGATGCCTTAAGACTTTTCCTCTGTCATCACTCAAGAAATAAATACATATTCTGAAGTGAAGTCACAAGTAATTTTCTGGTCTAAGCTACAACAACTATTTCCTTGATCCCAAAAGAGAATTTAAAAATGCCCTGAAAGAGATTAACATTCAAAAACTGCAAGATGGGGGCTTGGAAACTTCCTCAGGATGGGCAGCATTCTCAGACACTTCCTAAAATATTGCTGGACTAGTTGTTACTTGTACCAATTTTGTTCTCATAATAAAAAATAACTTCTTCCATGAAATCTTGGTTTCAGCCACGCCTTCATAATTTATATGCAGAAGCACTGGGATACCCCAGTACATTAAAGGTTTAAGAACACCTAATTTTGCATTAACATTTTGTTAATTATGATGATATAGAACTCTGTGCAAATACACTTCTCCTTGGTTTTATTTGTGAAGCCAAGAACCTACTTTACAACTTCTCACAGCTAAGGCAAATGGTCTGATTTTGCAGCCATTCCATTACTGCTCATTATCAGAGGGGCTCATCTGACACTAATATTCAAAATAAACACAAACACTGAACCAATGCCCTGTAAAACCAGGAGAGAATCACTGTGGACCAGGAACCAGGCACTCCTGCAGTGGAGTTTTCTTCTTCTATCCCCAAAGAGCATTAAAAACTGCAACTCTGAAGGTCTAAAATTGGACACATACATCTGCATACACCACCACTCTTCTTGACATCAAGTAAAAAAAAATGTTTATATATATTTCCTGAAAATTTTATCCCAATTAACCAAACATGAAGTATTGCAAATTTCTCTTCTGATTTTCTATAATTATCATTGCCCATGAGATGTTTTAAGGAACATCAAGCTCTGAAGGGAGGGAGCCTTGGCACAGATAACTTGTGCTAGGAACTGCCCAAAGTACTCCACATGAAGACTTCACCATCTGGCTCAAGAACTACTGTGCTGTCTTTTTCTTCTAATCAGAGCTCTCCAGCTCCATCCTTGCTCTTCAGTAGCATTTTCACAAATGAAATGTGATTAAATCATGGTGCACCCAGTGCTGCAGATGAGCTCGACACCCATCCCAGCACTGTCCCCTCTCCGCCCCAGCAGTCCCCTCCCGGCCCCAGCACCGTCCCCTTCCTGCCCCAGCACTGTCCCCTCCCGGCCCCAGCACCGTCCCCTTCCTGCCCCAGCACTGTCCCCTCCCGGCCCCAGCGCCGTCCCCTCTCAGCCCCAGCACCGTCCCCTCCCCCAGCACCGTCCCCTTCCTGCCCCAGCACCGTCCCCTCCCGGCCCCAGCACCGTCCCCTCTCAGTCCCAGCACCGTCCCCTTCCTGCCCCAGCACCGTCCCCTCCCGGCCCCAGCGCTGTCCCCTCTCAGTCCCAGCACTGTCCCCTCCCGGCCCCAGCCCCTCACCAGTGCTCAGCACCGCTGTTTTTAGCCTGCTCAGCTTCCTGCAAATGCCGGGTAGCTGCTGCAGCCAGAGCAGTTGCACTCTCATTCTGGAAATCAGCAGCCACAGCCTGTGCACAAGGAAATGGTAACACTCACTTGTACGGACTGTTAAAAGTTGGCCTTTTCTCTAAATGCCCTTCCTGAGGGCAGGTTTGATACTTGTTATTACTACTTCAGTATCTAAATGTGGAATACATTTCATACCAGCAGGAGATCCTGAGCAGCAATTCTCACTGTGTAGGAAAACGTATCATCATCTTCATCCTCCACAAACTGCTGTGGATTTGCAGTCCAAACTTTTATCTAGAGGAGACAAAAAGGATAGGGCAGCTGAGAATTCAGGACACCAATGTTTTACCAGGCACCTTTTCTGTTCCCTGCAACCTGTTTTGGAGAACTACTTTCAGAATTTTTCTCTGCCGTAAGAAGTCTTCACCCTCAACTGATTTTTCTTCTATTCCATTGGAGAAACATTTGAAAAGCAGAAACTCTCTTTGTTCTGAGCTCATCTTGCTCTTCTGCCCCTCATTTGAGATAAGAGTTTGACAGAACTAATGACTGACCTGGAATCAATGCTACACAGCTTTATTTTTAGATGAGGAATGGGAGAAGCAGATAAATCTTTTAACAGAGTGCTTGTTTTTATCAAATCTACCTAAACTAAAAGATGACGGTTGTCACACTTGAGAGGCCAGGAGCTATGCAGAATTTCAGTACAAATTATTTCACCCTACTAGTACAACATTTTTGCTTCACAGGAAGCTGTTTATTTCTTTCAGCATGAAAATCTTCATTTTCACAGCACATGGAAGAACGAAGGAAGAAAGCCTGAAAGAGCTGAGGTTGTTCAGCCTGGGGAAGATTCCAGGAGGATCTTATAATTGCCTTAAAAATAAAGCCCTATTACCAGGGCCTCAGGACAAGGGGCAAGATGGTAGGTTTAGATTAGAGAAGGAATTCCTTACTAAGGGGGTGCTGAGACACTGGATATGCTGCCCAGAGAAGTTGTGAATGTCCCATCACTGAAAGTGTCCAAGGCCAGGCTGGATGGGGCTTGATGCAACCTGGGACAGTGCAAGGTATCCTTGCCCAGGGCAAGGGGTGGAACAGGATGGGCTTTAAAGTCCCTTCTGACCCAAACCCTTCTGTGATTTGTGATTTGCTGTCCACCTTGTACCATTCTGGAAGCTCTAAGTGCTGCCACAGCAAAGTGATGGAACAGCTTGTTAGATTACAGCAGCTTCCACGCACTGAAACTCTTCCCAGGACACTTGCTGGTTTAAATCTCTCCTTTCCTTTGTTTCCTACACAACACAAAACATGCTCACCTGCTCCTCCGTGATCTGCATGTAAAGCAGGATGTAATAGATCAGGTCTGGCAGAGCCTTCTTCACTGTGCTCTTAAATTTGTTGTTTTCCAGCAAGGCGTGAACAAATTCAAATATGCTGAACACCAGATTTTCAAAGCCCAGAACTTCACCTGAACGAAGTGGAAAAAACCAAAAATAACGTGACTGAATATGCCAACACACAAAAAGGTACAAATGGATGTGAAAATAATTATAAACTGTTAGCTTCTCTGAGCAGATATTTATTAATTCTCCTGGACTAGCAAGTGCAGCAGCAGCCCCAGGAGGATTTCGGACCTCGTCACTTTCTGCTCTCTTCCCACCACACAACCCTCATTAAAACTTATCAAGCTCAACCTAAAACCTATTTGATTTTCTTTTGTCCCACTACTTTTACCTCAAAATTGTTGCCAAACTTACTCCTAAGCCATTAGAAAACTTAAATTGTGTGCCTTCATTGAAGACAATCACAAGTAATTTGCAAAGAAGTGATGGACACCGTTCTAACATGGTAAATGCACTTTTAGCACAATCTCCCATGGTGTTTCAGTCACTGTTTTGACAGCAATGTTTAGGTAACTCCATTCCTCTTCAAATAGCAGAAGTGAAGTGCAAGTTCTTACCATCAGAATCCACAGGATCCTCCACCTCTTCTGTGTAATTTACTTCTGTTCTCACATAAGTGGACGGAGTTAAGGAAATGCTTTTTTCTAAAGAACAACATCTATTTTGAATTAATCTGTTCCCGTCTTAAAACTGCTGATAACTTGGGAAGGTTCTTTAAAAAACCTTTGATTTTGTGTAGAATGCTGTGCTTCAGGACACAGAGACAACAACCCCAGGAGCTCTTGG
Source organism: Pyrgilauda ruficollis (assembly GCF_017590135.1). Taxonomy (NCBI): domain Eukaryota; kingdom Metazoa; phylum Chordata; class Aves; order Passeriformes; family Passeridae; genus Pyrgilauda; species Pyrgilauda ruficollis. Next base: position 993,902 of record NW_024531599.1, read on the forward strand.
CTTTGTGCATTGCCCAAGTTCAAAGACCAGTTTCCACAGACCACTCACACATCACTTCAGCACATCTTTCATATTATTTGAATAACTTAGATCAAACTTACCAAGGTAACCCAAAACTTCATTTATGTTAACTTTGCAAGAACAGAACCCCCCAGACTCGTTCTTTCAGGGGATGTGAGCCAATTCAACACCTCACTGCTGCCCAAGGGTGAGGAACCACCCCATGTTCCCACATCCTACCTTAGGGTTGGCTCTGCTCCCTACCAAGATTCTCCACAAGCACCAGCCCTGGAAAATTACAGAAAACTAACCTGGGGGTAAGAAGGAAGGAGCTATCTTTGCACATGGTGAACTGAAGATCCAACAAGTACCAGAACAAACACAAGGAAAGGAAGAACAAGACTCTCCCCTTTTGCAAACAAAAGCCCATTTTGTTTGCCCATACCAACAGGACTGTAGTAGGAGTCAGAACAGGAGAGGGAGAAATACACCATCAAAAATCCAACAAACAGCTCCTTGTATTTTCATAGATTCACAAAATGGTTTGGATTGGAAGGGATCTTAAAGGCCCTGTAGTTCCAATCCCCCTGCCATGGGCAGGGACACCTTCCACTGTATTTTAACAGGGGTCTGAAAAAACAATATGGAGAGATTTGAGTTGTCAGTCTTCAAGTACCAGGCAATGCACCCACAGACCACTCTGACACAGCTGAGTGTGCAGTGGAGCACTGACTGAAAATTCAAATAGAAATCAGCTTCTGCGGCAAGTGCAATCAGCCATTAGTTCTGCTGCAGCAAGGATTCTCCTTCTCCTAAAATCTTTACACTGTGACCAGCACCTTTTTAAGAAGACAATTTTTACCAAAAAATATCAGAAAAGTGCAGAGCTCGTGGCAGTTCTACAGGGCACATGCATCAATCAGCATACATTTTAAGCTAAAAGAAACTTAATGGAGCCTCCAGAAGTAACAGAAAGATCCTGTTTTGTCTGGCAGAGCAGAGCACTCCGTGTATTGTGCTTCTCCAGCAGTCAGGTCATTACTGGGTATGAGACTGAGCTTGTCTCGTTTGATTCCAGGTAAACACAAACACTACCAAGGATATAATGCAGCACTTTCCGTAAGGGTGTTCCAGACGATGGGCAGGATCTGCTGCATTGATGAAATCATGTGCTTTGGGTAGTTTTTCACAAGTGCTGTCACAGCCTGGAACCAAAAAGAACATCAGTCAAAAGTGAAACTGGGAAAGCCATCAACACACTCAAATCACAGGCCCCTGTTTCATTAACAACTGAGAGCATCCAAAGGCTTCCTGTCACCGAGGTCACCTCTCACTCCTGACCACACAATCCCCTCTCTTGCTCAAACACTCACCAACACACTTGGTGTTTCCCCTTTGGCAGGGAAGCAAAGGGATAACACAAGATGTGGCACTCTGGAGTGAAGACAATGCCATAATGCAGTGGGTAAGACAATGACTCAAATCCAAAGCACATCACTGTGCAGCACTGTCTGGATACAATTATCCTGCAAGTGTCTTGTCCCAGAAAAAACCTCTAATGTAATGTAAAACCAGACTACTGCCCATTTTCCACAATTCTGCTCATGCAAGCAACACATCCACTGTACATCCAAGGAGTAGCTGGAGAAGCAAACACTCACCCAGATCAATTCCCTTCCCATTCTGGCTGTGGGCACCAGTGGCTGTGCCAGCCAAGCACAGGGGCTGCTCTGGGAGCAGCTTAGCAGCTCCACAGGGGATTGTGCCTGGACTTTCATGAAGCTGATCCCCCTGACTTAGGGGAGCCCTTCCACTGACACTTGCCAAAAGCCTTTTGGGACCCACTAGGAGTGAGAGAGCTCTTACTCCCCCCTGTCCTTCCCAGGGGCACAGCTCCAGCTGTGTTACACTTGCTACGGAACAGCCCCTCACAAACTGCCGGAGAGGTGGCTGCTCCCAGACACACAGGTGTCAGTTTGTTTGGGCTTACACAATACAACCCACTCTGTGCCATTTGTTTGTTCTGGGTACATTAACAGAAACAAAAAAATAGTAATTCACCTTCCAGAAAAACAAGAGCAATCTAGTATCAGTATTGGAGATGAGCAGGCGTCAGGGCTAACCCAGCTACATGGGTTTGGGAATGAGTCTGGCAGGTGCTAGAAGGAAGAATTACAGAAAAGTCCTGCTGAAGTCTCCGGGAAAAATAATTATGCAGGTGCTGGCAAAGGATGTGAATCTGATCTTCACGACTGCTGCAAACTCAACACCCTGCCTAGGGCCACAGGAACATCCAAACAGACTTGTTCCATATGCCACTCCATATGAACCCCATGTAAATGTTTCCAAGCTCTACGCCCAACCAACTCTGCAGGAAGTGCTGCTGGAGTGCTAAGGGAGCTCTTCAATGGCTCTGCAGTTGTAACAATAGAAAGCTGCATTTGCAAGGTCACCACAATCCTGCATAGCAAGTCATTAAAAAACAGAGCACTCTCCTGTCAGATGTTGTACTTCAACCCCTGGCCCCTCATTCTGACAATTCCCACTGCTTGTCTGAACTCAAAGAACTGCTTCACAGATCCTCTGCCAATCCCCACGTATTGCTCCACCACCTATTAATCTTTCAAGAAAGCCCTCATCCTTCTCTCTTGAGAGCACTGCTCCTTCAAGTCACTCTATCAAAGCCTTTTATTGCTTCTCTTCCTGTCTGCATCCTTAAACAGAGAAGAAATCCCTAAATTTTTGGATAAAAAGCTTAAAATACACAGTAGAGAGCACACTAAAGCTGACTGTCAGTCAAAGTTCAGAAGTGGCAGGTGAAGTACTTTGTTCATCAAACTGGGAAGTTTGTCCCAAGACACAGATTCCACCTCATCTTCTATCCAAGAACCAAGAGGTTATGATTAATTATTTTTTCTAGCTACTTATTTGTTTCAGCGTCAGGAAAAATGTAAGGATAACTTCTCTGACCCACAGGTGTTGAACAGCTTCTAAGCACAAATGAAGAAGCACAACAGCAAGGCTGCAAGATGCTTTAGATTGTTGGTTAATTGGTGTTCCTGATATATTACTGCACACTAAGTACACCATTGTATTCCAATTTGTATTCCATTACTGTGAAATTTGCCTTAAATCTGTCACCTGTCATGTTTAATCACTCTGTTTCTCTCAAAACAATCAATAGTAGCATGTTCAACACTGGAATTAGGATTCAAGAACTGCACAGTTGCAGCTGATTCATCCTTAGAGAGACCAATTTAATTCATGCTGAACTATTAAACACAACAACAAATTACCCCATGGGTATTTCCTTCTAGTCCTCACACTTGGTATTTTTGTTGTAGCCAAACCTCCCATCTCCTCCAAGAATAAAAGGCCCTGATTTCCTGCTGATAGCTGCTTAAAAACTTGTAACTATACTGGGAACAACTTGGGAACACATTAACCATCAGTGGTTCCACTTGATGTGATCCAAACTATTCAGTCCCCTAACCAGGATAACTGTCCCAGTGAATCAGGCAGAGGTGCACACTGCAATAGCATTCCTTAAAGCTTCTGCCACTGTCCTGCAGAACATTCTGACATGGACAGCACAACAGTTTAGGTCAGGACTGCCTGTGACTTCCATCAAGAACTCCATGCACCTTGGAGTACAAAGCTCTCAAGTGACAGGGAAAGGAAAAAAAAGTCTTCCTATCATTTGCCGCACAGCACTTCATTAGAAAGAAGATGGAATTGAGTTTGCATCTGGTTGAAAATGTGCTATAAAAAGTCTCAATTCCCTCTTCCATTGCATCAGCTTTTCAAGGGGTTCCTGTAATGACCTCATCTGTAGAGCTGGTTTAAATAATCCCCTACGGTTTCTTACTTGTGCATTACAATGACTGTAAAATCCACTTCTCTGGAAGTGAAGGCAATTCATGGGTCTTTCACCTGAATCCCTTTTTCCTCAGAAAATTGCTATCATCAACTTAGAAACCCTAAGTTACAAAACCATGAATTCCCTTAAGTCAAAAGCCAGAACACTCATCTCTTCAAAAAGAGCCTCCTACAAACCACTTGTCAGCAGCAGATCTCCTGAATTTCCTGTTTAAATCCACACCGATTCTCTGCTGCCATCGATGCCACCCGACACACAGCAATGTATTCAGATCCAAATCCTCTTGTGCTGCACCTTCCCTGCAGAGGCCAAAGGCAGAGGCTCACACACAGCTAAGGAGCAGAGCAAGAGCAAGGTGACATTTCCTCAGAGACTTTCCCAGCCTGTCACATTGTTCAAGAACCTCCTGGTGGGACCAGTGCTGACATACCCATGCAAACAGCCCAATGCCAGCTAGCACTAATTTAAATAACAGAAAGGGCTGCAGAATGCATGGATGTAATGAGAACAGAACTGGCCTGGCCTGGTTTAGAGTGAAGCCATCAGTTACAACTGCTTTCTGTGGAGACTGAAAAATACCACTCATTAACAATCCAAACTCATGAACAATCCAAATGTGAGTATCTGGAGTAAGAGGTCCAAATATTCTTGAGTTGCAGCCTGTTCAAATCGAGATGATACCCTGCAGTGTTCCTTTCATGTCGGTGTTCCTATAAATCACAGCCCCAGGAATCCCAGTGCACAAGCAACCGAAAGGAAAAAAAAACCCACAAGAGACACTCTCTTAACAGAACTGCCTACATCCTTCCCCAAATTGCTTTCCAGTAGTGCTGCACAGCAACAACAGCTCCAGCTGTTCCTAGAGTATGAGACACGCAGCCCCTCACTGAGAAGCCACAGGATGCCCAGACCAGGTACTGCTGCCTTGAATAGGATTAAGACAAGTTCCACAAGACAGCTCAGGAACTGCTGGTTTGGTAAAACAACAGCACCCTCCCAGCATGTATTTTCACTACTTCACCACAAAGCTGGTCCATCCTGAAAAACTTTTGACACTTGTTTTCATAACTTCCTTATTGTTTCCTTCATGGAAGTGAATGGGCCTCAGTGCCCATCCTCAGAAACTGACCTGAGTGTTGCTCACCCCAGCACACAGGCAGGGAAATTAAAGATCTGGATTTGATCCTACATCTGATGCTTTTGGCTCTTTGCTCTCCCATGCTGCAGGCAGCACACCTTACAGCTCCAGTGCTTTCCAAGCCGTTACAGGGTCTGCACTGGCCCTCATCCCCATGCACACAGAGCTCTCCAATCCAATCTTCTGTCTACAGGAAACCAGCACAGCACAAAGACCTTCCATCTCTCTTTCTCAGAGATCATTTAGCATTAAAGAGCAGACAAGTTCCAGAAAAGCACCTGCACTTAATAAGCTTTTACAACTTCACTGCAGCAGAATTCTACAGCACCTTTAGAAAATATTGGTATTTAACTACAGATTATGATGTCCAAGATACATCAGATCAGCAAACGACAGAGACAGATGGTCCTATGGACCAGATTCCTGTGGATCATTTTACAGACAGATCCTCATGGATCTCGTCATAGGTATCTTCAGTAAAGGTGGACAACTTGTTTCACTGTTGATGGTGCTGGGAGCCAAAAGCCTTCACTGTTCATACCATGAGCATACTGGGAGATGTGCCACTTGAGTTTGTTTTCCAGCACATCTGAGTGTGTGTTGGTATTCAATTCTTTCTCCACTTAACCAGCCCTAAGTGACTCACCTTTAAAACTTCCATCTTAAACCCGCTATCCGATGTTGGTCCATCAGGCATCTGCAGGGCCTGGACAAAGGCTTCTGTGAACTGCTGCACCACAGGAAAAATCAGGACCTTGGCAGCACCCTGGTAACAGACAATGCAAGCACAGCATTGAATACCAGATATTGAACCCCCACATCTGACAGGTAAAGCACTAGAAGCAACAGCAAATGCACTTTTCTGTTACAAAACAGAAGAGGAACTCGTGGCAACTGCAGAATATTGCAAAGTCACATTAAAGCTGCTTCAGACATCACTTGGGCTCTCTCTTTAGCTAAGGAACTAAGCACAGTGAATCCCACTCTTCAGAAGCCCACAGCACAGGCTCCCACAAAACACACACTTACATCCAACTTATCACTTTGGAGTCTCAACAGAGATCCAGACAATCCAGTCTGGAGAGCCCCAGGAGCAGTGGGGCCCATCCTAGAGAGGCATTTCATTTGATGAGCTGAATCCTGCCCTGCACCCCCAGGCTTCAAAACCAACCTGGGGTGGTTCCATCACACACACAATCACCCCAAACCCTGCAGCTGGCATTTATCTCCCTGCAGAGCCTCTATCTCCCAAACCAAACAAGCTGAGTATCGACAGCTGGCCTGAAGATTAACAGGACGATTCTTCCTAGGAAAATGCAGCAAGTATTTTTCCAGATGTCAGAGCACTCCATAAGCAGTCCTTGGCAGAGCAAGTAATAGAGGACCAAAATAATTTTATTGAGATTATTCCTCATAAATCCATAGCCAGGACAGCGAAGTCCTATGTCTAAATCAATTAGGAAATGCCATTTATAAAAAGATTCCCTTTTTCTTTTTTTTTTTTTTAAGTAAAATTTCAACAGAAAAGGTTTAGTATTCAATGTAAAGGACACTTTCTCCAGAATAAGAGTGGGGAGCTACTACTATCTCTTAGATATTGGTATCAGCTGCATGATACAGTGCATGAATAACCTTGCCATGGCAGTACAGATACAATGTAATTACCAGAACTTTCCAAATGTCTGCACTGGATTGCTCCGCGTCCAAACAAGGAGGGAAGAGCCACTAGACTGAGAGTCACCCTTCCCTATCCTTACACCCCAAAAAGTTAAAAATAACCATTTATTGTCTGGGAGTGCTGGAAAAGCCACTTGACAAAGGCCATTTACAATGCAGATGTACTCAGTTAGAGCCAGACAGCAGACTCACGTCAAGCTGCTTGACTGCTGTGTTTGTTTCTTAACAGCTACTCTTCCAAAACCGGGCTGGGTTTGGCTTCCCCCACCCCTTCAGGAACACAAGGCCAAGGTGCCTCCTGAAGTACAGGGTGAAGCTCCAGGAGCTTGGAACCAAAGCCTCGCCCAAGGGTCCCCCGGCGCCCAAGGCCTGGGAGGTGACCGGGACACGGCTCAGCTGAAGAATGGAAGCCAAGTCACGGATTTCCAAACAAAGGGATGATACTCCATCTCTACACTTCCCCATGCTGACTCCCCCCTCTCCTGAGCTCTTACAAGCATGTCTGTTGATAAAGCATAAATTAACCTTAATTATGGAAACCAAGTCCCACTATCAAGGCATGCATGTAAAGCAGGGAGTCAGCTACTTTACATGTACTAAATTACAGCCTCTTCCCCTGAATTCCAGCTGACACAGTATGTAATTTTCCAGTATTCACTTCCATATTAACAATTATTTAGAACCTCACTCAGTTTGAATTCAAAGCATCTTGTATGTCAAGTTAAATTCTTGCCTTTTCCAGCTCCTCCATGTTACAGATCATGTGGGCACACGTGGTAAATATCTCCACTGCGCGTGACCTCGTGCGAATCCCATACACCTAGATAGAAGTTAAACATTAGGAACACAACATTCTTCTTACACAAGATACTTCCTTTAATTATCTTTTAATTGTATTTAATTTTTGCTTTAGCTTTATTCTCTTATTTTATTATTGGCTTCAACGTTTCTCTTGAAACATTAGCTGCCATCAACTATTATATCTTTAAGAAAATTCTTTAAGTCTAACTCATACTACAGTATGACTTAACCATTAAATCTGGAGTTTCTCTGTTCCAAGAAACATTCCCACTAATTTCATCCAATTTCAACCTCACTGTGAAGATCATACCTCTGCCATTGTGAAAATTTTGTACATCTCTGGAAGAATAACTGGAGCTACAAGTGGCATCTGTATGTCTGTCACTTCTCGGGTAAATTCTAAAAAACGGAAAAAAAATAAAAGAAGTTCTTATAAGAAATCCAATTTGTAGGGAACAGCAGCAATAGAACCATTGGGAAACATTAAGTCATTGAAACATGCTGATTTGCACTTCACTAGACTAGGGTCATCTGATCTACCTGAGGCAATCCTGAAAGGCAAGCAGAAAAATATCACACTAAAAACTGCAGGTATCTGGAAAACAGGGTGTTACAGTCAAAGTCCCTGCTGAGCTCTATCCTGCAGCACAGCACCTCCTTCCCCAGCTCTCATAACACCTGCTGAGCACAATTCCACAGCCAGCAATAGGCACCAGGCCCAGGGGAAGAGAGCAAGAAAAATCCAATTTCTTCAATTTGGATGAAACGCAACACAATACTGGCACAAGGAAAAGCCTAAACAGCTTCCTACAGCAGCCTTGCCCAGCCATGGCACCACAGACCTGTGAGCACTCTCATGGCTCCGTGCACGGCGTTGACATCCCCGCTGACCAGCATCTCCATGAGCAGGTTGAAGAGCTCGGGCCAGGCCTCAGGCCAGTCCCAGTGGGCGATGGCTGACACAGCGTAGGCGACGCTCGAGCGCACCTTGCTGATGGACTCCCTCAGCCCGTTGGGCAGCAGCTCCCTGATAGCAACTTTTGCCTGTAGAAAACAACAGCATTCAGAATAGATCCACAGCCACAGCACAATCTAATAAAAAAAAAAATCTAGACCTGTGACTGCATCCTGATATTGATTCAATGCTGGTTTTATAAAATGAACATCCAGGAGACAAAAACACTCCTGCACACTACACCCCGTAATTTTTTAGGGAAAACCGCATGGTGTCTTTTAACATAGCACCATCTCACACACAGCATTAGACAAGCACAGAGTAAATAGCACACAGCTGCAGCTACACAGGATGTACATGGAAAACATCCAGAGTTAGCTGAGATAAATCCCAGCTCCAGTGTCAGGGACTATGTTTGCTTACTTTGGAAGATTTCAGTAAACAAGAACAGTCACCCAGCCCTGAAGGGACAGGAAAAAATAAAAGCCACTTCTGGGACATAATTCAAGCAATTATCTCTGGATGGGATGAATCATATTCTAGATATGAAAGATGCTCCAGTCAACAGTCAGAGTGGAAAGGGCTGGAATCTCTGGCCATCTTAGCTGTTAAATACTCCTGCTGAACAGATTCTTAATGAAACCCAGCAGCTTTAAACTAAAATTTGTCATGGGAAAATAACCTTTAAGTCCCAAGATGTATAACAAAAGATATAGCAAATCTCCAAAAAAAGACTGCCAGAATCAGTATTTGTGAAACTTAGGAAGCAGCTTTTCTTCTAGTTTTGTTCTGAGAGTAGCAGGAGCATTGTGGCTGAACTTTCCCTACAGGAAGCAGCCCAAGCTTCTCAAGCCCAGTGTTGTTTTAAGCAAATGAAAACAGATTTTTGAAGTGCCAAATGTCAAAAAACCTTAACTGAAGCCATTAATCCTCAAAATACACATGGGTGCTGGTACTTCTTTAACTGTCTAAAGAATTCATATTCTTGATGGATAAAGTGTTTCAAATCAGACAATGTGAAACCAAGTCTTACCCTTTCTGTGGTCTCTGGAGGTCTAAACTTTTCAGACTGAGAGCACCAGTGAGTTTCCACATACTGTTTGAGAATAACAGACGCCAGCTGTATCAGGAGAGAGGTCAGGAATCAGGGACATATCCTGGAACCACTGCAAGGATCACCCCTGACCCATTTGCTCAGCCTACTATCCCATCATGCTTCTTTTAGAGGGGCATCAGGACTTGCCAAAAATGCAAAAAAAAAATCCATGAAATGGACTACAAAGTTACTGTGGTAAAAAGAACTGCTGGGTATCCATGGAGCAGCAATGGCCTGCACAGCACTGACCCAAGGCAGCTGCTCTAGAAAGGCACAAGATTCAGGTTGCAGAGTAACTAAAGAAATACTTCCTTTCCAAGTAGGAAAATACCTACAGAAAAAGTTTCTGAAAAGAGAAGCCACACTTCTGCTTGCTGATGTCTACCACCCACCTCCTAAGTTGTGTCTATTTCCAGTACAGTATTATCTCAGCACCAGGTTCATTAAGTCCAAAAAAAATTTTTCAAAAGATGTTAGAGCATAACACCAGAATAATGTTGAAAGAAAGACTCAGAAAGCTACTCCCAATTTTTCACCTGAAAACATGGAAGAATCTTTTAACAACCAAGGAAATTTATATTTAAATTCTTTCTGCAGTTCCAGGAAAACTCACCTGCCGGATAGCCAGAGCTCCCTGAGGATCCACAGTCAGTTCTGCTAAATGAACACCAAATTCTGCAAGGAAAAAAACCCAAATATTGGTATTGTAACTTTTATTGCCACACAGTAAAAGTCATTAAGATTTTTGGAGAAGGACATCATACCAATTGAGTGACTCATATGCAGGAAGGAGAAGGCAATTCCAAAGCACAGCTACTCAAATAAATCATAAGCATTAATTCTCTCCTGTGCTCTTCACAAAAATTTCATTTATTGTCTTGGCATCTTATTTTCTTCTCTCATGGGCAAAAAGGTTTGCAATACAGGCTAATAACAAGCAAATTATTTAAATACATATATAAAACTCTTATCTACAATGTAAAATCATTACTCGAGTTTCTACAGGAGAAATGCATGGAGCAGATCCAGGATGGAGTAAGACAGCAGCAGGCTGGCAGCCAGCAGTCCCGTTGTGGACACCCTGGGTTCATCCACAGGGATGTGCAGGCATCGCTTCAGCTGTCCCAGCCCTCACCCTGCCACTGCCAGGACACACAAACACCTTCCCGAGCAAACCCTGCCCAGGACAGTGACACCAGCACTGCCTGGACAACCCCTGGGGCTGCGGAACCTTCTCCTGCAGAGAATCTGCCCAGAAAAAGCAAGAGCTTCTTGTGGCTTCTTGCCAAGCAAGCTCCATGACAAAGGCAAAGTTCAAACACTTGTAACAATTCTGTTGATGCTGAGCACAGGAAATAAAAGCCTGGAAGAGCAGCTGTTCTGGTATGGTAAATCCATAGAACTCAATAAATTTGCTTAAAATTGCTATTTTAAGTTTCAGGCAGCTGATAACTGTCCTAAATACTTCATTTAATTTCACTAGTCTGCTTAAGAAATACATTTGTGATGTTTTAGTTCTTAGAAGCCGTGGAGCAGAAGTTATGCCCTGGGGTCCTGTCAGCACACCCTGCCTCCTGCAGACAGGCTAAACGTGCTGACAGCATCCCTGACAAACACAGACTAAAAATTCTTCTCAAAAGGAGTTCTGTGACTTTCCTCAGCAGCACATCTGAGTGCTTCACAAATGGCTGAGTGTCTCCTAATACTCACTTTACTGCTAAGAGGCTTTTCTGGGTTGGGAGATAATTGCCTCTCATTTTCACTGGCACACACTGAACATACCCAGTTCCTTTACCCTTTCTTCACAGATCATGTATTTAAGAAAGAGGAAAATAACCCTCTTATCCCAGCTGTGAAAGCAGGGAGCCTCATTCCATGACATACTTAACATAATACTTCTCTTAACTGAAGCAATCATTATTCTATGTGCTATCTATGATTTCCATGATCAAGTGTGGCATTGCATTTCAGCCCTGTCTTTAAAGGGTGAGTTGCAAGGGTACAAGGAGTATAAATGGAAAGCTTAGAAGGTTAGAAATAGGTATAAAGGAAGCCAGAGTAACTGCAACCGCTTCACACAGCTACAACTCAGTATATCAGTTCACAATCCTTAATTTGTTTACATATATGCATTTCATGTATTCTCTCTGCATACACTGGAAAGGTGGAATGGACCCACAAGGATCATCCAGTACAGCCCTGTTGAATGGCTTACACCCTATGGAGAGGATCAGTGTCTGCCACACAGTCCTCTAAGCTATGTGGATAAGGAGGTTTAATGGCAGGAGGAGGAGGTTTAATCATGGCCTGTGATTTACAATATTTAGTTTCTCCATTTTCCAACACCTTAGTTCTGCTCTCCAGGCAGACTGCAGTGCCATTGTTGGGACACCAGACCTACTCACTGCTGCAGTGACCAAGAGTTCTGTCCTACAAACCCCTTGGATCTGACAATAAGCCACTGACATCCCCCCATCAGGTTTCCAGCCTGATATCCTGCTTTAAAAAATATATTACAAAACTGCATCTTCCTAACTGATAAATTACCATTATGGCAAATTCTTATCAGGAATCCTGTTGAATTCAGATCACTCACACCCAGCACTTGTTTAAGGAGTAAGCCAGCTCTCCCGTCAAACCAAAATTAGATGGATTTATCAAGAACAGATCACATAAAAAAGTACTAGTTGTGTAGCAGCTATTTATCCTAATGTTATAGACACAGACAAGCTGTTTAATGAGCTGCTCCAATAATATTTCCAGGGACTGATATTACACTGATCCTTGTACAGCTCACTGGCTCCTCTTTTCTCAAAGGATGGTTTATTATTGGGTTCTTTCCCAGTTGGCTGGAAATATCATGGGTAAATGCAGTCCAAATGGACCTTGATAGGCGATTCCTTCACTTATATTCTGTAAATTTCAGATATGAAAAATACCAAGTCTTCTCCCCAAGATAAAGTCTGTAAACCACAAATACTACAAGCTTTTAATGAAGCTTTTTTTTACATGCTCTGGCAAAGACAGCACTTAGCAAACACATTTTCTCCCAGCTCTGCTTCTCCTCTTCATTAACCTCAATATTAATAAATTCAAACTCTCCTCCTTTATCTACCATGTAACCAGTTTATGTAACCTCTTCACCCCCAACATTTTTGCAAAACTAAGCCACATGAAACCAAAAATTACTTGTAAACAAGCAGGAAGGAATAAATGGGCAGAAGTTTCTACTGAATCTTTGCAACTACCTGCCTAGTCAAAAGGGGCCAGCACTGACCAAGTCCAGCTCAGCACATGCACGCAGAGCTGGCTCAGGAGCTGCTAAAGGTCCCTTTCGTTGTCTCTGCTGAGGGCAGAGACAGGGTGAGGTAGAGAAAGGACTGTGGCAGTCTGGTGAATCCAGGTGGCCCATGGCCACTGACACTCCAAACTAAAGCAACACTTGGTCTGCAGAGGCTGGATCTCACCACCACCACAGCAACACCAGAAACTGAGTTCCCTTTACCAGTACTTGCCCACCTTTGTGCCTCATGCTCCTCAGCCACACAGGCACAGATGTTTTCCACAGACCTGGCTTTCAATAACATCATCATAAAGCAACTTGGGTTGAAAGGGACCTTGGGTGGTCACCCAGTCCAATCCCCTGCTCAAAACAGGGCCAGCCAAGAGATCAGACCAGCACAGAATGAAATGAGGATCTGCAGACAGACTAGGAGGAAACACCAAGCAAGAATCTAATGCTTAACCAGAGTTCTGACACTCTACACATGTGCTGCTTTGGGAGCTTCTTCATCCTCCGTCATGATGCTCAAGAACTGCTCCAAAAGCACTCCTGTTGTTAGCCACCTCTAAAAACTGCATTCATATTTTCTTCATTTCTCAGCAAAAGACAGAAAGATTGAGGTCACTCTTCTCCAGAAGCTGGGCTGTTTTTAAGTATCTCCTTTGAAATCCTTCTTCACAACTTCTCCCTCCACTCAACATATCTGCAGCATTTCACAGAGCAAACACTAGTGTTTGCTGCTGGGAATAACCTTTCTTCCCAACAGGCAGTATCTTATGTTGCAATGTGGTCATTTCTTGTTTCAACTTCCCTGTTACAAATCAGTTCAATAATAAAGTTTACCCCTGTTAAGAATTCAGCTCAAGCCACACACAGGACTTCCACTCATCTCTGCCCATCACTCACTCTACTACAATTCAAGTTAGAGCCAAAAGAGCACCACAAAACCACATGTTGTGGTCATGTCTATATTCTCCATAATCTCTCCTTCCAAACAATGCTTGAGTTTATGGCATAAAATCATGTACTCACAGAGTACCTGATACAACACTGAAATCCCTCCTGAAGCGATTTTAAAGCAGTTCTGTTGGGAAAAAGCTGACCATAAGCAAAACCACACTGAACCAGGAAAGCTCAAGTGATGCAATATGTTTTGTGCCATTATGATACCTGTAGGTGCTTTGGTACAAATGGACAGCAAATTGTATCATGAAAATACCATCAGAGAATCAATGAGTTTTAAAGCAACAAACTGAACGTGCTGAGCCACCTGCTCTGGAAGAGGAGACAGTGAAGGAACATTTACAAGACCCATAAAGCCAATCTTCCATTCTGAAATCACATTCAAATCAAAGCACTGGTGGTCTTCTAGAAAGGACTAGTCTCAAACAAGATGGACAGGAGGGTCAACATGCCCAGACCGACACAGGTGTCAATCTGCCAGGGTCAGCACCATCTTCACAGCCACCTGCACATCTCAGCTTCTGGCAACAAAGAGCCTTGAAAAGGACTGAGCTGAAGGCTCCTTTTCACACACAGGGTGTCACAACATAAACCATGCTGAAGATGGCCTTATGATGCCTTTCTACCTGCAAAAAGGACACACAGAAATACATAAGACAGACAGACAAAAGAAAGGCAATTCTCCAGCCTGGAGCTATTCATCTCTCACCACCATGTTTCCAGAGCACAAGAGCCGACAGCTCAGAAATTAAATACTGTCCCCATAAAACATCAGACCTCGAATCTAACCTGGCAAGCAGGGAGCAGTGTTTTCCAACTGTCTTAGAAGCTGCCATTAAACCTCCTTATCCACATAATTTAGAGGGGGTGTAAGCCATTCAACAGAGTTGGACTGGATGATCCTTGTGGGTCCATTCCAACTCAGAAGTCTGTGATTCTCAGCAGTCTGAGCCCTCCTGCAGGACATGAACTCCTCAGTGTGCCACTGCCCTGCTCTGGCATTCCTGGAGATGACTTGGGCTCCACACATGTTCTCCAATACAGTAAGACCTAGAGGAAGAGACCATCTTCCCACAATGGGTAATTATCCTCAGGTGATATGACACTGGCAGTAGTGCACACCATCGGGGTGGTGCGTGGTGCTACCTGGATGGACCAGAGAGAGGGAACAGAAGCCCCACTTCACCAGCAACACACTGATACCACAGTGGAGCCAAGTCAGACACACAGCAGCACCACTCCACAGCTGCAGCTCTTATTTCTCTGCCTTCCCCCTGCAGACTCAGGCACTGCTTTTATTTATGTTCCACTAAAATCTAGAGACAACAAAGGTTACCAGGTGAACTCTCCTCCAGAGACGGACAGTAATGCATGTGCCATCCCCAAGCTGCCAAGTGGTGCCTGTTTCCTCAGCAGACAGAAGATGCAGGAGCAGGTGAGAGACTGAGTTGTTGAGATCTATCAGTTGCCAAAGGGTGACATGGTGGGAATAAACTTCTACCATGTCCTTAATCCAGATTAGACATCCCCTATTCCTCCAGAGCACATGTACGGAATCAGACAGGACACTCCCCTTGAACAGTTCAGCCTGTTCCAGAGGCTTTGACTGGGCACTGCTACTCATCTTGTGCAAGCACTGGCCAGATCCACTGTCACCATGCTGCAGGGAGCTCAACTGCATCCTCCAAACACCTGAACCATCCTGACCTGGCTAAAACCTGCCTGGAAGAGAGAGCAGCACACACCACACAGGAGAGCCAACAGCTGCATTGGCCAAACCACATTACACAACCCAACCCATGAGCAGCTTAGGAAAAGAGGTGGGGGCAGAGCAACGCTGCCCCAACACACCCAAGAAAATGGCATTAGGAACCTCCTGAAATGGATGTTATATCCAATCCTTGTGTTCAGTGGTTCTTGAGGAGTTTTTTTCCTCCACGAATGCTAAACCATTTTAAAACCACTTCTAACATCCAGCAGCAATGAATTCCACAGAATTTGCACACTGGGGCAACAGCCTAATTCTGTCTGTTTCAGATTAATTTTCCCTGACAGCCCAGGATATTCCATGATTCTGTGATCTCAGCTTTATGAAAAGTTACAAACAATCCCTCCTCACTCACCTTCTCTGTAGCTTAATTATTTCAGGGCCCCCATTTCTGCTAACCCTCTCCCAGGCAAAAAAGCCAATGAATTAGGTCCTTTGAAAATAGAAGCTTTTCTACACCTCTGTGAGTGTCTGTGCTGCCTTTTTGCTGCCCTGCTTGATCCCTGCAGGAGCAGCAGGCCAGTAATGCATGCAGCACTGGCTGTGGAAGCATGAGGAATTTATATGGCTTTGTTCTCTGTTCCCTCCTTAACGGTCCATTTGGCTTATTGGAGCACGACAAAGCAGTGATTGGGTATTTTCAGGGAACTCTCCACACAGACAATGGGATTTCTTCTCCCGAGGACAATAGTTAGGACCGCCCATAACTTTTTAGGGCATTATTTGGACTGGCTCCCCTTCCCCCAACACTGCTCTGCTGACCAACACTGACTAGTTACACCTTCTGTGTCTGCACTCAACACACCTTGTGAAATCATCCTGTAAGTTGTGTCACTGATTCTCACTCTGGCTGAGCAGCACTATCACCAACTTTGTACAACCACTACTCACTCTGCTCCACATCATTTACAGATGTGCTGAGCAGCTCAGCTTCAGCTGGGACTCCTGACCCTGCCAGTCAAGAGCTGTGGTCAGGAGCTCAGTTTCTGCAAAAGTTTCAGCAAGTGAACTTTCTAAGAGCTTTCTGGGAGTCCCAGGACTCCTTCAAAGAATTCTTCTGACACAACAATTTCATGTGGCTGTCTCTTCTAATTCCAACTGCTTGATTTTAACCATAACAGGCAGTGCAAAACCCACACCACTCCCCTGTACCAGCCCCTGGTGCTCTTCACCTTGGAGCCCTCACTAAAGGCTGTCCCATGTTTACCAGCTAAGTATTAAGCTGGTCCCTAAGTGGCAAGTTTTACAGCCCAACTTTTGCACAGTGATTGAATGTTTGAGTCCCTCTAAACTCTGAGAGATCCATTCTTTAGCACTTGCTGCTTATGGCAAACTAGTAAGTGGAATTGCTTCTACTCAGGCTTCAATCTGGAAGCCCTGGTGTGTCTCCTGCAGAGGCTCCTCAATGTTGCAAGTCAACATCAGCACAAGGAATTTGGCTCTGCAGTCCTTCTGTACTGAATGTACCTTCCCAAGCACCTTCGCTGGCTTTGAACACTTCTGAAACCTTTTCTGTTTCTGCAACATTTGAAAGCATTTTAAGTTTTTATGACTTTAACTAGTTCTTCCTCAATCTCTTTTTGCCCTACTTTCATTTGTTTTGCATTAGAAGTGCCAACACTCTTTCCTACTCCTTCACTTCTACTTCAGCATCTTCTTCATGGTGCTTAATGATACATTTTTTGCTCTTTTAAAGCACTTGTGACACACACGATCTGCATTTCTCTACTTCAATAATACGGTGCTGGCACACACCATAGCTCCTCCTCTTGGTTTTTGCAACCTTGTCCATATCAAAAACAGCACAGAAAGGAGAATATAGTTTATTCTTCCCATGCTGCCTGACCAATACAAGAGAGGAGGAATCAAAGGTCTGCAAAATAATTCCCTGAAAGAGACCTCAGGAGCTTTCCAGACAAACCCCCATGATCAAAGCAGAATCTGCAGCATTAGATCAGGGTGCTCAATTTTCCAGGCAGATCTTGGAGATACTCAAGGATGGAAATAACACAGTTTTTACAGACAATCTGCTTAAAATTTTTCTTATGTTCAGTTGGAACCTCTTGTTTCAAGTGCCCATTTATCCCTCAACCTCTCTCACCTCTCAGTGTCCCCACAATCTCCTCATAGTTACCAGAAGCTGCTGTCAGACCTACACCCAAAACCCTCTTGCTTCCCCAGTGGAAAACCCCTCAACCTCAGCATCACCTCAAGCAGTGAGTGCTGCAATTCCCCCGCCCAACCCCTGCCCTTTTGCTGAACTCACTCCCCTTTGCTGCTGTGTCTCATCCTGGGGGGTGGGAGCAAAACTGCCCAGGTATCCCAGGTGTGGTCTAACAAGCACTGACTGGACAGGGCTGATCACTGCCTCTGATCCTGTGCTCCAGGGCACACTGCTGGCCCTGTCCAGCTCACCAGGCACTGGTATTTCCTGGCCCTTTGTCCCAAGGCTGCTCCCTGGCCAGGCAGTGCCTGACCCACATCCCAGCAGTGGGTTCTCCTGTCCCAGGAGCAGAACGTGCTGTCTGTCCTTGCTGAATTCCTCTGGCTCTGCTCCTGCAGGGCTCTCTGGAGAGCAGCCCTGCCCTCAGGACATCAACTGCCTCCCCTCCAGTCTGGTGTCACCTGCAAGCTGCTTGTGCAGGTGCCCTGCAGCCTCCTCCAGGTGACAGGGACAGATCCTGCACCAGACCTCAGAGTTCTGGCACTACAACCACAGAGAATTATCGGGGACTTCAGCAGATTTGTAAAAGCAATAGAAGGGTGGATGACTCCATTCCTCTTACCATAACATCCACTAAATACAATTCTGCAATCCTGGGCTCTCAAAGGCACCTCAGGGACATCCATTGCCTAGAACCCTCAGAAAACATTATTCTCTGGGAATCTGTCACTCAGACTGTGGAAAGGTTCAGACTCTTTGGGGAGAAGCTGTCACTGAAGTAGTAGCTGTGAAGGCCAAGGCTCCATGGTCAATGAAGTTCCCAGCACTTCCAGACTTGTGCTGCTGCAATGTCATCAAACCACTCCATGAAACACCAAGAGCTGTGGGGGCGACCCACAGAATTCCTGGTAATGCCAGGAAGAGCTAAGCTGAGTGTGGTACAAGCACTTTAAAGGAATGCACAACAACAAACATTTTATCAAACAATCTGCCTGCCTTCACTCCCAGAGCAGCAAAATCACAACACCACTCTTGACCCTATCTCACCCTTACACCTTCCCTCTTTGTACCACAAACTGCCTCTGGTAACACTTCTGAGCTGAAGTTCAGGAGCAGAAAGAGTTCACAAAACACATCCAGAACAGTGCAATCAGACTAAAGGTAAAGCAAAATTTCCAGGAGGGTCCACAAACAACCAGCCCATCAAGCTGCCAGGCCACAGGCTAAACTTCAGGCCCAGGGTTGCAGTGCTGCACTATCCAGCTCCTGTCACAGCAGATCATCTCCAATCTTCCCATGGTTTCTACAAACTCCAGTGATTTGGGCAGAAGCAAAATAAAATGTTAGCATTAATAGGTTTTTTTAATGTATCTTCCACACAGAAAAAGCAGCCAGCGCATGAACTAACCTAGTGCCACCATAAAAAGGCCAAAAGAGTAATGAAATTATTAGAGACACTGCTTGAACTTGGGGTGTTTCCTCACTTAAAATCTCTCTTTCCAAAGCCACAGGCCAGTTGGCATCCAGCTCCACTGTCCTGCTTATCCTCAGCTTTCCATAACAGACAGTGGGGCTCTGTCACTGGAGTTTCACACTGGATGGGGGCACAGCTACATCCTGGCCACCCTCAACCTCAAACACACCATGCACAGATGACAACCTGCAGGACATGGGCACATGTGGGAGCAGGGCAGGGTCTCCAGATGGAAGGGCTCTCCATGACCCTCATGTGACCATCCTGGGGACTCCAGCTGAGGTGGACCAAAGTACCCAGAGCAACAGCCCTGCTGCTTCACCACCTCGGCCCCTCCAGAGCCTACCGTGGTGAGCTCAGAGTGCTCCTTCGTGCCCAGCTCTCACACAGCCCCCCAGACGCAGCCGGGGGCAGAGCCCTCCTGCCCCCCTGCCCAGAGCAGAGCCCCGAACACGCCCGCTGCAGGCGGGGGCAGCCCGGCCCTGCGGCACCGAGCCCTGCGGCGGGGCAGGGGCTGCTCGGGAGAGAGACACGGAGCTACTGGAGCGGGTCTAGTGAGGCCACAAAGATGATGAGGGGTCTGGAGCATCTCTCTGGTGAGCAGAGCCTCTGGGAGCTGGGCTTGTTTAGTCTAGAGAAGACTGAGAGGGAAATCTTAGCAATCCATACAAGTACCTCCACGGCGGGTGCCAAGAGGTTGGTGCCAGACTCTTCTCAGCAGTGCCCAGCGACAGGACAAGGAGCAATGGCCATAAACTAAACTACAAGAAGTTCCACCTCAACATGAGGAAGAACTTTACATTCAGGGAGGCAGAGCACTGGAACAGCTCCCCAGGGAGGTCGCTCTCCGCAGACACTCCAAACCCACCGGGACGTGTCCCTGTGTCACCTGCTCCAGGTGACCCTGCCTGGGCAGGGGCTTGGCCTCAATGATCTCCAAAGGTCCCTTTCAGCCCCAACTATTCTGTGATTCCGGGAGAGACATCGGGCGCACACCGACAGCCGGCAGGAAACCAGCCACAGCCGCCCGCTCCGGCCGGCTCGAGCGACGAGGCTGGAAGTTTCGGCCGAGGCCAAGGCGCAGCCATGAGGCGCCGGTACCGGGAATGGCTCTGGCGGCGGCCTGGGGTCCCCCCATCGCCTCAGCGCGGCCCTCACTCACCCTCCG
Source organism: Pyrgilauda ruficollis (assembly GCF_017590135.1). Lineage (NCBI taxonomy): Eukaryota > Metazoa > Chordata > Aves > Passeriformes > Passeridae > Pyrgilauda > Pyrgilauda ruficollis. Next base: position 1,014,269 of record NW_024531599.1, read on the forward strand.
TCACCTCCAGCACCTTCACCTGCTCCTCAGCAGCGGCTCGCACTGCCTGCACCGGGCACAGGATCCCCGTCAGCGTCTCCACCAGCGCCTCCTTCAGCCCCTGCGCCACCGGCCCGGCTCCGGGCCCGCCGCCGCCTCCCGCCATCGCCGCCCCCTCCGCGGGCCGCGCGCGCCAAACGCACCGCGCGCCGGGGGGAGGGGCCGGGCCGGCGCCCGCACACAGCGCTCCCTGGCGGCGCGGCGGACCGCGGCCATGGCGGGTCGAGGAACGGCGCCGAGCTCAGGAAGGGCCGGGAATGCCGGACCCGGGCGGGACGAGGGACGCTGCCGGGCCAGGGCACCGCTCCTCCGGCACAAACCTCCTGGCCGGGCTCCCGGCGGTCAGCACAGCCCGGTGCGGCCCCGCGCAGGGCGAGGCCGGCAGGGCCGTGCACGGCCAGCGCCCTCACAGCCCCGGGCCCGCCCCGCGAGCTCCGGCCGAGCGCGGAGCTCAGTGCACGGGAACGAGAGACCTGGGAAACTGGCCGGGAAATGCAGCCCCCAGGCAGGAGCCTGCACACCCCACGGGCCGGAGCGGACTGCAGGATCCCCGTGCTGGAGCCAGGACTGCTGATTGACTGATTGGTTGATTGCTCTCTCCCTTTAATTAATCTCCTCATTTCTCTCTTCCCTTTCCTCCTACCCCCTATCCAAACCCCACTGCCTTGGGCTTATAGCGTAGAGCAGAGATTAACAGAGCAATTTCTATGACAAGTGTGTGATTTACTAATAAAACTTTGATTTTTTGTGGACCCTCTGACTTTTGTCCTTTTCCACCAGGAGCATCCAGGGCTCTTGGGTGCTCGCTGCCCTGTAAGGGTGGGATGCCTCAGGGGCAGCAGGGACTGAGGCAGTGCCCAGGGTCCTGTGGAGCACCCGGAGCCCCCAGAGAGTGCAGTGAGCCCCGGGGTGCAGGGACCAGTCACAGGGAGGAAATCCCCACAACCTCTTTCCCAACACACAGATGTGGTGAACACCCAGTGTGAGTCTTGAGGAGCCCACCTGCGTTCTCAGCTCTGTTTATTTAGGAAGTATAAGCAATTTCACAAAGCATTATGAGTATTAAAAAGCAGTATTGACCCATACAAAGTGGGCTTCTTACCTGGGGATGGTGATGGAGCTGTGTTTTGGGATGGGGACAGCAGTTCCCAAACACTGTGAGAAAAACACTGTGACATTTTCTGTATCCAGTAATGGTTTGGTCACTAAGTCCCCAGAAGTATGACAGCAATTTGTCTACAGACACAGTCCAGTAGCGGGGATGAGCCTGGCAGCCACGTTCAGAGAATCACAGAATCACTCAGATTGGAAAAGCCCCCCAGGATCATCCTTGTCACCAGCCCAGAGCACTGAGTGCCATGTCCAGTCATCCCTGGGGCACCTCCAGGCACGGGGACTGCAACACAAGCCCCGGCAATGCTTCATCACCCTCTGTGTCCAAGGAGCCCTGTGCTGCTGCACTTCTGCACTCAGGCCACCTCCAGGCTGGGGAGCACCTCTTTCCACTGAGAGCCCACCAGATCCCAGCCCATGGGGAGGGATGGCTCTCCTTGCCCACAGCACCTCCTGTTTGAAAGCTCTGGAGGTTATCAAGGGAGCACCTGCTCACTGATGTGCTGCCACCAGCAGTACTTGGGGTTTAGTCTTGCTCTTGTACTGTCTAATAACAAATGTCCAAGGCCAGGCTGGACAGGGCTTGGAGCCACCTGGTCTAGTGGAAGGTGTCCCTTCCAGCAGCCCAGCGTGGAACAAGATGGGCTTTAAGGTCCCTTCCAACCCCAGTCAGTCTGGGATTCTGCAATTCCACCCATGTCACTTTTGCAACCTGAATTGAAGATTTTCTGTAAAAGCAGAGGGAGCAGCTTGAGATCCTACACAAACCCAAGCCTGGGCTCAGCTCCCTGCAGGCTCAGTGAGTGTCCTGCTGCCCCCCCATCCTGCAGCCCCACAGCTCCAGCCCTTCCCCTCTGCCAGCACACATCAGCACCAGAACCCAGAACCCACCTGCCCAGCACCAACCCTCGGGCAGGTCCTGCAAGGGCACCTGCAAAGCCAGCAGAGGGGACATGAAGAGCCTCTGGAAGCTCCTCTGTGCTCACCTGAGACACAGCCTGGGCAGCTGTGGTGAGAGCAATCAATTCCCACCTCACTCACACAAACTTCCCAAGAATGAGCTCGGATTTCCTTCTGCAGAAGTTGGGGTGGTGGGCCCCATCTTTCCCCCCAGATAAACAGGAGCAGGGGCTCAGGCCATGCCAGCACTGCCCACACCCCAGCCAAGCCCTGTTCTCCCTGGCAGAGCACAGACTGCACAGAGAGGCCACTCCCAGCCAGAGGAATGGCCACAACCACCACAGGCTGGGACTTTTGTAGCAGGACAAGGGCACATTTCAGCCACGCTGCTCCACCCAGACTGGGCCCTGCCCTGAGCGGCACAACCAGGGAGCTCCTGCCATTCCTCTGTCATTGCTGGCCCCAGAGAGGTCTCTACAAGGGGAATATTTGATTTTTCTCACTTGTTCTTCCCAATCCAAAATGCTGCTTCTGCTGGAGGAATAAATACCCGTTTATATAACGTGACTTGTGCAAGCTCAGGGTCATCACTCATCTCTGCACTGTCCCAGGATTTCAGCTCAATGGAAAACACAAGTGAGCTGCTGCTGCACCAAAACCAGTGAGGCAGGAGGTCCAGATCTCTTTTCCTGGGAAACAAGGGACAGGACAAGAAGCAGCAGCCTCGAGTTGCTCCAGGGGAGGTTCAGGTTGGATATGAGGGAAAATTTCTTCCCAAAAGGGTGGTCAGGCCCTGGCACAGCTGCCCAGGGCAGTGGTGGGGTCACCATCCCTGGGAGTGTTCAAAGATGTGTGGATGTGGCACTTGGGACATGGCAGTGCTGGGGGAATGGTTGGACTCAGTGCTCTTGGAGGGCTTTTCCAGCCCTGCTGAGTCTGTGGTTCTCGGATCCCATCACACCAGGCTCTCACTGCCTCTCAGCATCAGATCTGACACATCTCTGCAAGTGTCTGTTTGGAAGGAACAAAAATGATCACAATGGCAACAGTTTCCTCTGCCTTACAAACACATTGCAAAAACAGAGGACGAGGTTTAGGGAGAGGAGGGGTACCCCAGAGCAATGCCAGCCCAGCCCAGCTCCTTTTAGCTGAAGTGATGCATAACCACTCTGAAAGCGTCGACTCATCTTTCTGTACTTGTAGAAACTCCATTTATTTGAACCTTCCAGGCTTTTCCAGGTTTGAATTCCCACCCATGTGGGCACTGAACAGGCTCTTCACAGGTTTCTGCAGGGATTCCTCATGCAAAGTCAGCACTCAGAGCTTGCTGGTCAAAGACTTCTGCCTCCAAGCCCAATCCCAGTGCTGTCACCCCTTCTTCTGACCTTCTTTAGGAGGACAGTTCCCTCCCTCCCATTGGGAGGAATGTCCCAAAAAGACATTCTTGGCATGCAAAGGTGTTTTATGATGAACTCCCTGTTTCTGCTTTTGCTGTTTCAGCTCAAAGCACAGCTCTGAGCTCCCCCCACAGACCCATCCCCAGGAAGACCCCACAGGAAGGTGGCATGGGACTACTGGAACCAGCAAAAAGCCCCCTAGAAAATATCAGGGCAGCACATGGAGCAGGGAAAGGATTAGCCTGGGTTAGAAAGTGCTAGCCCAGCCTGACCCCTGCTTGGTTAAAATTTAACTCCAGACAGTAACAAAAACATGAAAAGCCAAAATCCCAACAGACACCAAAGCAGTCCAAACACTTGACCCACACTCTCCAATATTGGTTTTATCTTCAATAAAGCCTGGATGATGGAGAGACTCTTCAAGTGAATTCCATGTGCCTTAGACAGGGGGCTGCTGCTTTTACTTTTACATGTTTAGAAGCCCAGCTCTCACAGATTTCAACAAGCACCACACACACATATATATATATATAAAATCTGGCCCAGTATTATGATTACACAAACAGCTAAATTCCTTTAAAACACTACTGCAAACAGTTTTTCATAATTTGAAAAACTGAGATGCACAAGAAGGCTTTTTGAAGCTCCACCTCTGAATTTAGGGTACATCACTAGTTCTTTTCAACCACCTGGCAGCACTCCTCCCTCTAAGCAAGCGGAATTTTGGACCTGGCAGTCTATCACATGACCACACCTGCTTTTTGCCATAAAATATTTGTTCCTTTTACCCAAGGCCTTTTTGCAGGAACTCCCTGATGCCAGTCTTGTCTGTGTCTAAGAGCAGCTGTGTGTTGAACATGCAGTTCCATTATTCTCCTGTGGCTGCTTTATCTCCTCTTCCAGACAGACTTTTATCTCCATTGATGCTCTCGGTGAGGAGCTGTTTCTTCACAGACTGAGGTGTGCACATTCTCAAGGAGAGCTCTCAGTATGAGGCTTGTTTCCTTCTAAATGAAGTATTGCCATTTGTCAGGGCTGTACCTCAGCCACTCTCTCAGAACAGCACACTCATTTCTGGATTCACAGAAGAGCTGTCTCAGCTCCTTATATTGCTGTGTGTGCACTCTAGAGAAGGTTCCTTCCTGAATCCTGTGTGACACGTGTAGTTGTGTCCTACAGACATATCTCCTGCAGCCAAAACATTCATCATTCCCACGTGTTGGTGTTTTGTGTGCCCTGGCAGGGTCCTGGCAGCTGAACCCCTGCTGGAAGCCCCAATTCCCTGAGCTGCACTGACCCTGGAGCAGCCCAAGCACCCAGCAAATGCTCCCCAATGTTGGTTTTATCTTCCATAAAGCCTGGATGATGGAGACTCTTCAAGTGAATTCCAAGTTCTGTATCCAAAGGATAAGCTTATAGAATCAGAATCCCTGGCTGGTTTGGGTTGGAAGGGACCTCAAAGCCCATCCAGTTCCACCCCCTGCCATGGCAGGGACATCTTCCACTGTCCCAGGTTGCTCCAAGCCCCATCCAGCCTGGCCTTGGACACTTCCAGAGATCCAGGGGCAGTCACAGCTTCTCTGGGTACCCTGTGCCAGGGCCTGCCCACCCTCACAGCTAAGAATTCCTTCCCAATATCCCATCCAACCCCAGTCTCTGGCAATGGGCAGCCATTCATTCCCCCTTGTCCTGTCCCTCCATCCCTTGTCCCAAGTCCCTCTCCAGCTCCCTTGGAGCCCCTTTAGGCACTGGAAGGAGCTCTAAGATCTCCCCAGAGCCTTCTCTTCTCCAGGCTGAACACCCCCAGCCCTCCCAGCCTGGCCCCAGAGCAGAGGGCCCCATGGAGCACCTTTGTAGCACCTAAAAAGGTGTCAAAAAAGGAATCAAAGCCCTGAGTCTTCCTTGGGTGAGCCACAGGTGCTGTGTGAGCACCCTGGGCTGCTCTGATGCTCCCAGGGTGCGACACAACACAGGAACATCCCATGGACTAAAGGTGGCACAACAGGTACAATCTCAGAGTCTGGGCACATGGGATAGGCAGGATTTAAACCTGAGTTTTCAGCCTGAAATCCACAGGCAGGGTTAATTAACTTCATTTTTGTCCTGTTTTATGATTAAACAAATGTAGAAGCCATAAACTATTCTTATTAAATAATTAGGATCTGAGCAACCCAGGGAGGTTTGATGTACTTGGTTGCTACATTAGCAAAATAAATAAAATAAAGAAAAGCAGCAGAATGAGGTAAGAGAGACCTTTTCCCTGTTCTGGCTTAGCCTTTGGAAATCTGGGGTGCACAAAAGGAGGGGTGAAAGGGGCAGCTCATCCTCCCAGACTCTGAGCATGTTCTGCCCTTGTCACGCTCCCTGAGGATGAGGAATGTGCAAAGGGCACACAGCAGAGCCCACCCCAATGTGAACAAATCCCTCTCTTGTTTTGTTTAACAGAAGTCAAACCCTGATTTCATCAAGTCTGAGCATGCACACAGGGATGAAACCCAAGGGCAGAGTCTGTGGCATGGCAGGCACTGTCACCTCTTCCAGCCACTGTCCAGGGGCCACAGCTCCAGCAGGAAAGAAGACACCAATCCTTCAGCAGCCCTGGGCTGCAGGCACAGGTCACCCATTGACTGGGGGCTCCATTTCTTGAACAGTTTCAAGCAACAATGTGGTCATTTCCAAAAAGTTGCACTCCAATTCTACTCAGTCAATAATCCTGATAATGAATGCTGCTGTTGGGACCCCAGAAATCTCCTCTGACATCCCGAGCCCTCCAACTGACAATGGCTAGTCCTGTATGGAATTACCATGCTGAACTTAACTGCATCCCATTTCCTCTGGCACTTTTTGATAAACGGCCATTTCTTCAATGGAAAAAAATAAAGGGGACACAGAGAAACATGTAATGTTTCATGAATCTGTAATGATTCAGCTGCATCAGACACTGTGCCAGCTCCAGTTCCAGTTTTCTGTCTGTCCCCTCTGAAAGGAACTTATTACAGAGTACTGTTTTTCCCCAGCATTGCACAAAGATTCTTCCGAGAAAAAAAAAGGAAAAAAGCCCCATTTCTCAAAGCATCCTTTTGGTACTTAAATTAAAAGGACCAGTTACACCAACCAGTTACACCATGGAAGCATAGACACAACTCCTGTGCACAGGCTCTCCCTCACCCCAGCACTTTCAGACACATCACTTGAACCAGGCTGAAGATTCTTTTAACAGTCAAAAATTAATGTTTTTTTTTTTTTTTAAAAAAAGCCCAAAAAACAACTAACCAAACCCCTGTGGGATCAAATTTCTGCACAGTTCTGATCCCACCCACAGACCTTCCAGGTCACCATCAGCCAGAGATGTTCCAAGGCTCTGCCCTACCCGAGTGACTCTCTGCACTTCTGCCCATGGGAAAAGAGGTAAAACCAGCAGGGAAAAAACTTACCAGCAAATTCCTCCTGGTGATGAGTGGAGGGAACACCAAGCCCACCACGGTTCTGCTGAGAAGAAGCTCTCATGGAGAGTGCTCTCCCTGGGACAAAGATCTCCAGCCCTCCCGTCTCCCTGGGCTCCAGCAGCTCCACCTCTGGCAGCCCTTGGAGCCACATCCCTGTCACCAGGCCCCTTCCAGCTGTGTCCTGCAGAGTGATTGCCCTCCAAGGGGTTTGGGTGCAGCCCCATGAGGGAAGTGCCCTGTGGGCCTGAACACCAGGCTGTGCTGCTCAGAGCTCCAGTCTCCTCTGGCAGCAGCGAGGTGCCACACCTGCAGTGCCCCAGCTACAGGCCCTGAACAGCCTTTGGGAGAACCACAAATCTCCTTGTTCCTCAGGCTTCTGGGCTAAATGCAGGTGGAAGCAGCTGAAGGAGTCCACCCAGAGCAGAGCTTGCTGTGGCCACCAGCCTGGGCTGTGCAGAGCCAGCTCCCTGTGGGCCACACAGGAGGTCACTGTGGCCACCAGCCTGGGAGGTGAGGGAAGGTCTCTGCTTTGGTGCAGCTGGGCAGGGTTGGCAGGAGAAGCTGCCCCAAACCTTTGCTTCCTGTGTGAACCCTCCATTCCTGCCTCTGACAAGTCCCCAGTTGTGCCTTCAGCTCTTCATGCATTCAACTTGCAAATAATTTCAGCTTTGGAAAAGCTTTGAAAAAATCTTGGAAAACTTCTTTTTTTTTTTTCTTTTTGGTGTAACATTTTGATCTCTCTCCTCCTTCCAAACCTGAACAGACAAGAATCACCACAGCTTCTGCATTGCTTCTTTGGAAGGTGATTATTTCTTGGCTAAGAGAACCCAGCGATGCAGTGTGGATTCAGAGGGAAATAAAACTGCATTTCAAACTCTCTAAAAACACCAACATTTAATTTTATAACATAACCAGGGGTTTATTCCACAATATAAACTGCAACATTTGATACAAGCTACCCAAAAAAGGAGAAAGCCAAAATACAGCTGTGGCAATTACTTTACAGATTTTTTTTTCCTGTCTTCTACATCACAGGGCCCTCAGTGACACTAGGATCTAACATTTGCTGTCTGTACATCAACCAATGCTAGAAGCAACACGCTGTTCAGTTGTCATTCCAGTCACTGAAACCAGACATAGAAGTTATTGCTCAGATAAATAAACCTAGTCTACGAAAAACGAGGTGGAAAAAAACTAAAGTCTCCAAAGAGTTAACAGAGTAAACAGGGATTTCCTCAAAAGAGGATTATTGGAAAATTCATGGTGCAGGGGTTTTTTTGTTTGTTTGTTTTTGCACCCAAACCAAGCTGAATTAAATACGTCGGTAAATCCCAGAGGTACCTGAATGCTGTACAATAAAGGTGCATTTGTCAAATGCCTTCCCAATCGGTGGAAACCCCTGCAAACAGTCAGCATCTCAAACCTCAACAACCACAAACAGATCAAGGGAAAATACAAAAGTGTCAAAAATTGTTCTGAGTTCTGGAAAATGATCCCATAAGGATAGAAGTAGCACCATTTGCAATCTGGTTCTAAAACCAGCCCCTGTGGCTTAACTGGAAAACTGGGAACCTTCTTTACTCGAGTCCTGAAGGGTTTGTGGGGTTTCACTTGCGGCACTGGGCGTCCTTGCCGGCGCAGCTGGCGCAGATGTAATCCTCCTTCTCTGCCATCTCCGGGGAGATGCCCACACAGACCTGGTGGAACCACTGGTTGCAGCTGCCGTCGCACTGGACCCAGTCGACCTGGTGAAGAGCAGACACAGGGTCAGAGCAGGGCCAGGCAAAGCGTCCCACACTCGTGGGTCATCCTGGGGCTCCTGGTCTATTTACAGGAGAAATGTCTGATCCACAGCTGGCTGCTGCTGGATGTTCACTGTGCTCCCTGCTCTCCCGGGCTATGGGCAGGGCACACCCTCCCTTATCTCCCCACTGCTTTCCCACCTATCAGAGACTTAGCATCCCTCTTCTCCATTTCCAGCGTGGATGGGCCTGAGCAGAGCCCCAGGCCCTGGCCCCACATCAGAACCCATCCACACCTGTATCCCAAGAGCAGCCAGGACACAGTGTCTGCACAGCAGCCACCTGCTCCCTCCCATGGTGTGTAGATGTTCTGATGCCACACGGCTGCACCAGGGCAGGTGGGGTCGGTCCTGCCCATCCCAGCTGCACAGACACAGCCCTGGGTTAGCCAGGGCCTCTCACCCCCCTCATGAACAGCTTTTCAGCAGTCAAACAGTCCCAGGGCAGCTCCCTGCCCCAGATCACAGCACTAGGAACACCATGGTGGGTCTGCCCCTCCTGACCTCATCCCCCTCGGGCTGGAGGCAGTTCACAGCTGGGCAGATGGCATCCTCATCCTCGGAGTCCTCCTGCTCCGAGAAGGACGTGTCTGAGGGCAGCAAGTGGCTGTCGCTGCAACGCTGCAGCTCCAGGAGCCGCTCCCGCTCTCTCTCCAGTTTGTTACTGCACAGATCCTTTGAGTGACTCAGTTTCAGTTTCTTCTTTTTGGGTGTTCTCATCTTTTTTACTCTGGCTCTCTTCTCCCCACAGAAGGTCTCTCTCTCGAAACGCCGCTTCAGTTTTCTCTCCATGTAACTAAGCCCATCCTTCTTCCCTCGGCAACACTCATTCTATGGGAAAGACATTTGGCAAGGTTGGAAGTATGCAGCTAACACCCATTATCCTGTTATTTCATACCCTGATTTTAGGAATAGGTTTAAGTACAAGTGCAGTGTTTGACAGTGCTGCATTTTCAGTAGCATGAGATGTGTAAGAGGAGCCAAGGGTAGGGTCAGGCACCAGGGACAGAACTCAGAGAGAAAACCATCCTCATTTCCTGACTCCGAGCCCACAGCTTCCACAGCAGCTCCCTGGGAAAGCCTCAACATAGGACAAGAGTCAAGTGTTCAAGGCCAGGATGGGACTTTGAACAATCTGATGTAGTGGAAGTTGTCCCTGCCCGTGGCAAGGGGTGGAACAAAATGAGCTTTAAGGTCCCTTCCAACCCAAGCCAGTCTGGGATTCTGCAATTCTATGAAATCAGGACAGATGTATGTAAAGTACAGAGACTGACCATAAACACATATCTAAATTTCAAAAATGTATTAGGCCACAAATTGTATTCATTATTTTGTAACTAATTTATTGCCAACTTCTTGACTCCTATTGCACAAGGAAAATGTATTTTCATGAAGTGCAGCCACACTCACAAGGCCCAGTAAAGCCCAAGGGCTGAGGCAGAGCCCCTCCCCAGGGTGCCCCAGCTCAGTGCTGCTGTTGGACACTTGCCTTGTCACTTGTGGCTGTGCTGGGTGACCTCTGCTCCGGCTGCAGGGCCGGGCTCTGCTTCGTGAACAGGGCCTGGTACAGCTCCTGGATCTCGGGCAGAGAAACCTGCAGCAGCTGGGCTTCCATCATCAGCTCGTCCAGCTCGGTGCTAACGACTAGTGTGAAACACAAGGAGACACAGCAGCAATTCTTCAGTGACAAGAACTGCACAGATAATAAAAAATCTCTGGTATCACAACAAAAAATGGTGAAAGACTTTAAATCTGCAACTGTATGAATTAGTTCTTATCTGCTCCCTCTTGACTGTTCATTTTTAACAGCAGGGGTAAAAGGAAAGATCAAAGCTTGCACAGAAGCTCCTGCACTGTGGCTCAGCACCTTGCCATCTTCCATTCCCTGCTGGTTCAAAGATAAGGCATTGCCATCATTCCTGGCAAATTCTCCTGCTTCAGGAGCTGCAGGAGTGTGACAATCCCCTCACGACCTAAGGAGTGGGTAACATGAACAAACTGAGTGAGGCCTGCACAGGGAGCCAGGAGAGGAGAGGAAGGAAGGCTGAAGACAAGCCTGATGACAAGGTCCTGCTCTGTGGTCACTACCCACTGCTGCTTCTGGCTCCAAAGAGCCAAAGCTCATGCAGGGCTCTGAAACAGTTCCAGCTGGAGAGGCCAAAATCTTTGCATAAGTAACAGCTTATTAATACACTACAACTCAGACATGAAAAATAAATCTTGTGACACAAAGAACTGCCTTGTTTGATGTGAACTGTAACATTCCACTGAAATGGTTTTTCTGACACAGGTATGGACTGAGCTGCACAGATATGAAGGTAAGTCTAGACTTGTGTCCCTGGAGCATTATGCATGAGGAGGGAAGAAATGATAAATAATTTCTGTCACAGTCATAAAATGATGCACAGCTTGTCTGTTAGAGTCTGAGGTGAGGATGGCCCAGAGCTGAATGACCCCAGCAGAGCAGAGGAGCCCCAGGGGGGCTGGGGCAGCTCCAGTCTCTGGACAGTTGTGCTGCAGCAAAGCTCACATGGACTCCTGTGCATTAAGTATCCCATGGGCTCCAGCACCACATCCCTGCTGTTCCCATCCACTCCTACACTTCCAGTGGCCCCTCCTCTTTCCTTCCCTCTTCTGCAGCTGGGCTGGGGCACAGTCTGGGGGAGCTGCTCTTGTGGGAAGGGGCCAGCTCTCCTGATTCCTCATCCCATTGTGCCACAGCTTTTCATTACACATGGGAAATTTCTATCCTTGAGCAATGCACCCCTCTGCCAAAGCTGAATGCTGAGCTCCAAAGTTGCTGAGGAGATGGAGAAACAACCACCAGGGCTATGCAGTCACAGGCCTGCTCAGCCATTTCCTAGTGACCAGGACACCCTCCCTGCCCCACCAAACATGGGGAAAAAAGGAAGGGGCAGGGGGAAATCTCCCAGACCAAAGTGAAGATTACAAACCATGAAGTGGGATGCAGTGCTGTCCTGTAGAGAATGGAGAATGCAAATACATGGTTCTGTTATCCCAGTCATGAGGCATGGAGAATGACATTGCCCCAATTGTCTGTGACACCTAGAAAACAAAACACAGATAGTTTCACTAAACGTGGAGTTTGAAATGCAGAATAACTGTGATAGGATCAACACTTGCTTCTCTTACAGCTACTGAAATCTTGTATCTAGTCCAAAAGACTGCAGGGACATGCCAACAGCAAACCCTGCACCTCCTGACGCTGCCAGGGGCATCTCACCAGGAACCTTCCACAACACCCTCTGCCTCACTAGCCCAAGTGCCTGGGCCCCTTGCAGAATAAGGCTCTCCTCAGTCCCCACTGCTGCTCTCAAGGGAATTTTCAAACTCACCCACATTCCTCACTTTGGCCAGTGTCAAAGCAGCCCAACTCCAGTGGTTACTGAAGAGCTTCTTGTGTGGAAGTGAGTGCTGAATTAGCCCAGATGACAGTGAGAACAGAACTGGGACAGGACAGGACAAGCATGGTGAGACACCAGATTCACCAGAAAACCACCTCAGATCCATGGAGACTGAAGTTTCAGCTCACACCTGCTGGGGCCCTGGCTCAGGCACACTGAGGGACCCAGGCAGGGGGACCTGGTCAGAGGCTCTTCCACTGAGCTTCCCAAGGACCTCTGACTTGGGAAATGCAGTCACAAGGACCCAGACAAGCTCAGCCAGAAACACCCTGATTTGGAAGGTTTACTGACTTAAGGTCCAGACCTCTCAAAAATGGTTACACTGCTCTGGCGGGGAGGAACCTCACAGATCCACACTGAGCTAACACCATCAGCCAATAAAACGAAACTGTTTCAATTTCTTGCCAAAACATCAACTTCTGTTTCCAAAATCTTGGCCAGTCCTTTTCAGCTACACTAGCTGACCTCGCAAAATTATACTTTCAGACCTAAATGACCAAAAAAATATCTCTTAAATACCTAAACACATTTTAATTTCTGTATCTGGACTTGTCTGTTTGAAAAATTTGGTCCACTAGCCACTGGCACAGCTGGGTGACTGAGAAGCAGCTGCAATACCCTGTCAGGTGTTGTGGAGGCTAGTGTTTTAATCTAAGTTTGTGTTTTAACATAAGAAACACAGCCTAACTGTAGCTGGACTGGACTAGTTAAACTAAGGTGTTTCAAAATGTAAAACCAAGAGTACATTCTGTTTTAGGGTGTTTCATGTTCTTCATACAGCTCAGAACATTGATTTCTGCTATTTTTCTGTATTTGTTATTCTCAGGAAAATTCTTTACCTCCTTTCCTTGTGTGGGCTTTTTGCTGAAAGATCTTCACTGAAAAAAGACAAACTGCCTCACTACCCCACCTGAACAGCTGCTGTGGCTAAACCCAGCAATATGAGCAGGATATTCAGGTTGGGAGGTCTAGCAAAAGTGAGGAGAGGCAGCAAAGGATGAAGACACTTTGTTGAAAACAACTTTGTCTGAGAGCCAAGCTGGTAATGCACAGGACAGTTTGTGCCTCTGTCAGTAATTCTCAACACTTATTTGAATACTTGTAGGAGCAGAATATGAAGACCAACTGAATAGTAAGCACTCCAGAAACAACAACTCAGCAGCTCTGTCATTAGTGGTGTCACAGCAGAACACAGGAACTGGAAGAAGAGAGGGGAAAACAGGCTTTTCGGGAGGAGTTGTTCCTGGACTCCAGCAGAAGGGAGCACAAAGCTGCTGCTGGGGCACACGCACACCCTGACTGAGGAGCACAGCAGCACCCAGCTCCTGACAGCTGTAACGCAGGAACAAACCCTCTGCCTTGTGGGGATTTACTGCAGGGAGCTACGGCAGACCGAAACCCAGAGCAGTGTCACCCCTGTCCTCAGCGACCCCGTGCTCCCAGTGCCAGAAGCCATTCCCGGCCCAGCCTCACCTTGTTTGTCTCTGGCAGCTGGCCCGCCGAGGCTTGCCACCTGCTGTACAGTAATCCTGAGCCAACTTTGTCCTGGATGCGTTTTAGATTCCCTGAATACAACATTTGTTGTGCTCTGTGCTGCCAGTTCACAGTTCTCTCGATCATGTAGCGCAGGGCGTCCCCCTCGGGCAGCCGGACGCGGATGCGCTGCAGGGACGCCAGCAGCGGCAGGATCTTCTCCAGAGGCGGCTTCTCGGAGCGGCGGCACTGCGGGCACAGCCACACGCGCGGCCCCGGCGCGGCGCCGGGCACCGGCACGCAGCCCGTGTGGAAGAAGCCCCTGCAGAGCTCACACTGGATCATGGGAGCAGCCGGTTCCTTCTGGCACAGACACACCTTGAGCTCGGCGTCCTCCTCGCTCGACAGCGCCTTCACCTCGTTCGCTGCTCGCAGGGCACGCAGCGCCTCCATCTCCCTCAGCCGCGCTTCTCCCAGAGTGGCCATCTGAAAGGGAGGCAAAGGATGGCATCTCCAAGGGACCACTGCTTGTTACAAACAGGGTGCCCTCTGCTCCATCACCCCACAGACACATCAGTCTCCAGGGCTTCAAATGTCAGAATGAAGCAAGGATGGGGATGTGCAGGGGGGCAGCAAATGGGATTGGAGGGGCAGCACTGGGGATGTGCTGTGGTGTGACTTCAATTCCCTTCCATTTTCTCATGAGGCCCCGAGACAAAAAGCTTAACCCTTCATAAAAAAATAGCTCTTAACCCCTTCTCTCTGCCAAGCTTTTGTGTTTTGTAATACAAAAACACAGTCTGCCTTCAAGCAGCTCAAATCCTGAAGTGCAAGTTTGGATTGCAAACACTGCTCTGGGAATGTGTGTCTCAACTGTCTGACTTGGAGACTCAGAAAAGCTTCCTGGGCAGTTTTCACAAATGCAAATGCACCTCTCACCCTCATTTTGTACATGCTGCCCAGTGCTCAAGGCCATGCCCTGACCTATGAACTTGCTCTAGGGATTGTGAACAGCAGACAAAGTTCAGGTGTATCCTGGATGTGCTGTTTACCCTCTCTGCAGATGTTCATGATCCTTTTTTCAGGAATCTTTAGCACTAGCTCCTATAAAGACAGCTCCTATACATTTCAGTTCCATAAAGGCTGTGCAAACTAGCTGCAACCAACTATAATGTATATAAACATACCAAGGAGGGTTTATAGATATATACAAAGTGGTTATTTCTCACACCATAGCTTTCAAGCATAATTCCTGGACTAAAATCATCTCTGGAAAAATTAGACAGCTGTGTCCACCCTGGGCAGACGTGGGACTGGGGCACAGCACATTCCGACGTGCACACGGGTGCTGAGCTGGGCTGGGAGCGTGGGAAGGTTCTGGTTCCCCCTGTGTGTCAGAAGCAAACCCTGCCACACTGAGTGACCACCCTGTCCTGGGTGCAGCCCCTGGGACTGCCCTGGGTCTCCTTGGCTAGGGGTGCCAGAGTCACAGAGGGCTGAGTGTGACCCAGGGCCCAGCCTGTCCCCACATTACCATGACAGAGACACGGCTCCAGCTCTGGGGGTCAGACAAGAGGGGCCAACACCAAAGCACTGAAAGCACAAGTTTCAAGTAGTTGCCACAGGTTAAAACTTAAATGTTCCACATTAAATTACATCCAAGCCCCAGGCAATGAGCCCCTACTGCATCTCATGAGCCACAGGACATCATTACCTGGCCCAGGTGGAGGCTCTGCACTAGGTCTGCTGGAATGAAGCCCTTCCCCATCCGCAACTGAGTCTGGTCCACCCAGAGCAGTGTTCCAGTGACTCCATAACTCATGAGGCTTTCTTTAATTATTTAGAATGTTTGTTTTAATTATAAATGGTGCTGGATTATTGTGTTCTTTGAAAGGATCAGACTTGGCCAAACCCTATCCCATTTTTAATAAGATTTAGGTATGGTAGGGGAAAACAGATGTCCATTTTTTGTTTTCCTGTGCTTTGCTCAGCTACAGGCACTGCCTAGCAAACTGTGAGGCTGCTTAATGCACAAAGCAACAGATGTTGTTTCCACTGAAGGCAGTTTTGGGAAGTCTGAAGCAAACACAGCAAAGTGCAGTTCCAGAAATCTTGCAGAGCAGCACAGCAAAAACAGGGTGGAAGCCACACTCCTGCACAGGAGGCAAACAGAAACAAGGACTCAAGGAATTGAGAAGAAATTCCAGTTAGGAGAGATCTGACCACATACCGCGGACGCAGTGTCCTTGCTTTCAGAGAGTGCCCGCTCCAGGTCGCTCAGCGTCTCCAGCTTAGTGCTTTTCTTCTTGCCACTTGGCACTGGCTCCTTCAGCTTCTTCTGCTTCCTCTTCAGACTGAGCATCCCGATGTCACACCAGGGACACAACACCTGAGGGACAGAACAGCAGTGTCCCACATGCGGCAGTGTTACACCTGCACTGTTCCTAACACACCTTCCTGCCTGGATGCAGCCACAGGCAACTCATGAGAACTAGAGTTGCTGCAGTTATTCCATCAAAGATCTGAGGGATTAGGGTGAGGTTATCTGGAAGGTAGGGAGAGCTGGAAAGTTGGAACTTCAGTTTTGTAAAAAGCCCAGACCCAAACAACCCTTGTGTTTCACCTAGACTGCTGGGAGGGAGGGAGGGAGGGAGGGAGCAAATCCTGGGAAAGAGCAGAGATTCCAGGGACTGCCCTGCATTCCTGTCTGTCCTAACAGGAGGGGGCTCAGAGGGCCTCAGTGCAGGACAGAGTGTACCATTTCTCATGGGCTGCAGGTGTGACACAGCCACAGCTCCAGAAGGGCAGCAAACACAGCCCCAGCTTCACCCTGGCACACCTGAACCTGAGGAGGATCGAGCAGGTAGGAACCTGCTCACCTGCAGCTCAGCCTGATGCACTGGAGTTAATCTAGTGCCAGAGATTTGTCAGTATTGCCATATTCACACAGAAAATGTTAGACACTGGCACCGCCTGCTCTTGTTAGCCACTGATTAAGAAGAATAGAAAAAATACAGCTAAATCTTAAGCATTTTAGAAGTTTAAAGCTATTATTTAGAAGTATAGGTCACTGAAAATAGTTAGCAATAATAACTATTACAATAATAAAGCAATTCTGCAAATATACTTAATATTTACTGCTCCTTCCTGGGCACACACAGAGTCCCTGCACCATGCATGACTGAGCAGGCTGATCCCCATCCAGGCCTCTCACCTCCAGAAGGGAATACGGAGAGTTCTCGCACAGGAACGTGTTTGCTGCACACTCCTTCCACGCCTGCACTTCGCCCACCAGGGCCTCCAGCCTGGGCAGGTGATCCAGGTGCACTGGGATGGACCGACCCCTCGTGACGAGCTCCACCAGCGTGTCCAGCACGGGCACACGGCCCCCAGCCTGCCGGGTTGGAAACGAGAGGATGCTGGAGGCACAGGACACAGCACTGCCCAAGTCACAGCAGTCACTCAAGGAGTTCAGGGCAGAGCTTGTAAAAATGAATTTAATGCTCAGACAGCTCAGTGATCTGCACAATCAGTCCGACATTTGTGCTGCTTGTGCACTTAGTCACTGACTACCAGACAAAACTAACAACACATTTGGGGGCTGGGAAGCAAGAATACACTTGCCAAGTGACCCTTTAAAAAGAAAATAGAACAAAACCAGAGACTGCCAACAATATTAAGCAGTGTCCCAGTCTCACACTGCATTCATAGCAGAAAATCAAAATAATTCTGAAATCATAAAATTATACAGTTGTATTAACATTGAAAAAAGATCTCTGAGATCAATTTCAGCAATTAGCCCAGCATTGCCAAAGCCGCCACTTGTCCCCAGGTGTCACATCCACATGCCTTTTAAATTCCTCCAGAGATGGTGACTCTACCCTGGACAGGCTGTGCCAGGGCCTGACCACTCCTTTCAGCGAAGAAATTTTCCCCAACATCCAACCTGAACTTCCCCAGGTGCAACTTGAGGCAGTTTCCTCTCATCCTGTGCCTTGTTCCCTGGGAGGAAACGCTTGGTTCCCTGGCTCCAGCCTCCTTTCAGGTACTGCAGGGAGCTCCAGCACCAGAAGACAAGTTTAACCCAGGCTGTGCCATGCCAAGAGTGAGAACCACCCCCAGTATCCTGTGTGCCACACGGGAACAAGCTCTGACCATTCCCTTGGCACCCCACACCTCAGGCAATGCAGGTACCACACACCCAGAGGTAAAGCAGCACAAGAGTAATTCTAGAGGTAATTTCTAGAACAGGCAGTTGATGTGGGACTGGGGAAATATTCAGCAAAACAACCCTAACGTCTCTAGCAGCTTCAAAGTCCTGATGCCAAGAGCTTCTTGCAAGTCACAGTGATTGCAGGCATTTAACAAAACCTTCACAGAACCGAAGCAGAAGTTCTTGGCACAGACAGAACTAGTTTTCCATATTCAGGAGGCAGAATTTCAGAGTCCAGACCAAGAGATTAGCAAATGCCAAGAAAAAAAAAAAAAAAAAATCACTCAAATTCTTTCAAGACAGCCCTCAAATGAAAGTTAGTATTACATGAATTTTATTCCTTAAAAATATTTAAATCCAAGAAAATTAGTTTTTTAAATAAGAGCTCAAAATAAATTTTTATTGGAAGCTGAATTTAGGCCAGACGGGCCTGAAAATACCCCTAAGTTGGACAGAGCTCACTTTATAGAAAAAAAAAGAGGACAAACGAAAATATTTGGCAATTTACACCAAAACGTGAAATCAGAGGTATCTCAGTGCCACCCTAGTCTGGTCTGGGCAGTCCCACTGACCCCTGGCTTGAGCACTTGCAAGGCTGAGCCAGGAGCTATTCTGTATCACCACTCTGTACCTCAGTGTGGCACAAAAACGTGATTAAGGAGGAGTTGTTACTCAGCAACTCAGAAAAAGTGACCTCAAGGTGAAGTTCCATAATGGAGTAACTTTTTAACATTAGATTTTTGCTAATAGCTGTTTTATAGATTTTATTGCAGACAGCTAGTTGCAAAGGTGAAGGAATACAGACCAGAAACAGAAGCAAGAATCAGGGCAGTGAGTGTAGCTGCCCCATGGCTGAGGTAACCAATGTCCTGGACTGGGTGCTCCAAGTCAGAGGGACACCAGAGCCCTGGAGCACACATGGGGTGTGGGGTGGCTCTGGTGACACGAGCAGGGTCATTGTCTCTACCCAGCAGCCAGGCTCACGTACCTGCAGAGCCTCCACCTCCTGCAGCCAGTCCTTGGCCTTCTGCACTGCATCCTTCAGTGCTGCTCCATTTGGGAGGTAGGCTGGGATCTCCTCCAGTTCCTTCACTGCTGCTGCCAGACTGCTCAGGGACTGCCGGGGCCTGGGGAACACAACAGCCCAGATGGGAGATGCTGCTTACAGGGGGCCTCTTCCAATCACCTGGGTTGTTAAAACCAGAGGGCCACACCAACTGATGATGTTACTGATGATGTTCAGTACTGGTTGCATCCAGCAAAGCTGGGGTGTCAGGAGCAGGGGAGGTTTAGGAGTCTGTTTGCTTACTCCAGCCTCCTACTAGAAATATTCTCACTTTTGGACTTAAAGAAGATGTACCTTTTATTAACTTTTGGATGACAAACACCCACCAAACCCCAGACCAGCACCAGCTGAGAGATTCTGCATTAGAAGGTTAAAACCCTGAAATGGGCTTTTCTGTATTTCCCAGTTTGATTCTGAGGTTTTAGAGAGGTACAAACACAACACAGTTCCCTATCAAATGTTGAACCCAAGCTTAGTCAGTAATGTGCTATATGAAGCTGTCTTAAAATACTGTGGTTAGTAGTGGGTAAGAAATGTTCCAGTGCTTCAAGTATGACAAAATTAAAAAACAAGAAAGGAATCTTGAGGGAAGAAACGTGGCACATAAGTTTGTGCCACGTTCCTAATTTTAAGTACATGGTGCTCTCCCCTGTTTTACTTTATAAATCAAAAGGTAAAAACCACAAGAAAATTTTTCTTAGTATTTGGCTTATTTCCTTCTTCCTTGCACCAATTAATCTGGAAAAATCTCCTCCTTGTTAGTTAGAAATAGTCCTACATGGACCTCTATAGACTATGAAGTTTTACCTGCTGGTGGTACCTATCTGAGCTTGATGTGAACACGTGTCCTCCAGCCTGAAACTGGAGAGGGGAGAAGGTGGAAAAGAAGGAAGAGGCATCTTAAGCCCCGTTCCTGCAGCACAAGGAGAATTTACATAAGATGGTTGAGCAACACAAACACTGCAAGGCAACCCCAACACCTGAAACTGCTCCATCCCTCATCCCCCTCCTCCAGCCGTGTCCCTTCTGGCTGGCACAAGCTTTGCCTTCATGCTGGGAATGGATGAAGAAAGGGGAGCCCCTCCAGGAGCCAGGGCACTTCCATCTGAAACAACTCATGGAACTACAAAATGCAACACTGAGATTTAGCTCTACCTGGCCTTTATCAGGTTCCTGGCTTTGTCATCCCAGTGCTCGGACACGGTGAGGAGCTCCTGCAGCTTGGCCATCGCCTTCTCAACTGCTGGGTAGGGCGCGAGCCCCACCCCGGAGTCTATGAGGCGCCTCATGTCATCCAGGGTGAGGGAGCTCTGCTCTGAGCAGGCCAGCTGCACGTCCTCCAGCCAGCGCGCCTGCTCCAGCCGCGTCCGCAGCTCCGGCAGCTGCGGCAGGTCCACGTCGAAGTCAAAGCTGACGTCCAGCAGCTCCTGCAGCTCCGCAGCACTGGGCATCTCTTCAGAAAGGAGCTTTTGGCTTTGCTGTTGGAAAGCTTCCACACGGTCAAGGAGATCCTGAAATACACAAATGCAACAATAAATCAGATTGAAGTTCTCTGTCAGGTCACTTGACCACGGAAGCAGCAAAGTTAACCATGGAAGCACAGGGTTAACAATGGCAGCACAGGCTCCTGGCAAACCCCCTGCTGCAATGTCACAGTGCACATGGCAAATTATCCCAAGGGCTGAAACACTACAAGAGTGTCTTCAACACACAGTGTTGCCAGCACCTCCTCATATGTAGCACGGCCACAAGTTTGGGTATCCCAGAACAAGGCAATCCCAGTGACAGGGTGCCAGAAAGATGGCTCTGAAGAACAGAAAGGATGGAAAGGGAAATTGAGCATTCCATTAGTGTTGCTGTTTAGCTTTGTTTTGGAATGGCTCAGGCAGCTGAGGAACAGCAAGGTGAGGATTATGAAGGCTTTGCAAAGCACTGGGAAGGGCACAGAAGTTCTGAAGTTCATTTCTGCTGCACTGCTAAGGCTTTTGAGCCACACCCTACAGTCCCATTGAGCCACAGGCAGTTTACTCTCTCATGCAGGGGAGCACCTTCTCTCTCTCCATGCACTCAGCAGCTCATTACCCCAAAAGGTATTTCTGGGGCTGTTTGCACTTTCCCCAGGATAAAGGAGTCATCCAGAGCAACCCCACAGTGAAGGCTGGGATTATTCTGTATGAAGCAACCTGCCCAGTACTCCCAGTACTGCCTGAAATGCTGTTCCTGCAGGAAGTTCTTCCCTCACAGCTGACACCTTGGCATTTTGCCAGTGAGGCTGTTTCCCAGGGTGGGCAACCTCCCCCAGCATGGAATCAAACATTTTTCAGAGATAGACTGAATTGTGAACCCATCTCCAGTAATGTTGGTCATTTATATTAACAGCCTAATTTGCACAATGACATATAATTGAGGCTTGTTGAGGATGATACAAAGGAACACTCTGACCATATGTGTTTGTCATTTCCCTGTTCAGGAATGCCAGATGGAGAGGAACTGTTTGCATGTCTGGCATTTACAAATTTCTGCTTTTCAACCAGCAAGAAAACTTCACAGCTTCAGTGCTATAAACAAATAACTGTAAATAGGACTGCATCGAATCTGATCCACACACTGCAGGGCAGATAAAGCTTCCAAAGCAGTAGTCAAAGCTGAGTAGAACTGGCTTATTCCCATTCATTTTCATGGCACCATCTGGTGTCTCAGTGTTGGGTGGATACTTGAGGGACTGCTCAAGAGCTGGACAAGGCATCTCCTGGTTTCAAGTGTCACGAATATGCAAAGCCCTTCTCCTTTAAGACAGGAATTGCAGCTGCACAGAGGTTTGTTTTTTTTTGTTTTTTTTTATTGCCCCTCAGTGTGATATGGAACATTTTGGCAAATTCTGAAATTCTGAAACAAGACCTTAAATTACTTTCAGCTTGCCTTGAGGGCTCATCATCTGGGGAGCACAGAACCAGCACAGCTGGTGGTGGTGGGATTCAAAGTGATCTGACTCCAGCCAGCAGCAGGTTCTCTGCTAGAGAGAGGATTTGGCCAGCCTGGGCTGGGTTTGGCTGGAGTTGTCTGTGGGGTTTCCTGGAATGTGGGTTGAGAGCACAAAGAGGGATCTAATTACAAAACTGAGAAAGCTGATTCTGGATTAACAAAAAAGGAAAGTAGTAAGAACGAGAGAGCTGTCTCTCAGAGCACTGCGGAGTTTGGATGTTCTCAGATTAACCTGGCTTTACTCGAAAGAGCAGGCCAGTTAACTGACCCCAACTTTTAACTTTTAAGTTGCAGTTACCCAGGTCATCCTGCTCCTTCTCCTACAATCCTTCATACAGCATGAATGGTTTGATTTGCCTGTGCAGTATAAAACTCTGCTGACCACAAAAGGAGCTGGTCAGAGCTCCTTTCTTCAGCATCCCATGTGCATAAGTCACCCCAGCCTGCCAGTGCCCAGGTATTAACTCTTGGCTCAAACAGCAAGATGGGAGATGAATGCTGTGCAAACCCATCACTCTGTAAATGCTCCTGCTCCCTTCCCAAGGCTTCCCCAGTTACCTTCAGCAGTGGTGTCTGGCTGAGGACACAGGGCAGGGCGTAGAGCTGCCTCACGAAGAGCCGCAGCTCGTTGACCGTCAGCTGGTTCTGGCACTTCCCTCCCCCGGAGCGGTACCTGCAATGACACGTGTGGCTTTCTGGTTATCACTGAGAAAAACAAACATCAAACACTCAGCTTCGAGGCCAGGCTGGACAGGGCTTGGAGCAACCTGGTCTAGTGGAAGGTGTCTTGCAGGGAGTGGAACAAGATGAGCTTTAAGTCCCTTCCCACAAAAACCATTCTGTGATTTATTGATTCCCTGACATCTGCTTATGATTTTATGTCAGCCAGGCCTTCTTCAGGAATAGCAGAATATTCACAAGCATCCAGAGCTCACACACGTGGGAAACCTCAGTCTGCCACTGCAGAACTAGCTAGTGTTGAAACACTCATATTAAATAGGATTCTGGAACAACTACTCAGCCTTGGAAGGACACTGGTTGTTATGGAATAAAATTAAGCTTTTTTTTCCAGAACACAAAGCAACTGTGGGTAAACTATTCAGTTATGTTGCAGTTGCTTTGTATTCAGCTCTGCCCATGTCCACACCAAAAGAGAACAAATCCCAATTCTGAATGGGTTTTATATTGACAGGTTGTGTAGGCACTTCTGAAAAATCCTCTCTACACCGAAATCAGCATTTTTATTTTTATCTAAAAGCTTTGTAGCAAGTAAGTGGCTTATAAGTGTTAACAAATTGCCCAATATTAAAAGCCTCTCTAAACTCAAGCCAGTATTAATGAGGTCTGAGAACCCTGAACAGAAAAGGAAAGAGATCCCTTACAATGCTGGCTCCAATTGAATCCACAGTGTGTTATTTATACAAAAGAGGAGAACAGCCCAGCAGGATATGCCAGCATAACTGGAATGTGAACACTATAAAGTAAATTTTAATTTACCATTCTAAGTTAAAAATAGGTATTTTTAACGGATACACAGGATCACATTGAGAGTTCCAAACCCCACAGTCAGCTGAACAATAAAATGAATTCAAAGTCTCAGGTACAACACAGGTTTCTTTACATGCTGCTTTGTTCTACTGGTTTTTGAGTAAGCTCCACAGTGTCTTCCAAGAAAAAGCACAAGTTCTTAAATACATAAATATTTACATATATATACATACACATATCTAAATGGCATAGCTGTCACAAGATGTTTTTGAAAACCAGAAATTAGATGAGCCTAAGAAAAACCACCAACAGAAGCCAAACCCATGTCCATCCAGGATTATTAATCACAAAGGTCTCCAAGTACAAATTCTCAGAGACTCTAAGGAACAGAACAGGTTTCAGGAGACCTAGAGAAGGAAGGGGATATACACAGGAAAAACATGGCAGCAGGGCAGGAACAGTGTTGCCTTCCTATGCCAGGAGAACAAGGGCCACACTGTGCTCCGGCCCTGTTCAGACACTCACAGAACCTCTCCAAGCCAGCATCTGTGAGTGTTTAATCCCCCAGCACCAAGAGAACCAGAGGAAATAGGGATGTACAGTCCATTTGCATCTCTTCAGGTACTGCAGAGGAGCTGGTGAGCAGGAGTCACAGGATGTACTATGATTTATTACCTTCTGTCCTGGTCTTCTCCCCATGAACTGCTGTGTTTACTGCGCTGGAGAAGATCCCCCAGTGTCACTGACTGCTGTGACTGACAGGGACACCTCCCTCTAGGAGACAAGTCTCCTGCATGATTCCTCCAATCTTGGGATCAGACCAAAATGCCCAGTCCACAATAGAAAGTTTGCAAAAAACACAAATCAAATTTTAGGCAGAATCCACAATCCTTCCTAACCAACACCTGGCACTAGGTGTGATGGAGGTTGTCAAGCATCCTGCAGATGTGAGCTCCAGGCATATGAATCTGCATGTGATGTAACATGTATTAAGATTTTAAGCAGGTAATTATCTTCTTTATATTTTCCTTCAAAAGCTGTGAGCATTCCCCACTTCAGCGTTGTAAGAAAAAAAAAAAATCAAGTAACACGGGTTTTAAAACAACTAAAAATTATGAAGACATGAAACTGGACTTTTCCCAGAAACATGCCAAAAAAGATTCAAGAAGAAATTGTGAGAGAAGGACTAAAACCTCTTCTACAGCAAATAAGAATCTCAAGCACTGCCTCAACACTGTACAGCAGCAGCACAGGGTCAATTACCTGTCACAGTCTGGGATGCTGCAGGAGCTGGCAGACCCAGCTGTGTGGAAGGCTGAGAGCCTCTCATGGTGAGAAAAGAACAGACCTAGTCAAGCAGATGAAGATAAAAATTGCTCCCAGCTCTTCCCAGGCCAAACAAAGTCAGGGACAGATTCAGTGCAGGAAGGACCCATCTGGCACACAGGAGGTGGGAAGGGCCTGGCTGCTGCTCCCAGTTCAGCACTGGGAGACCTGAACAAGCACCAGGGATGGGAGAACACAGACTGGGGATGCCAGATGGCTCAGCACCAAATGAAGGAGCAGATCAGAAGTGGACAAGTCCTTTGATGATGGTGCCTAAAATCTCTAGGTTGGAAGTTCCTTATCTGGCAGAAATCATGCCTGTGGGAGTGCTGAATTTCTCATTCCTTGTTGCAGGATTTTTATGTTGCTGTTACAGAGGTTTCATCCTCCTGTGTGTGCAAGACAGCAAAAGTGAATTTTTATCAAGTTCATACCAAAGGCATACAAAGGCTTACAGAGGGAACACCAGGAAGGAAGACAAGAATCACATCTAAGTGTGACAGCAACATTCAGCAACAGACAGTGTGACAGAACATTCTGCCCCCAAATTCCTTCCAATCCAGTCTTCACCGTAGTGCAAGGGCCAGGAGTGAGGAGCTCCATGACCCTGCAGAGGCAGGTGACATGCAGGAACCACATGTGCACTTCCACCAGCACAAAAGGCAACTGCTCCAATAAACACCATATTGTTCAAAGCAGCAGAAATGAGTGAAAATTCTCCAAATGGGACAAATGACAATCAATTTTTTTCTGAAGTACATCACACTTAAGATTGGTGGACATGAGCCATAGTTCTCCACATACATAAACCAAACATTTTCTTAGAAACCACCATCCTGCAAGGCTCAGTGTGCCCATGGTGAGTCTGGGTGCCTTGACCAATGGCTTTAAGCTGAAGGAGGGCAGGATTAGATGGGATATTGGGAAGGAATTGTTCCCTGTGAGGGTGGTGAGGCCCTGGCACAGGTTGCCCAGAGAAGCTGCAGCTGGCCCATCCCTGGAATTGGCCAAAGCCAGGTTTTACAGGGTTTGGAGCAGCCTAGGGTAGTGGAAGGTGTCCCTGCCCATGGCAGGGAGGGTAGAATAAGATGGGCTTTAAGGTCCCTTCCAACCCACACCAGTTTGGGATCTATGGGTGAAGAATGACACAACAGAAGACAGTAATTAGTGAATCCTGAGAGAACGGCTCTTACATCAGTACAGGCACAACTAGACTTGTGCAATGAGGAGAACTGGCCTTAAGCCCTCTGTTCTGGCTCTTTTCAGCTAATTTCAGACATGGAATGCCAGCAGGACCAGGTAGGCAGCTCACAAAGAACACTGCCTTACTTCAAATCCCTTGAGCAAATAACCTGTCTAAAAGATTCAATGGAAAGAGCAGGTATTTTTTCAGAGCTCTCATACAACACTCCCACCAGCAGCAGGTCAGGGAGTTAAGGCACTTTGTTTTTCCACAGCACAGAGGGTAATGAATACAACAACACCTGCACTATGGACAGATTTACAGTGCCCACGGCACAAAGACAAGGGGACTGTATCTTGCTCAGTGTTACTTTGTCAGACATACCACACCATTCTTTCTTTTCAGGGAACACTGGAATGAATTTACAGACTAACTGTCAAACACAGGGGAAGAAGAGATTTGAAAACTCAGGATGTTTAACTTATTACATATAGTAAAGCTGAATCTCCCTGTCAAAGATGACTCTGCTGAGGAGACAAAGATTCTTTTAATTTTTAAGTCTTGCATAGTACTGGCACCCATCACTGGCCACTGACATCCATCCCTCGTGGCCCAGTTTTGCTGCAGACATGGAGTGGCACTTACCTGGTCTGTCTCTTGCCATTCAACAGCTGCTGGGCCACTGAGGCACATTTGTCCGCGTCCTGCGTCACCAGCCGGAGGTGTCGCAGCAGGTCATTGTCTGGGAACTTTTTCATTTCTGATTCTTCTATCAAAGCCTTGAAACTGATGAGACCTGTTGGAAAAGACATTAAGTTAAGAAGTCTCCCTTTGTGATGGATTTTCCATGGTAAGGCTTAGAAACACAACACATTAAATGTATTTCTATTTCTACTTCAGTTACACTTTGTGTCAAAATGATTTACAGTCTTGTCACACAGAGACAGCTTAGCATCATTTCTGGGACTGTAACAGCTAAAATATTTACTTAAAAACATGAAGTGATAAATGATTCTTTTGATTATCACACAAGAAAAAAGTTACTACAGTTTGGAAACTAAACACTGAAAAAATAGTCCTTTTAAATGATGTGCTACAGGCAGTAGGTAAAATCCTCACTTTTTTTGTTGTTGATCTTTGCCTCCAGGGCCTCGTTGACGTTGGAAGCCCACTCGTTGTAGGACTCAGCACGCATCTTGAGCGCGTTCATCATCGGGTACAGCTCCTCCAGGGTGTAGCGGTACCTGCGGGCAGCACATGACTCAAACCTCCAGCAGCACTGCGGCAGCAGGAGGGTGCAACGAGGGGCACCAGGAGGGTGCAACGAGGGGCAGCAGGATGAGGACCCAGGCTGGATGGGGCTCAGAGCAACCTGCACTGCTGGAAGGTGTCCCTGCCCATAGCAAGGATGGAATGAGAGGAGCTTTAAAGTCCCTTCCAGACCAAACCATTTGGTAATGCTAAGATGTGTTGGTCCATACAACACAGAAATAAGCTTCTGTGCACTCAGGGTTACACAATTAAGACCTTACAACCACACCATGTTCCTTTTGAGATAATTTCAGCGCTGTAATTGCTACAAAAAGCAATTTCTATGGGACAGTTAAGGAATTTGGACACTGTCTCAGAGCAAGCTACATTCACATTGGACAAAAGATGTACTAAAGAGCACAGAAAAGTTAACAACGGGAAGCAAAGCTCCAAAAAGCAAAACAATACTCCTTGGTAAGGACTGGATCTAAGGGACAATGACCTGGTTGCTATAAATAAAAATGCAAACTAACTTAGCCAGCAATTTTTGCCATTATAGAGCAAGAAGAGCTGAATGCTGAAGAGGCTTTGTGTGTGAACACAAAACAGTCCCATTGTTGTGGGGGCACTGGATTTGCAAAGGACTGTAACAGAAACAGAGAGTAGCCCCACTGGCAGCAGAGATTACCAAATCACAGTACCTATAGACAATACTATCTCCAGATCATGGTGTTAGCTACTACCTCAAGCTTACCCCAGTTTGTATTTGTAGGTGGGACAGGAGCAGAGGTCCTCAACGTGGTACAAGCACACCAACAACCCAGGTTTGCAGGGACAATAAACTGCTGACATGAAGCAGGTGGTTTTACACTTCAGGCACTGTCGCTCATCATCAGGGAACAGCTCAAACGTCACCCTCTCCGAGTCAGTGACTCCCTGCAAGAGTGTCACATCAAAGCCTAATGAAGAAGTGACTGTTCCAAAGAGGAGGCTATTCCAAGCTAAAACACCAAAAGGTAAATTTATCAAAAGAATAATGAAGTTTAGATATAAGATATTCAACCCAGGTAGACAGAAATCTTGGTTAACGAAAAAAATCAGCTTTTCTGACCAAATGACTGGAAGTACAAATATTACCTTTAAAGTGACATTCTGAACAACATTAAAGGGTAGGTACTAAAATAAGGTGCATGATCAATGATTCTTTACCCAGATGCTCCCCTAAAATCCACAACTTAGGAAGGGACTAAGTACCTCTAAGCCTCTGACACCCCAATACAAGAACCAGCATATTCTCACATCACTGTTTCAACTGTTACTTCATTCATTATAATGAATTCCATCCCTCCAAGTGCTCAAGCCCAGGTTGGATAGGGCTGGGAACAACCTGGTCTAGTGGAAAGTGTCCCTGCTCATGGCAGGGGATGGAACAAGATGACCTTTGAAGTCCCTTCCCACCCAAACCACTCTTTCCTACAACTCACCAGTTTATCAACCTTCTCACGCAACCTCTTCTCCTCTTCAATCATAATAGCCATATCTTTCTGGACTGTAGATGCCACCACAACGTCCAGGACATCTGCTTTGGAAGCCATTTTACAGATCATCTCGTCGTGGGAGAAGACGCAGTAGCGGTTGAGCAGCCGGTAATGCTCCACGCACTGCCGGCCCAGGGGCAGCTGCGGGGCAGACACGGCATCACAGGGTGCACTCAGGAAAGGACATCAAGGAGATCCCTCTGCATGCTACTACCCAGAAACTGCCCCAAGGAAAGGCCAAGACAAATCCTTCCAGCAACAATATTCATAACTCAGAGTGTCAAACTAGAGAAATCAGGATCCCAAGTTGTGCACACCAGGAATGCTTATGGCTCTTTCCCAGTGGACTCTAGGGGTGTGAGCTGAGGGAGGTGCTTTCTCTTGCAGAGATTGTAATTAAAGACTACTAAATCACTAAATCACAGTGGGCTCAGAAGATCAAGATAAAAATGCACTGAGGCCAAGGAAGCATCAAGCTTGGCATAAGCCTGGCCTGCACCCACCACTCAAGGGATACCCCATCCCACACCCCGGCCCTTTTCCCTGCTGACATGAACTGTGCTGCAGCACGAGAACCTGCTGGCTCAGGGAGCACTGATGTCCCTAACGAGGGATACCCCATCCCACGCAGGTGCAGGGCACCCCAGCCCTTCTCCCTGCTGACATGAACTGTGCTGCAGCACGAGAACCTGCTGGCTCAGGGAGCACTGATGTCCCTAACTGGCTGCAGGCAGAGCAGCTCATCCTGAGCTGGGCAGGTCACTCAGCTCTATTTTAAGAGCAGGCAGACAGGGATGCTCAGAGTACAATGAGGTTATGTGCTGGGTCCAGTGTGAAACTCATGGAAGGACAAGAGGAAAAACCAACTGACATGTGAGCACAGTCAAGTGCAGAAAGCTTTCTTGCAATATTAGTCATCTCCCTCTTCTAAGTAATGTTTATTACATCTAGCAGTGTTTTAGTTGGGCTATACATACAAATAGCCAAGATCTTTTTGGGAGAAAAAAAAAAGCACAAGAAAAGTGTGATTTAAGCTTATCAGAAGCTTAGAAGAACCTCTGTAAGATCAGACAGCACTGTGTGTCTGAGTCATTTTCTGTGAAGGTAAAATTACTTGTAACTTGGGAGCAACTGTCCTCCATTTGTGTTTATTTTTAAAAAGACAAAGATCTTATTCAATAACTGACCTAATGTGTGCCCATCTCTGCTGGTTCAGTGAGCTGAGTGAAGCTTACTGGGAATGATGCACTGCTCTGTAAACCTTCCATCTGAACTTAAGAACTTTCTGCTCTCTTCTCATCAAGGTGTTCTTCCCTAAAAACCTAGAGCACCTCTGCTACCAAAGAGGATGCTCTCACATTTGCAATTCCTACCTTTTTCCCCCACAAGAGGACTATCAATGTCTGTTAGTAATGTGTTACATGTACTATCTAACTTTATCACAGAAGCTAAAGCAGAAAAGATATCCAAGTTTCATATGGTTTCCAGCTCCAGAAAGCACCTCTTAGAGAATTCCCAGTGCAATAAACTAGGAAATTTTACCATTACAGCTTTTGATTTGAGATAGAATTCGGGGACACAAAAATAAGCAAACTCTAGCAGCACTGGTGCATCTCATACTCCAGGCATGCACGGGACTGTGCCTCCCTCCTACTGCAACAGCTACATCAGCCCTGATACATAATTCCAAACCAAATCTTCAGAACCAGAGGCAGCCTGCAGTTCAGTGCATGACAAACCTTCAGCAAACACCATGCTGCCAGTAACAGGCTCCTTCTGACCTGTGGCCTCGATGCGTGCATCAGCAATAAATCAGAGCTATACACTAGGCAGGAACAGCTTTGGAACTGCTCACTTAGGGAAAAAACTGGTTTGGAACATACCCAGTCCACGGTGCAGAAGTTCACAGCTTCAGCAAAGTTGAAGCCCTGGTTGAAGCCGCTGTGGTAAGCTCTGGGAAAGGTGATAACAAACTCCCCAGCACACTGGTTGGTTCTGTACACCTGGGGGGACAGACAGGCCAATGTCAGCTCACACCCAAACACAGCTGGTGAGGAGAACATGGATTTCCAACTCACAGTAACTTCTGTGAGGACTTCCAAGAGTTTTAAAGCACAAGCCCAAGAATTACAACTGGCAGCCGATAACGTGTCACATAAAACCCTGGAAAGCCAAGGGTGCCACTCAGGCACACCCCACTCTGAACAGTTCTAAGCTGCTGCCTGGGCCTTATGCTCCTCACACCTCAGGCTCAGGATCAACACAGATCCAGCTCTCTCCACTGTGCAGCTGAAGGGGAAGAGAAATTGGGAACCTTAACATTCATGTTATTGTTCACCTAAGACTGTTGGGGCCATACAGTCAGCATGAAAGCAGGCAGGTCTTCCTGCATTCTTCCATTTTGGAGGCTACTATAGGAGACACCACAAATTTTGCTACTTTTTCCAGATTTTCCTTTATGCCCCAAGGTCAGCTCATCAAAAGCCAATTAAGTTGTAAAGGGACATAATTCCCATGAATAACCTAGTATGGAATAAGATGAAATCTGATGAAAAAATGTTTTTTAAATACCTAAGGACTTATTCAGGAAAAATAAGAGAATGTGGATGACAAAATAAAGGAAGAATGGGGTTTGGGGCCTTGACAGAAACTCTATGCCAAAAAAACAGTGTCTGATTGAACAGACATACAAGAGCTCCTGCCATTGTTCCAAAGGTAAAGCCTAAGCCTTTCAGCTGAGACACAGAAATAGAAATATCCAAGATGGATCTCCAGAGAAGAGTCTGCCAGTAGATCCCAAAGGCAACAATTCCATTGCCCATCTGTTCACACTGGCACATTTTAGTGGATAAGGAAGATGCAACACACATGGAAACCACCACACCACCTCTGTAATAAAAGTGGCTTCAATTATCAGCTTTAAGTAGCGTTCCAATCAAAGAGGGTTGGTTGGGGGAGTAGCACAGGAGTCTGACACATACAGGCACCCCGTGGGCCATCAAAGTGTTCGGGTTCATTATGGTGACAAGTTGGTGCAAGAGATCTGGCTGGGACTCAAATAGCTCTGGAGCAAGTTTCTTCATTACATCCTCCAGCTGCTCAGCTGCGTACCCTGGGGCTCCATACCACGTTTTAGGCTCCCCCCTGCAAGATTATTAAAAAAAGTTAAATATAAGCAAACTTTAAGTTACATTTTTAGTCTTCTGCTTTAAAATACACCATGTCAAAGGAAGGGCATATCACCAGGAAGGAATGCAAAGGTTCTTTACGTTCCTGAATCTTCACATTTTACACAGGTCCCTTTTCTCCAGACCTGTTTTTAAATGCCTACACTTCCGAGCAGGTACTTCAAATATTGTGGGGGAGGGAGAAAAAGTCTGAAGAAGTCCTCAGTGAAGTGCTGCTGATTCCAATGCAACTTCAAAACATAAGCTGCCTGTCTTTTCCCATGAACACAAACTCCCTCTTGGGTCCAACAACCAAAGCCAGTTCTTTCTGTCTCATGTATAACTGCCATAAAAGCAACAACACATAGGAAGTAGAAATCAAACTTCCAAATTATGCAAGACTTCAAGGGAAAAAAATCCATATCCAGAGTAGGAACAAAGAACTTTCAGCACTCGATGCAAGCCAGCTGAGAGAATTAAGGGGATGCAGATGTGTTCCAGCAGATACTGTTACAAACTTACACTGACACTGGCTCACTGCAGCACTGAGACAAAACTGCCTCCAGGGCCTTAGAAAGAATGAACTTAGCAAAGGTATTTAGAAAGGAAAACAGACAAATCACCTTATTCCAAGACTTCTGAAGAGTTGGCAGACTAAAACTGACCCAACAGTATTCTTTGCTTCCATCAATCATGAAGCAATTGGGAGGATTCCAAAAGATAAGAGTGAAGTGTGAATCCAGAAGTCTATCTCTCATCCCTAGGAGCTCATTCCTGTACTTACACAGCCCCTGTGTCAGGGGAAGAGGACAGCCAGCAGGATGGACTGTGGAGGGACAGTTACACACAGGGAGTTACACAGAAGAAGTTGTTACAGAGTATTAAATGACTTTGCAGCCTTGGACCTAGCCATCATTCTGGGACAACTCTAGGCAGTTACACACAGGGAGTTATACAGAAGTTGTTACAGAGTATTAAATGACTTTGCAGCCTTGGACCTAGCCATCATTCTGGGACAACTCTCCAGCCTTGGACCTAGCCATCATTCTGGGACAACTCTAGGAATCCAGGAAGACCAGCCACAGATGCAAGTAAAAACCATTCTGTTTCTGGACTGGGCTGGTCAAGAGTTCTGCTCCCTGACAGACACCAGCACTGAGGAAGGGGAAACATAACAGATATGAACTGTGCTAAACTTGAAGCAGGACATTGGAACTGGAGATCTCTGGACCTCAGGGGAACCAGTAACAGACAGTTCTAATGCAGGTGCTGAACTGCCAGCAGCCTGAGGGAGCAGCAGCGGAGGTCACAGGTCTTTTTGCTCTGCTTCCTGACTGCTCCACATCCCTGCCTGTACAAATACTAGCAGCAATGATGGCAATTCATCCTCTGTCTAGGACTGACATCTTATTTATTTCCAAGAATCTTTAGAGCAAAGGTTTGGGGGGTTTTTTTCCCTTTTACCATTTCTAGAACCAACACAGAATTCAGAGTTCCATAGGAGGACTACTGTCTTCAACCCTAGGGAAGCTCTGCTGCTGCAGCCTGGGTCACTTGGGATTAGCTGCTCACAACACTGCACACAGGCTCCTCCAAGGAGCTGCTCACAACACTGCACCAGGCAGGACACAGGCTCCTCCAAGGCACATGGGAATTCTGAAGACAGACATGCCATCCCTAGGACTCTCTCAAGAACCAGTCCTGCTTTTTGGAGTCTTTGATTCAGAGTTAAGAGCACTGTCTCTGCAGAAGCAGGTTGTTCAGACTGTTCTGGCCAAGAACAGCTTTAACCTCAACTGCACATTGCTCTCCAATACAGATTTAAACCTCTGCACTGAAGGGAAATAAAGAAGAGTATCTGCAAATGAAAGGATATCAAGGACTTTCCAGATGGAGGATAAATAAACTGAAAGCAGGTCAAGAAACTTTTCATGTCTGGATATATCTCATGTATGGACAAATACACATATGCACTGACACACCTTTCCAGCCTCCTGCAGACAATAATGCAATTGGGGGCACACTATGGAGGACAGAAAGCCATTCTAAGAACAGTGAGGGAAACTCTCCTAGAAGAAATGAAATCTGTGCTGCAATCTCCTCTGCCACCCACAGTTTTCAGTCTGACTGAAGACTCAGACAAAGAAAAAAAAAATCAGTAACACATGACAAGAAAAATTGTTTCTGCCATGTAATACTGTCTCTCCTTTGCTCATCCCCACTCAAACATTTGTTTTTTTAACAGTAAGCACCATGAAAGCAAGTGAATTAAGTCACTGGCTCTTGGGCTGCACTGCAGAAGCTGCTATTTCATGGAGCAGCAACTGAATAACCAAGCAAAAAGGACCCACTGAACAGCAGCTGGGATTGGTTTTACCATTCTCCTTGAATACTCGTATGAACTAGGAAAGAGAAAGAGATTGACAGGTTTCAGGAAGAGTGACAACCATAATCCAGGCTCTAGAAAAGCTGTTGTAAGGTGAGAAGTTCAAGGAGTTCAGTCTATTTAGAATATCAAAGAGATGGCAAAGATCTGTCCTGATTACAGCTGACAGGTGTTGGCTTGATGAGAGGATTTATGACAGCATGATCCATCCAACAGACAAAACATGCCGGAACTGAGTTGCTAGCTGAAGTTGGATGATTTTTAAAAGAAAACTCGCATGGTTTTTAGTTTACATTGAGTATAATAAAACATTTGATGGAGTATCTGCTGCATCTTTCATGGATTTTTTTAAAACTGGGAATGGATGTCTCTTTCCAAAACATGACCTCTTGTCCAAAAATAAATCAACGTAGGAATTACACTGTCAGATTTGACCCTGCTGCAACAGGACAGCAGGTTACTCTGGCTGAGCTCTATGAATCTGCTTTTAGTCCACTAATTAAGGAGAATAGGGAAGGAAAGGGAGATTGTTTCCTAGATTTGGTTTATTCCTCAAACTCACCAATGCAGATAGTTAATGGAATAGCTCCAGTGGTCTTCTATATGCCAACAAAATGAGGAAAAGCACATTCCTACGTACAGCCAGGGCAGTTTCATCCCACAGATGTCCGCAGTGATGTGAGCAAGCACAGACTGCTCCATCACAGGCATGTTGTTTAAATTCCAGCCACTATCAAGGTATTCCTGAAAGTTGAACAGAACAGTCACAGGTTCATACAACAGGAAGGGAAAAACCCAAGAAGATAAAACTGCTCAAGAGCAATAGAAGAGAAGCACTTTTCCCAACTGAGGAATATAAGAAACAGGTCAATGACTCAAAGACTAAACCCTCCATTGTCTTTGCCTCTTTCACAACCCTGACCTGACCCGCTTTGTTAAAACGAGACCTTTTTTATTTGGTTTGGAAGTTATTTATTAACTACTAGAATAAACCTATGGCTTTGAATGGCTGATCACAACAAATTTTATTTATTCAAAATCCTGATGTAGCTCTCCTATTCAAATACTCTGCCAGATACACAAAACAAACTCTTTGCAATCCAGTTCAATTAGTGTGCTCTAAACCAAGGAGAGCTATTCCATGAAAAACTGCAATAAAAACATCCACAGTGAACTGAAAGACCTACCTCTTCTTCTGGTCTAACTTTGAACTTCCCACCTCTAACAGGGAAGCCACTGCCAAATTCCTTCGAAGCAATGTCAGCTCCGTACTCCACTGTCACATCCTCTTCAATGGTACTGACAAGTCTCCAAAATTCTTTTTCAACCAGCTCGGTGGGGACCATCTAGGTATGAGAAGAAAAGAGAGTATGTACTGAGGAATCAGTAGATGAGAAGCGCGTGCATCAAAGCTGTCTCAGGGAGGAACCTCCATTAGCTTGAAGCTTTTTCCCCATTTTAAAATTGTTTCAACAAGAGAAAAACAACTGCAGCAGACATGTGGTTCCAGGAGATGCTGCTGCCCTGTTCTCTCAGGAGTGCCTGACTTGTCACCGTTCCCTTCCCTACAGACACTTCTTCTAAAGTGGGAAAAAACCAAATAAAAACACAAGCAGCCAGAGGAACAAGAAACCACAACACCAGCAAGAAAAAGGACTTGGCGATGTAAATGAGAACCTCTGATTTGGGATTTCATCCCATTTAAAATCAGAATCCCTCCCTTCCTCCCTCCCTAGAGTTACCTATTTTAGCTAACCACACAAAATGAACTTTACACAACACGAGGATAAAGCAGGAACATACGTGTACTGGCATGTTAAAATAGTCTGACTTGAAGGCATCAGCCATTTCCCCGAACGTGCGCAGGGTGTAGTCTCGTGCTGCTTGCTCAAACCCAAAGGCTTCTTGAGGCTTGTTACACTCCTGCAAGTGAAAAGGTAATGGTTTCTGTAACCCATTAACAGAACACTGTGCTCAGATTTACACAAATGGGCTCCTGTAACAGGTTCTGAGCGGTAAGAAGGAAGTACACCACTGCAATGAAAACACTCTTAAAGGGCGGAGTCAGAAGAAGAAACTCTGCTTGATTCACCAAATTACAAAATTTATTTATAAATCTGCATAAATATTAATTAACTAATATGCCTAACTTCTCCTTACTCTAGTAGAGCTAAGCAGGATAACATCCAGAAATGACCTTACTGAAGCACCTAGTGAGACTCCAATTTTAAGTACCAGGGAAGATGTCAGTTAAAATCCAAAATGTTCTTCAAAGGCACACCAATTTTTGGCTCAAAACAGTAAGTGTCAGCTTTGCAATACGAGGCATTTCCAGCCTTCATTTTAGCTTTACCTCTATCACCTTGTTTGCCCAACCTTAAATAACAACAAATTGTATTTTCTATTCTTGTGATCAGATAAAAAAACCCACAAAATACAAATTAGCCTTTGGCCTTACTGCAGTGATTTGTCAGATTACCTGAGCCAGACACTGGGGACACCTCCAGTCCCCTTTGGGTACATCATGGAGGGGTGGAATTAAACAGAAGGTGTGGTAACTGTCATCACAGCCATCACACAGCAGGAGTCGGTCCTCATCATTCCCACTGCCACACAGGAGACACACATACAGATCCACCTGCAACACAAAATTCCACAGGAGCAATGGGAGAGCTGAAGCTAACTCGGTGAAAGCAGTTTGGTAACTCCCATCTGTGACACTTCCCAAAGCTTATCCTTACTTTATCTCTGCAATGGAAATGAGACAAACACACCCTGAATATTCTTTTAGAAGTTTAAATACCTCCCTCTGTAATTTAAGAACAGACCAAAAGAGCTGCAAGCCCTTCTATGCATTTTTTTTTTTCCCAAATGCCAGAAGACTTGACTGAGTGCCAGGACAGCTCACATCAGCAGCACTGTGGCCTTGGCAGGTATAACCCAACACCTGGGGCTGGGCATGAATAACCCAACACCTGCTGGGGGCTCAAACTCAGCATGGGCTTTTCCCATGTACAGCCTCAGGTGTTTCATTCCCCTCTGAGACCAATTGCACTGGAAGACAGAAATCTGGAGACAAAGGAGTTCCTATTGCTGGGGATGTTCCTTATTTTCTCCAGAGAAGGCTCCAACCTCCCAGAGGAGCTTTGGGTAGAGGGGCAGCTCTTAATTCTGACAGAGCAGCTCCCAAGCCCCAAGGAACAGGCACAGGCACTCCAACCTGGGATGGGCTCTCTGCTGCCTGTCCTATCCAACTTTCACCAGCAGCCTGGAAGGCTCTTCCCAAATACAGTCAAGAACAGCCAAGAGGACAGGCAGAACCTCTTGCCTTATGTTGTCCAAAAGCAGCATCTCCTGCTCCTCCCCACAAGCTTTTTTCATTTGGGGGGCGAGGGTGTCAGGCTTCTGGTATTTGCACCCTTCATTCTCAGGTACCAGCTACAGGTGTGGATTGAATGGGAACATGTTTGGTTTTAGAAGGTACCCAACTCGTGGCATGGGCAGAAACAATCTCAGCATTATCTTCTCAAAAGTGAGACAACTACCACTGCCTTCAGGTGGGGGTTTTGGGGGATGTTGGTGGCGTGTGGAGAGCTGGAGCAGGAACAGGGATAGTTTTTAAGATGCATTTGAACAATAAAGCTTCCAATTTAGTGCTGAAATTGTGGAATTAGGGGCAGGTCTGTGAAGTGCCATGTGCCACAGCCTGCATGGAGCTCCCCTGAGGTTCCAGAGCAGTGGGGAGGGATCAGCTCACAAGAACCACTTTCACTGACTATGCTTTCAAAATGCTTATTTTGAGACTGTACTCTGGAGACAGAAAACGAGTTACTTTAGTTATAGATAATGAAACTTAACCATCCTGCCATTTCCAGCTCTGTGAAGCAGGAAGCTTTGGCAGTGTTGATGTTCCAGCAGGCACAAACACTGCTGTGCTTCAGCCTGGGGCTCCAGGAGGAAGACAGGAGTCCTCCATGTGACAAAGTGACAACAGGTTTTACTACACACCCTAGAGAAATCCAGAAACCCCTGCAAAAAATGCAGCTGCAGGAAGGCAGGGGGTACTCACAGCACTGGTGGGTTTTTTAGATTTGACTTTGGATTTATCCTTCTCTGGCTCCCCAGAAAGTTCTTTCTTCTCAGGGAGTTTCACCACATTACGCATTTCCTTGTCTGGGCAAAGGAAAAAAAAGAGAGTACTGCAAAATGTTTCAATGCTTAGCATTCTTTGTTATTATTTGTTTTGTTTATTGCTTGTTAGACTGCATCATACCAAGGTGTTTGCTGAATTGTTATCCCCCCTACACTTGTTCCAGTCAGTGTAGGGCAAGACTTGAACTCCTGCCATGCCTCCAGAAGCCAGTGATACCCAAAAATCTCAGCACACCACCACAAGCCAGCAATGGCTATCACAGCCCACAGTTTTTCAGTACTTTATATGCCATTTCAATTCATTTAAATTGAATTACGAGCAGGTTTATCAGCTAAGGTTTTCTTTCCATGTGGTGTTAAAGAATGTTGTCAAGAGCTTTTTCCTTCTACTCTTGGGGGAGGGAGGCTAGTGCTTAAGAGACTCCTTGAAGAAGAAAAATTCAAATTACAGAACACCATAATCTAAACAAATTGTTGAAATAAAGATTCTGAAGGAACAATTGAGATTGACAGATTGCTCAGGTAATTTCAATTATTGAGTAGGTGTAAATGATTCCTGTATTTATTTGGCTAAATGATTTATCAACAAGCTTATTCTTCTGTTTGATGGCATTAAATACTGTTTCTCAGTCTCAAATAATTATTTCTTAAGGAGAGAAGAGACTCAGGACTGCTGATAGCAGCAATTTAATCATATTATGGAAACTTTATCATTAAACTCAAAACAGACTACCTTTTGCTTTCATGAGTTAAATTTCCAGATTTCAAGTCAAAATTCCTTCCTAGAAGTGTCTGATATCTGATGCATTCTTAAAGGAGTTTCTTCTATTTAAAGCTCATATACTGATGTTATTTAAAATACAAAACAAAACCATTGCTCCAATCTCATTTCTGATTGTTCCAGAAGAGACAACCACATTTGAAAAAGTGTCTTTTTCAAATGAAAACATCATCTTCAAGAAAACTCAACCACTTACAAGAAAACCCCCCCAAAAAATACTTAAAACCCATGAAAGAACTTTTTATCAAAAAATCCAATTTTAAAATTAACTGCAAGCTGGGTTTTTTTATAAAATACTTTGAATAGTTCCAAATGCTGATTTTAGCTCTGTTTTAAAACACATTTGTGCAAAGAAACAGAAACTGCATTTATGCTGTGTTTCACTCACCACCTTCACTCTTTGGAGGGGCACAGCCCATTCTGCGTCTCAGATTGTGAGTTCTGGCTTCTGGAGGGTCAGTCTCACTTTTAACATTGGTTGCCTTTAAAAAGGGAAAAAAACAAAACAAGGAAAAACCCCTCAGTTCTGTCCTTAGCTGGAAGACTCTGGTTTGCCACTTGTGTTTGGGAAGATGCTCACTGCCAGCTGATCTGGCTGCTCGCCCAAGCACAGAGAGATGAGTTTGGAATCTCCGGCTGGCTGTGGAAAGGCTGGCTCTGTGAGTCCCAACTAATCATTTCCTAAAGTCCCTTCCAATGCAAACCATTTCATGATTCCTTGGTGTAAGATACAAACACCTCTCTGAGGTACCACAAGGGTTCAAGACGTGTAACCCGCCTTGTTCCAGGAAAAAGGCAGACAGGTGAGAGTCAGAGAGACACTCCAAGGACTTCAGTTAAACTCAGAACCATCTGATACTTACAAACCACTAAATCTAAACAGACACCTGGAGTTCTGAAATACTTGTCTTCAATTATTTACAAGTACTTCAGAAAGAAACGATGCAGTGAACAACATGGAAGATTTGAAAGCAAATCCTCCAAAATGTCCATGCCAATGATACAAGGATTCGGGTTTGCTTTCAGTGGGACCCATTAAGAAGCAAAGAACAAGGAACTCTGTGCTTTCACAGATTTTCTTGTACTTCTGAGGAGCAGAACCTGCTCCAGTCTTCAAAGCAGGGACCTTTGTTGGTACATCCTGGAACTTTCATCACAGAATAATGCTCTTCCATTTAATTCTTACATTTCTTCCCTGACATTTTGAGATGGTGGGAGAACAATTCTCAAATCCCAGAGGGATACAAGAGGTTTCTCCAACACTCTAAGGAAATGAGGTCATGCAACAAGGCAGTCACTCTCAGCCACTCTCTGAAGCCCAGAAGATGGGATGTGTGGATCAGGTCTAAGGCAGGACTGGACACAGTCCCATGTACTCCACGGGGTGGGAACTGTTATTCAGTCTAGGGTGCTTTGGTTGTTTGATTGATTTTGATTGTTACAGAGCTGGCTTTGACCTTATTTCCTAATCACTTCTCGTGCTTTCTTTGCCCAAATGTCTCCATCAGACCACACAGAGGTCCCACTGCTTAAGATAGGCACCAAGAGAAGTTGTTCATTATGTGCAGCAGTCCTGCCTCAGGGCCAGCATGCCCTGAACTCCAAGTGCAGGGACAGACACCCAGCTTCTACATCTTCAGCTCCTCTGAGGTGTGCCTTTTGTGCTTCAGCTGATACTGATCTCCACAAGAGCAGCTCTTGGTCTGGCCTGAGCCTTTTATCACATCAGGTCATCTCACTTTCACCTCCCCTGCATTGTTGTGGTCTTTCACACTGAACTGCTCTACATCAAGCACCTAATGCTTTTGCATTTCAAAACCAGCCTAGACAGTCATTGCCCTTTTCCTTTCTCATTATGAACACTTTCTCCTGACTGTTTACTCACCAAGTAGGAAAGGGCAAGGAAAATCTGTGTGTCTCACAACTGCAAACTAATGCTTATCCTACAGGCCACAATAACTTAACAGTACTTCCCCGTGGCTCACTTCTTCAAAGTGTTTATGGTCAGCCTTTGAAAAGCAGGAAACATCAAACTGGCAAACATGAGAATGAATTTAACACTCACAGTTTAAGACAGTGACAAATCGTTGTGTATCTCATTAGAGCAAAATATTGAGATGTGAACCAAACATTACTCTTTTGCAACCAGGTCACTGTAAATGCAAACTGCTTGGAACTTCAATGTTGAATAAAATGGATTTAATCACCTCCTCTGACTGCACTGACATGGAACAGCAAAATTCACATTAACAAATCTTAACTTTGGGAAATTACTGTCTTAAAACACTACAGCTCCTGGCTAAGCCAGCCAGTCCCTCTGCTCAGTTCAGCCTTAGTGCTGTGTGTTCCAGTTATGTTCTTAATTATGGATTTTCTTTCCACAAAAATGAGGTACACAACATCAGTGGTGCTTGGGGCAAAAGCTGAGAGGGCAGCCTTGCTTTTTGGCTTAGGATGAGCAGTTGGTTTCCCCCAAAATGACAAAAATGTGCTCTCTCTGTCAGTGCCATCTGAAACCACTGTCAAAGAAACAGCTGGAATTTTAGGGTATATCTGCCCTACTGTCAATTCTTAAGGGATCCATGAGAACAAGTATCCTTCAATCACAGGCAGACACTTCAAATGGAAAGTTTCAGCCCAAACTACTGAAGTTTGCTCAGAATTATAAACCCACTTGTAACCAGGTATTTCAGTGGAAAAGCTTTAGAAACCCTTAACTGTAACTCATTAACCAAGCATAATTACAGGCAGAATTTGCAACAGCTAAGCTGTACTATTAGCACTAATAAAGACCAAGGCCAGAACAATGGGAGTTAATAAGAGTCTGAAACAAACTGTGACCTTCCTTACTCATGATGTCACCACTAATCAGACCCTCTCCTGGGAATATCCTCCTCTACTCTTCATCTGCTCAAACAAAAGAAATAGGAACTCTCTGGAGATACGATCATCAGGCTGGAAAGGCTGGAGCCAAAGCATTGCTGTTTTCCAGCAACAAAGGAGACACATGATCTCCTAAAATATGCCTTCACAGAAGATACTGAGATATAACCAATACATTTCATGCTTATCCAAATAAACATTGCTTCTTAGAAACATGTAAGATCATATAAAACCACACTGACTTGATGGTATACATTTTTTCCTTATATTGAAAGGGTAAATTAACACAAACTGATAGAACTCAAGAGTGAAAAATTAATTACAACAATGCTAATGTTATAACCAAAATCTTCCCCACTCTAATAGCTGGCTTCAACTCATGACAGATGTACAGAAACCTCCTGGTACATTTAGAGAACAAGGAGGAGGAACAACAGATCAAAGCTGCTTCATTTCCAGGATTTGTCAGCTGTATTTTAATCTAAGAGCCCCACAGTACCTACATCATGCTGAAAGCATAACCCTGCTGTACACGGTCACCAACAGCCCCCACAGCAGTGTCCCAGAATGCCAAACCTCAGTAACACACTGGGTAAAGTATCAGACAATTCTTACCCATAATTAATGATTTCTAAACGTTTAGGTAGCTCTGGCACAGCTGTTCTTAGCACACACACAGAGTGCCCTGCTCAGGGAGCCCCCTGCCCCCCAGCTCACCTCGGGCGTCAGGCGCTTGGCGCGGCGGGCGGGCGGGCAGCTCTCCGACGGCGGCACCGACTGCCGCTGCGGGATGTCATGGGGCTTGTACTCCTTGTCCTTCGTGTCACTGCTCAGATCTGGCTTCTGCAAGCACTAAAGTGACAATTTGATTACTTTGTTTCTGCCTCTCCTTGCAATACAAACCGTGTAGAATAATTTCCTGGCTCATGGAAAGAACACAGACAAGGCCCTAATAATTCCTGTGCTGAGTTAATAAGCAGCATGTATGACAATGGTAACATTACTTATCTAAACGGGGCACAAGATCACTTTTTCTCATCAGTTTAATGGCTGCAATAGCCATAATAATGGATCTTAAATAAAGCTGAAGTCATTCTTTAAGTGTTAATGAGCACCAAACATTTCTCAGTGTGGAATACCAAGCCCAGCTCTTCTGGCAGATGGGGCTTTGCAGACTGGATCACCAGCACTCTGGAACTGCTGAAGTGTCCTAAGGTTGAGTGGCTGTCATGCCAACACACAGAACAATATAATAGTAAATTACAACCTATCAAACATCCCTGTCCTAACTGAAATACAGCTCTGTACTACACACATTGCAGGAGCTCCCTTCTTTCCATGTTTTGGAGAGGACAACTGCTGCTTGAATTAAGGGCAGAAGGGAAAAGATGCAAGAACAGTTTTAGTTCTTTCAAGCTGCTGAATGAACACACTTAATTGCTGAAAACTGTGCATACCTCTGGCAAGAAACAGAATAATTAGTGACAATTCCCCATTTGTCAAGCCACACAACACTCAGTAACTGCAGACAAAATGTAACAGTTTTTAATGAGTAAACAACAAATCCTACAGGCAGAAAAAAAAAATCTCATGTTGCCAGGAAGTAATTCATGAAATTGCTGGATCCACATTTCCCCAGTTCCGTTAGT
Organism: Pyrgilauda ruficollis; assembly: GCF_017590135.1. Taxonomy (NCBI): domain Eukaryota; kingdom Metazoa; phylum Chordata; class Aves; order Passeriformes; family Passeridae; genus Pyrgilauda; species Pyrgilauda ruficollis. Next base: position 1,057,928 of record NW_024531599.1, read on the forward strand.
CTGTTCCCATCACAAGCATTTTCTCAGCAAGAGAGAGCAGTAAAGGACAGAGAGAACCACTGCAGTGGTGTGAGGATGATGATATTCTATAGACAGCACAGAAAACAGACTTTCAGAAACAAATGACAGCCAGAAGGGGGGGCAGGGAAAAGGAGAAAAAAGTGTTATTTTAGACGTGAAGTCTATGCTAAAAAACAATGTATTTAACAAAAAAGCAGTATCAGTCAAGGGAGGCAGGATGTCATTAATCATCACCCACAGACAATCTGTGATACTGACCAAAGAAACCTCCAGAACTGCTGTTTGTTTCAGACTGCCTCTAGTCTTAGACTTTGTAAACTCTAGCTTTATATTCTGAAAGAAATTAGTTGACTTAATTTCAGTATTAAATGCACAGTACCACTCAACTTTGCAGCTCATGCACATGACCAGTGAGTCCTGTTGATACTCAAAGGTTGAGTCTGGAGCCCCAGAGCAGTGCAGCTGCCTCTTCACTAGAGCCTGGTCCCTTAAAGCTCCCACTGGAACCAGAATCACAGGATTGCAGAAGGATTTGGGTTGGAAGCGACCCTAAAGATCACCTTGCCCCATGGGCAGGGACACCTTCCACTAGACAAGGTTGAGACCCATCCAACCTGGCCTTAAATGTTTCCATGGATGAGGCATCTACCAAAGATGAAAGAAGATGATGTGACATCAACATCAGTGGAAGATAGCAAAAAATAACAATTTCTCAGAACAGAAAATTGACAAGCAGAAAGAGCAAATGAGCAGGAAAAGGTTGTAAATGGGAGAACAGAAAAGAAATTCGATAAAATCTGGGTCCTTGAATCATTCATTTCCTCATGTGAAAACCAAAATTATCAGAAAAAAAAAGTTTCTACTGCTTCTGATAATAGAGGACATGGTTCTTGAAAACAAAGATCTAGAAGGTAAACAGCTTTTCCTAAATAAAGTGTGAGAAAACCTTGAAAACCAACATATTGTGCCTCATTTCAGTGCAGTGCCCAAACAAACCCAAAACATAAAAAAACCCAAACCAAACAAACAAAAGCCCAAAAAACCAAAACAACCCCCAAAAATCCAAACTATAAAAACCCCAAACAACCCACCCACAAAACCCCCCCAAAAAATGAAACAAACAAACAAAGAAAAAAAGACCACCCCAAACCCCACAAAAAAGAGCACTCACTGTTCCTTGAAAAACACCAGAAGACATTTCCTAAATAATGATCTTCCACCACCTATTTAGGCACAAACACTTCCCAGTGCCTCTCTAACCCGAGGCAAAGGCAGTGGTATGGAATGGTTGTTCATTCACAGTATCAGCTGTACCAAGAGAACACCTGGAATTGTTAAGTTCTAAGGATGAGAACTCCTCTGTCCCTCCTTTACTCCTACACTGACGATCAACTGGCTCCAACCAAGGACACAGCTGCCATCTCTCCAGTCCTTCCCTCTTCCAGGCTTTGGTGAGGTTGTGCTTCTATCAACCATTCCCCAGAAGCTCATCCCACACACTCTGACCATGATCTCCTTATATTCCAACAAGATGGTTGCACACATGATACTTGAACTCTCAGCAGTGACAGAGAGCAAGTTAAAACCCATCAGCTGAAGCCACAAAGGAGCAGCTCCTTTAGCAGACAAAGGACAATGCAGGAATGGTCACAAGGCCTTCAGGAAGATTGGGGTGGGGGGGAAGGGATACAATTCATCTCCTCCAGGTTTAGACATTTATTAGTAGTAATTAAACTGGTAGTAATTTACACAAAAGCCAGTCAGTCAGGCACCCTGTACCTGCAGAACATAACTGGTTTACCCCTGCTACACATCCATGAAGGGTAAACCCCACCAAGCTCTGGAGGTGCTCACTGTTCTCCAGCAACAATGAAGATGCCAGAGAAATATCTTACATTGAAATATCTTTATCAGAGGCACACACATATAAATCTTTGGAAATATGAATCTCACTAAAGCCACTAAAACCTTAGTTTGGAAAAGAGACCAAATGCACAATTACTGAGTCAGCTGGATTCACTGAAAAACAGAAGTAAGACCACCTCCAGGCCCCCAAAATGTAGCTGCACTTTAAATCATGAAACATCTGGGCAATGCACCACACAAGATGCACTGACATAAGATTCTGGATACCTCAGTTCATGTAGGGGACACTTGTCCCTCTAGGCATTCAGTGTTACTCTGGGATGACACACAGTTACTACAGCTGGGAAGAAGAGGTACAGGTGGCAGGAACCATTATCTGCCTACAGGTTCACTGCAACTACTCTAGAGACACCCAAGGCCTGTCTAGTCCAATTTCAAAATAAGAGAAAAACAAATACCCCCTGTGGAGATCTGCTTTGGGTATTAGAAACTGGCTGGTTTAAGGAATTTTTGCTGTTGGACTGAACATGAGCTTTAATGAAAACATGCTATTCCGGTCTATTCCCCTCTGAACAGCTCCAGAGAGTTTCGTTATTTCACCATGTAGATAGAACTATCTCCAGCTGGAATATCTGTCAAAATAACTCCTGAAGCCAGTTTAACATGTGTTGAAGCCACACAAACAGATAATGCTACACATAGATCTAGAAGAGATTAAAGTTATGGCAGAGTCATTAGTGGGAACTACATAATTTCATATTTTTGGCTTTTGCAGGAAAGAAGGCAACGACAATTTCAAGTATTACCAAATAAAGAAAAACAATATCAAAAGACTCAATGAATACAAGCAGTAATCTTGTCTGGTTGATCACCAGAGCTGCGTGAAGAGCTTCTCTAACAGGCTTGAAGGAGGAAGCACATCTCCTCCAACTGACAGCTGTCACACTGAACAGCCACAGCTTCTCCAAAAACACAGCTCAGGTGCTTAGATTACCAGGAAAACACTGAACAGACACACAGGCACAGACACCTACACAAGAAGCATCTGGGTAAGCACCACTTAATAAGAACATGTGAAAGGAAGCCAAAAAGAATCTCATTTGACATGATACTCAAAAAATGTATTGTAAAACAAACTCACTTGAAAGACAACACTGTCAGGAAAAAAAAATCAAATTAGAGTGAAAAGTGAGCTAAACCCAACTTACTTCTGTGAATTCTCTCAGGTCATTAAAAAAATCTGTGTCTGCCACATATAGGAGGGGAATATTTTAACTGCCTGGGGAGGGGAGGAGCTAAAAAATAAGTTAACCTTACGTGCATCACTTGTCTAGAACTGCCTCCACATCAGTTTGGACAGATGTCAAGTGCTCATTGCAAGACAGAGCTTGAAAAGTCATTTGAAATGAAGCATGTCCTCATCTAAGGAGGTTTTTCCTCTTCTAAAAGAGTTAAATACTGAGCAAATCATGAAGTGAGTGTTAACTGCGTGACAGACACTCTCAGGAAATTTCTATTCCCAGGATACTATGGTACCATATTCACTGTTTTACAATTTAAATTAGATCTTTCCCTCTGCAATGGCACCTCAAAAATATGGCAGCAAAGACAGGTGTAACAAACACACAAGCTCAATAAAAACCCAAAAAGAAATCACGGTTTTCAGACCTAATACAAATGCCAAGTTTTCAATTAAATGCCTTTAGAAAATGGTGCTGCTTTCCACTACCTAACATGAATGTTTGAGGGAAGCCAAATTATTTTTGATCCAGCAGTTTCCTTAGCATGAAGATTTTTATCTTCAACTCTATTTTGTTCTTATCCTGTTTGCAAAAGACCCCTTTTTTCTGAAGAGCCAGCAGAATTTAGCTGTTCTTCACTGAGAAGTGATTGTCACTACCTACAGAAAAAGTCTAATTCTAACCTCTCTGGACTTACATCAAATCCCTTCCTCATTTTGGTAGCTTTGTGTAAAGGCCTGTGTTGATTTCTGTACACAGAGATATTGCTTGTAACAGGATTAGGGCATTTATTGCTTAAAAAAGGTCAGCACTCCCGTCTTTGAAAGATCATCACGGAAAGAGCATTTCAAAGAAATAAAAACGGATGTTGGCAACTGCAACCAATTTTGGTTTTCCAAATAAATGACTGCTGCCCTAAAAGATCAGACCTATTCCTCATTAGACATTATGTGGCCTCCATTCTCAATCAACCCTGAATTTTGGTTTAATGGCCAAATCAAAGACTGATGACAAGGAAGAATGAAGATTTAAGCTAGAAAAATATCCCAAGTCATGCTGTTAACATCACCACAGCAGCCAGGAAGTTTTCTGCAACTTGTCCCCCTTAGTGAACATGCCACAAGCCTGCCATGGCTTGGCACAGTCCCTCAGTCACTCTAGGCATGTGCCCACTCAGGCCCACAGCACTTGTTGTAGCAGAGAGATAACCTGGAATGTTCCATGAATATAGCAGTACTTGGCCTTACAGAAATCATTACACTTATCATGAGGCTTTGGTAAACTAGGAGAGAGAATACCAACAGATACTGTTGGAAACAGGAGTCAGAGGTTACCTGAGAGGACTAATGCTAAAAACTTCACTTCTAATGAAAAGTTTGCCCATGGCTTTCTGAACTGCTGAGCACGGCATGTGGTCACCTGCATGACACCAGGCACAACACGCAGCTTCACAAACATTCCAGAAACCAAAAGAACCTTCCCAGACTGGCTGCTACACGAACTGAGCATTGCTTTCAGCACAGCTTACCAGGAGACTCGCCCCCGACTGGAACAAGTTGTAGGGGTAGAGAATTCGCTCGTAATGCGCGCGGATGTGCGAGCCCACGGCCTTGCCAGGAGCAAAGCCCATCCTCGTGGCTATTTTGGTCCATTTTCTCTCCTTGCAAACCACATCAAATCCTCCTTGTTCTGCAACTAGCTAAAAAGTGAAAATAAAATGGTCACATATTTAATGGTAAAACTACCAGTGTTCAAGGAAAAAGGCAGGACAACATCCCAATTGATATTTTAAGCCACAAAAATATAGATTTAAAAAACCACACACAACATCAAAGTTGTTTTAAGGCAATAACTGGAATATGTCACATATAACCTATTCAGGAATTACAGAGCTGTTGAATTGCTTTACAAAGAAGTCAGCACCTGTGTTCCATGTGCAGTCACTCAGCATACTCTGAAAACTTATTTGGCTGCAATTTGTCACTTTTTATCCCAACACAATTTTCTAGCACAGGACACTCAGCTCTTTTCACTGAACAAGTGCTATAAAATAAGCTCAAAAATTCCCAATAAAAACTGCCCTAAACATAAAAGAAAAAGAGAAAGACTATATCTTATTGGAGATTCCCATCTCTTACTACCAGTATACATGAAGTTCTCCACAAGTCAAACAAGTTTCATCCTAAAAGTAATTTGATTTTTTTCTTCCATATTTCTAATGGAAAAATTTTTTCTCTCACTTTTGTCATTGTTCAGGAACTTTCTCCAATTAAGCCTAAGTTTATTCTTGACCAGTATACTCAAGCTCAGTTTTAAAGAAGAGCAGTAAATTTAAGGTGATCTCGTAGCTCACAGGAAAACCTCCATGATAATGTATTACTTACAGTCTTTCCCTGATAATGTATTCTTATTCTTACTGTTCCATTAGCTATGTTAGCTTAAACAAAGGAATACTTTTTCCAGCTTAGATATACCCCAGAACCTCCCCTGACCCCCTGTGGTACCATCCCAGGAATTGAGGTAACAAAGCAGCTCTTCAGGACCCATTTTTCCATAATGGTCTTACTCTGTTAAGCTGAAATAAATCCAAGATCTTCCTCTCCACATGTGGAATTTTCAGTGTGCATCCTTGAAGCTCCCAAAATTTTGCAATCTGGTCCAGAAAATTCAGCTTTACACGAGTTTGGGCCTGAAACCAACCAACCAAACAAGTGAACTGCATGCTAAAAGCAGATGTAGGTTTTGTATCAGGTTTACAGCACTGCAGCTGGAGCTGCTTGCCCAGCTTTGCCCTCTGCAAGAGTCACTTTGCATTTATCCCTCTCATCATCTGAAGACAAATAAATTCAGATAATAATGCATATATCATTAATGGTATCTGCATCTTTCCTTGAGTCACTTTTGTTACCTTTTACTACACTGTGAAAAGTACTTTGGGAGAACAGCCAAACAGTAAATTATTACTGCAAAAAGCTCCCTAAACCAGCTGCATAGTCAGGATTTATTGCATTTACTACATTAATCGTTGCAATGGTTTATTACTATTTGGTTTATTTGCAATAAGCCAAAAATAAATAAGTTTTGGGTTTTTTTAATCATTACAAGTTTTTTTCTGTTATCCCTTCTCACTCACAACTGCATTTGTTTCACTTTTAAAGATACAAATGGGTCAGGGCAGGGAAAGTCTGGCTGGTTGCACAGCAATTACCACAGTTAGATCACTGCACTGCTGCTATGTAAGAGCAGTAACTTAAATTTCGACATATTTTATTTTCAGCACGTTTTCTAATCTTAAGGTAAAAACTGGCCACGTCTGTACAGATTAGCTTGTCTGCAAACTCCAGGGAGCTCTGAACAGCTTGTGGTTACACAAATCACCCCCTTAGCATTCTAAGCCAGCAGCTGAGCCCTTTCCCAGCGCTTCACATGACCACATCAGGGTATTAAAAACCAAGAATCAGGAGAATAATCATAGAGTCACCATCATCCCAAATGGTACCAGCACTGAGCCAAGCAGGACTCCTCACACTTCCCTTTAGTGTCAATTCATTGAAGCAGTGAATGAAAGTGCTTGTGAACAGCAAATTTCCACAAACTGAATCCAGATTTTGCAATTGTTTCTTCCAAAAGGCTGGCTATTTTTAAAGCACTCCAAGTGTTTAATCTCTTTTCCTTTTGAAAGATGCTGTATGAGTACAAAATACAGACACAGATCTATGGCCCTGGACAGTTTAACTACTTTGAAGCACCTGTGTGGAAAAGTCCTAAATTATGTTCCTTTAATGAGCATTAACATTACTTTTATGCCTGGAATGTTTCTAACCAGGTTCTGAAACAGATGAATTTCCATGCTAATTAAAAATTGCTGTTTGTGGTCCAAAGTACTGTCAGCTCATGGCCAACTCTGGCAAACATCACCTCCCAAAAACACATAGACACATTTGGAAGCAGAAGTACTGCTCAGCTTTCCAGTTTACCTCCAGTTCATTGAGCCTCTGGATCCTCGGTGTGAAGTGAAGCTTGTCGACATCGCACGCGAATGGAGGCTGCCAGTCCTGGAAAACAGAAGGGTTCCATCAAAAGATCATGAAAAGGAAAGGAGTTTCTGTGACAGTCAAAGCCAGAGGAGCCCGAAGCATGAAGAGGCTCCAGTGGCCTCCAGAGCCTCCTCAGCCCCGCCAGAAGATGGAACTCGGTGCAGAGGGGGCTCGACAGTCACAGCCCAACCTGTCATGGAGCCAGGGCTGCGCTGACACCCAAATCCCCTCACCAGGAACAAGTCCAGAGAGCAGCAATGGTGAGACATGCGGAGTGAGTGCCATTGTCTACCCCTCAAACACTGCACTGTGCCTCAAAAACAGACAATGGAACCGCAAAATCAGTTACATTTTGGAACTGAAGACCCGTCCTGCACTGTAAGCCTCCACAGAACCATGGAATCATTAAGGCTGGAGAAGCCCTTTAAGATCATTGAGTGTGACTTTCAACCCAGCACCACCACCACGATCACCACTAACCCATGTCCCCAAGTGCCACACCAAACATCTTTTGAACACTTCCAGGGATGGTGACTCCACCATTGCCCTGGACAACCTGTGCCAATGCTTGACAATTTCCTTGGCTGCAAACATTCAGGAAGAGCTGGAATATGACCAATTTAAAAAAAGATTATTATTATTACTTTGATAAAGTATCTGCAATTGAAGTGTTATTTATAAACACAACTATAAAGCTGTTTTATCTTTTAGATCTCTGACATCTACTGCACACGCTTGGTTAGGCAATACACAACTTTACAAAACCAAATTAGATTTGATTTAAACTTGACAGGAATGTATTATATATAAAGTTATCTTATTATCACTAATTACAGAATGAAGATAATGCACAAGTGAGCTACTGACAGTGGAGTAAGACAGAGCTTTGCTTCAGGAAAACAAAAACCTTTCTTCAGTATTGGGTGACTGAGGTAACTGAAGTAAGACCAGCATCATAAACACAGTATTTTTTTATTTTAGATTCACAGAGAACATGAAAACTGGAGTTAAAACCAATCACACATTATTTCCAAAGCAATTATCTTACAAAAAAAACAAGGAGCAAGATTCACCAAGAGTGTGGAGAAGCTCAAGAGCAAAGAGGGCCATCAATCCATACATTTTACCACGCTTGCATTGATTAATCCAGACCTCAAAATCAGTAATAGAATTTTTCTGATCCTGCAAGGCACTTGCAGCACATCACAACTTGACAATGCCAATTGGAATTAACATTTGAATTGGAAATTAGACAATGGTAGGGGGGCAGGATGACAAATTATCCAGAGAATACTCAATCCTTGACCAGTGGGACACATTTCTCAATTATTTTCCTGCTTTTAGCCACAAGACTGCCTGGTGCTCAAAGAGAAACTTGATAACACTAACCCTTCTATGACTGCCTACTCTCTACGCCAGAAAACCAAATGCAATGAAACCACCAAATCTGAGGAAGAGAGCTGACATTCTTTTCTAATATCCTGTTGTCTGATGAGTCATTTAGGGCCCTCAAGCTGTAAGATGAGAAGTACAACTGGGAACAACTGGGCAGGATTTGAAGTATTGTACTTCAACAGGACAAATCTGACTCTCAAGCTGAACCAACTGGTTACATCATGAGTCACAACTCCAGAGTCTGCTCTGTACCAAAGACAGGGAGACAGGAGACAGGCACCGAGACCAAGAGGGGACACAGTGGCAATGACACACAGGACCCTTGAGACACTGGGGACTGAATTAAACTGCCCAAGGAAGAACTGCAGGGAGCTTTGCTTAGACTGAGAGTAAATGAAACCAAGAGCGCTGTGCTGCCTCTGGCTTTGCTAAGCAGTGAGCCAAGACTGTTCCCAGGTGGACTGTGCATTACCCCAAACCAGACCCTCTAACAAGGCTCTGCAAGGGGCAAGAACCAGGAATAAGATGAACAGGGGCAAGAATTCAGCTCACGTAGGCAATGACACCACCTCTGAAACTGTCACCAGTCTAGGCTGTACTTCAGGCCCATCACCTGCAGTTACTGCACTGGCAACACATCAGGGAAGCCAAGGAAGGGAGGGCACAGCACAGGAGACTTCTGGTCGGGCCACATGTCTGCTGGCACAGGCTGCTGCTCTGGGCAGAACCCAGAGGAAAGCCTGCCTGCCACTGGGCACAACAGGAGGAACAGGATCTACCTGCTCCTACAGGCTCTGGCTCATGCTCAGACTAAAGAAATCCAGCTCCAAGGGTGCCTAGGGCAGACACAGACCCAGTCTATGTCAGACAGCACAGAGCTGGCTAGTCCCCTTCTGCTTATGGAAGCAAATGAGGAAGTTTATGTGCAAGATCTTACAGAAACACCTCGTTCACAGCCTGGCAAGCGAAACATCCTGCTCCAGAATTACCTGATTATCTCCATGATATCCATGTGTCTATTTATTACTGACTGGTGCATGTCTGGGGACAGTCTTTCCTGTTTGGCCAAAGACGGTGCCTCTGGCAAAGCACCAGTCACCTACTGTGTTGGAAGAGTAACATGACTCCAGACAAGACAAGCTGCCACAACAGGCATTTCCTGCTCCCACAGCTCTGAAGTTTACCAATGACTGAATGACCAACGCACACACCAAGGCGCCCTGATGGCACGTCAGCTGCTTCTCAAGGAGAAGCTTTGGGAGCTCCATTTATTCAACAGCACTTTCAGAAGGTGACTTTTCAGCCTATCAGGCAGATGGGCTCATCAGCCAGAATCAAACATTTAACAGCCTTAAAAGTGTTTAATTTTCAGCAAGGAGAAAGTCTTTGCAAGAGCTTCTGCTGGGTGATGGTAAATTGGCTTAATGAGAGGCAACACAGGATTGACTCCAGCTTCTGAGGTTTTACCCAGGAATCATAGAATATGCTGAGTTGCAAGGGACCACCAAGTCCATCAGGATCATCACATCCAATTCCTGACCCTGCACAGACACCTCAACAATCCCACTCAGCGTCTGGGAGCGTTGTTCAAACACTTCTTGAACTCAGACAGGCTTGGAGCTGTGCCCATTTCCCGGGGAGCCTGTTCAGTGCCCCAGCACCCTCTGGGGGAAGAACCTTTTCCTTACATCCAAGCTAAATGTCTCTCAGCTCCAGCCATTCCCATGAGTCCTGTCACATCATGAGAGGAAATAGATCAGTACCTGCCCCTCTGCTGCCCCTCATGAGGATGCTGAAGACCCCAGTGAGGTCTCCCCTCAGTCTGTTCTAGGCTGAACAAACCAAGTGACCTCAGGTGCCCCTCATGAGGCTCCTCCTCCAGACCTTTCACCATTCTCATGGCCCTCCTTAGGATGCTCTCCAGTGACTTCATGTCTTTTTTTATACTGTGGTGCTCAAAACTGCACCAAGGACTTGAGATGTGGCCGTAGTAGTGCAGGCAGAGCTGAGGGAAAGAATGCCATACATAATATATCACATTAGATTATCATAAAACCACTCCTGGCTTTACAAACACACTACAATACATCCCACTGAACACAAACTGTGTCAGAAGACACTGTTGCAGACCCACAGCCATTCACCATCTGGAGAAATAAGAGCAGGTATAACAGACAGTCCATCCTGACTGTCACCGAATCACTTAAAGTCACAACAAGTTTATTTTGGAGCATCCAAACTACTCGAAGTTGATACAACAAATAAGGCTAATATTTATCTTTCTCTATTCCACAGTATGGCAAGTTCCTCAAGTCCTAAACAAGATACTTTCAACCCTTCTTTAATAAGTGCATTATTTACTCAACAAAAATCCTGGACACATTTTGAAGCACAAGTTACCAAGCCAAATGCGATGCTCACAGGCCCATGAAAAGACATTTCTGTGAGACAGAAACGCCTTTATGCACTTGGAAAGGCAGTAGCACCACGAGAGGGAGCTTTATTGTGCAGGATTCACTTACCAAGCTGCTGAGCCACATGAGCAGCTTTGCTGGGGAAGAGACCAGCCCCCATCCCCAACTCTCCAGTCCCTCTTCCCTAAAGCTCATGCCTGGGAATCAGTAAGACTTGCCCTCTCAATCCAGCTCCTCAAAGGAACTGGTAAATTAATTTAAAAAGCTTAAGAAGTTCAGTTTGAAGTGTCTTCCAACAGCCATGCCGAGCATTAAGATTAAGTATATACAGAGAGCAAGAAAATGCCAATTTCCTAAAAAAAACAGGAGTTCTTACTCCACCAGGACTCTACATCTGAAATGACTTATTGTGTTCTCTTGTCCATTCCTGACTGTTATAAGCCTACAAGGGACAAACAAAATCCTATGCTCACCTTAACCTGCAATTGTTATAAACCTGTCATCAAATCCAGGCAAAAATGAGACTGACTTCAAAATTCCAAACTCTTCTATAAACTTAAAGGACAAATCCAGCCATGCAGAAGGCATGCTGTAAGGATCACATAAATATTTCAAGCAGTAATGCAAACTACAAATGGTCAGCAGAATTATTTCTGTGATTCCCATATTCCAGCTCCCAACTGAGCTGTTCCAGGGATGTCAGGCTTCAGAGCACTGCATTTCAGCTGGCAAACCTGCACCTCACCCAAACTCACTAATTAAAATTTAACCACCCCCACGCCTATGAATTCAAGTGAACAAGAAATTACCAACCTCCCTGCTAAGCTGTTCTACAAGTTAGTTGGCTTCAGCTTTTTTCCTTCCCTTATCCTCATGTCCTTTATAACCAAATCCCTTGTCTACTGGCTGCCAAAGCAGCTATTCCTGAATCCTTCCTGGCAGAAATGTTTCAAGACATTTTTCAATAAACAAATACCTTTTTCCTTCTCTTTACAGAACCAGCTTTCCAGTCCTGCAAATAAAAGAGTTTTTTTCCTTGGGCTTTTTTCTGAAGTCTCTTATATTTTTTCAACATCTTTTGAGAACTGTAAGTAGTGTTTTACTTGCAGTCTCTCCCATGTCAGACACACAAAAAAAAGACAGCTCTTTCATTATTTTGCTAGACAGCAGCTCATAGTAAGATCCAAGGGAATATCTTAGCAATTCTTGTCAGAGAAACACATTCATTCAGTAAACTGCAGCAATTCCCCGCTTCCCGGGATGCCCACCCTGTGAGCCTGACCTACATTCTTTGTTCCCACATCTATGATCATGCCTTGCCAAAGGTGTTCCATGATTGCTGCCTCTGAGAGGAAGGGAGCACACTCGGTGACTCAGGAGGTCCCTTTCAGTCTCCTGGTTTTATACCTACATTAAAAACACACTTGGAGCTCAGATGGCAGAATCCACACAAACCCATTATCAGCCGGCAGTGGGTCAGCCACAAAGCTCCTGTCTAACGGGAACTAATCCCTCTGTGACCCTGTTAAAGGCTAACATCAGCTGGAAACTCCAATCATCAGCTAACCCAGTTTGTGATGAACAGTCTTTCCTTGGTCGTTTTGAATGGTGCAGATTTTTTCATCAAACCCCCTGAATTCCTCCTTGCCAGTAAGGGACCCTGGGTGCACTAACCCACCTTATGTGCACAACTCTCCAAAAGGAGCCTGGTAGAGCATTTCTTATTTGAGACAAAATTGGGCTCTGTCATGTATTGCAGACTAGCAAGGGAGAACAGACCCAACCACAGATCCTTCCCATCTGAGAACCACAGCAAATGAAAATGAGTGTACAGCGGGAATCACCTCTCCAGATTCCAGTGTTTCTGTGCCAGCTCCACACCTGGAGAGAAATAAAGGCTCAGGTAAGCTGGAGATGATTCTCAAGCGTCAGGGCAGGCTTCTCCTTGGGGCCCAAAGGCAGAGAGGACAGAAAAGACACAGGGTTTGAACCTCTAAACACAACAGGCATCTGGGCTCACACACAGCAGATGCTAGGCTCTTCTCCATGGAGGCACCTGCATGCAAGGAACAGATACCACTGTACCACCAGCACTGCAAGTACAGCTGGGGATGGATGGGGTGTTGGGATCAGCAAATCCCAGACCCCTAATTCACTTCAGAGCATTGACCAAAACCCTGACAGAGAGCATCCATCAGGCTGGGGCCAGACCCAGCTGTGGGTATGTGAGGGCACCAGACCCCAAGAACTGCTGCCACCTCCCCTTGAGGCACACTGTATACACAGAGGTCCCTCAAGGCCTCTGTGTATTATCAAATCTGAAGGATCATGGATAGACCTTTGCTCTGATCCCCAGTACATTCCCAGAGTGTGTGATCAGCACAGACAGCGCACTCTCTTCCTCAGGCTGTCCCATCACAGTCCTTGCAATTATTCCATACCCTCTTCAGACCTGTAACTGTAAGCTTTCAAACCTCAATTTCACTCCCAATGTAATCAGATTAGGAAAAGACCTGAATTTCACAGCTATCCAGAACAGCTATGGACAACTCCACCAGCCTCAACCACAAGCAGCTGCAGAGCCTCGGCTGCCCAGGGATTCCCTGTGGCTCCCACCATCCATTGCCCTGGCTCTCCACAACATCCTCCCTTTCCAGCTGCTCAGATTCACCATCCAAGTAAAGCACCTCCTCCCAGGAAGACCTTCCACTCAGGCACTCCTAAGGACAGCAGGCTGGAAGATCCCACAAGTTCTTCTTGACTTCTAAAAACACTCAACCTGGTCTCCTGGACATGGACACAGCATTCTCCCTCAGCACATCCCAGCCACCTGGGATTGAAAGGAAGCATGTCCTAATGGATACATGGCATGGCTTGCTTCCATCCACTGGCAGCTTTTGTTTCATTGTGGGCAAGGGAGCCATGTTTAGTTTTAAACTAATTTTCAGCTATTAGCTATCTTAAGTTAAACAAAAAATGATAGAAATTCTACCTATGTTATTCTTGCCCCATATGGAAAGGTCTGGACTAAATTGTTTCATCTTGAATTTTCAATGAGTTGAAGAGTGTGTGTTGAAAATCCCTCACTGAAAGAAACTGAGGCAAGGCAAGGAAATTCTTATTGTTTTTTAAGCCTACCACAATGTTTCAGTGTTTCTGAAGAGCAGAAACCACTCATGGTGACCACAGCAGCCCTGTGCATGGCCACTGCCATTAGTAAAATAAATAATAAACTAAAAAGAACTATTCTTTTGCATATTTTCTTGCTAATTAGAGATTGGTAAACAACCTACTCTGAATTTACTTGATTCCACAACACAAACCCTGTGATGAATATGACACGTTCCTCATTTAAAGCCAATATTTCCTAACGACCTTTGGTAGCAGATCTATTTTTCTTCACATGAATTGACAGCAGGGGAACAGGAACCTCAGCACTAAAATATCTCTTCCCCTCCCAAAACTTCATTCATTCTTGAGCCCAAAATTCCAGAAAGCAGCAGATCCACCACTTTCCATCCTCCACTTTCCCCTTCCAGCTGATCCTCTCAGTCAGAAATGCTCTTTTCCTGACTCACCTGAGCCTGGCCCCTGCTCAGCCAGACCAGGGGCCCAGGCTCGGCTCGCCAGGACTGACAGACGTGGCAGCACCTCAGGTTTCTCCCACTGAAGCTCATTTACGTGTTGTAATTCAGTTATCTCTGTGTTTTCTTTTTGATAAAATCAACTGACTGAGCCTCTGTGTATTATCAAATCTGAAGGATCATCACCATCAACTTCCTGTTTCAGACAAAGTATCACAATTCTCTGCATTAATTCCTGTTTTAGTGGTGGTTTGTTTTACGGCTCCAGGACTAGATTGCCAGAACCCTCAGTCAAGCTGCTCCAAAACTGAACTGGTTTTTTGTTTTGTGTTTTCTTTTTCTCCATAAAAATGAAAATAAATCAAGCTGAATGAGAAGCCTAAACAGACCTTAAGAGGTCTAAACACCATTTAAATCAATGTTGCTCCTCAAAATATGTTCCTGGAGGAGCAGGTCCATTTCTCCCAAGCCCTGAGCCTTTAGGTTTAACCATTCAGGCTCTGCTAAGGTTGAAAATTTCAAAATTCATTATTTCATGAGCCGAACTTTTCTGATGCTTCCCTGTGTCCTCTCCAGTTGTCAAATATTTTTAAAATCCTCCAATGAGTGCGAGATCCTGAATGCAGAATTTTCTACTCTCGTGCTGCCACAGAGGTAAAATCCCCCCATTTATCACTGAGAAACTCCAGAGCTGCATGCACTAACTTACCCAGAGCTCCCATTCCACCATTACACTGCTTTCCACAGGGATCCACAGTCATTTTTCTACACTCCTTCCTCCTCTAAGATGCTCTATGCTCCTTTGTTCCAAAGGTAAACCTTCTCATTGAGTCCTACTTAAGTGATTACTGTTTCATAATATTCATTGTTTATTGGGCAACTGGGATCCCTCTAAAGCAACGAGCCACCACCATAACGCCATTCAGAATCACAGCTTTTGCTCTTCTAGACTTGTAAGGAAAATTACATACCCCTGGCTTGAGGTTACGAGACACCATTAGAAAGGGATCCTTCATTACAAACAATCATTAGTAGTTAAAATAATTCGTGATTTGGTGTATTAATTTTGCACAACAGTCATTTCTGTAATTAGAATACTGAACACAATTTTTAGATCTCAGACAACAATAACACACAAATACATGGAATCATGGAAAAAAAATAAAACTAATATGACCACATCAGTGCCCATACAATTGTATTCCACACTATCACCTTCCAAGTTCCTTTCCAGGACTATTCCAGACATTCTTCCACTCTGGAGCTAGAGGGGGTCAACTCTTGCACCCCCAAAGAACGTAAACCACTAAGGAAATTAATTTTCCCCATTTTCAAGTTCACCAGTATTCCAGGATTTACTGAAAACTGACAGTCAATAATTTCAATAACTCCAGTGTCAATTCCTTCAAAATTCCAGCTCTGCTAATACAGACTTTCTAATCTTTAAGTGCTTGGTTTAAGTTACTTGGAAGCCTAAACAGTACTTCTCTATATTCACATTACTTAAAGCAATGAAATTTAGCCTGGATGTTCTCAATTTTCATGCTCGGCCTTGGGAAAGTTATGATGTTTCAAGTACATTGTACAATACTGTGTATTTTGAAAAGCACTTATACGTTAAGTAAGGCTTAAGTAATCATTATTTATTATTTCTTCACAGCAGCAAAGCAACAATGCAATGAAGGAAGAGTCCATCTTCAAGAAAGGCTTGGAGCATTTGATACCACTCCTGTTCCACATGTTACCGTTAACTCTTGAATCTAAGCTTCACATTTGTGAGACTGTTTCCTTCCACTAATTACTATTAACTACCTACCTTGAAGAACAACTCCATTCTCAAGCAATTCTTCATTTGACCCCCTATATGCCCCCCATGATTTGCAGAGCTATCACAAGCTTCTAGAATATAAGTCCATCACTTGACACGGCAAGTTTTGGAGTAAACTTAACTTATTCCAAACTATCAGATACTGTTTAAATGAAGAAATGCTAATGAAAGATGTTTTTGGTTCACAGAAGAAAATTCTAACAAGATGGCACATGATGGACTGCAAGCAAGTTGTACCCCACCCACTTTCCTGCATCCAGCTGCCCCTTCCCCCACAGATCTGCAACAGACTCAAATTTAAATCTCTACTTTATGCAGCTCATTCACTACCAGGAACAACCCCCATCAGAGCACTCAGCTGCCAATGGGACTCTCTACTCATACCCCACACTGCTGACAAAAAGCCACAGAGAACAGTGCCAGTGAGCTGGTTACTGCTGCACCCTCCACCAGTATCTTAGAATCCCCAAATGAGAGCAAAACTCAGTCACTGGTGATGGCTGGAACAAACTGAACTGGAATGAAGGGGAAGAAAACTCCTTGTGAGTGCTCAACTGGAAACTGCCATGCAGAAATTGCACCTCCTGTTATATTCCTGGATGTTCTTTCATCTTGTGAGCATGCAGTGATCACCCCGAATCCTTTCTCTTCTACCCAGATGTCTTCTGCACATCAGCGACCTCAATATCTCCTCACTAAACAGGCCACTGCAGGTGTGGTTTTCTCTGGGCCCACCTGGTTCCCAGCTAATGTCAGCAGAAAGGGACCAGAGAAAGCCCTGCTGCTGGTCCTTCAAAGCCCAGGCAACTGTCCTGTGCATGCTCAGGTGCTGGAGCATCAAAGCCAGCTCTGGAGCAAGGACTTGTTCATAAGCAAGTGTAAAAGCTACAGCTGGGCACCACCAGTCTCACACAACATAATTCCATTCTGCTGCTCATATACAGAAACACAAATTCAGCTGCTGATAACTATACAGCAGAGTTTAAGCTAAAATAATGCCAGTCCAACCATCAAGTTTTCAATTCCTCTCTCGGCACAGATCCTGACAGTTCATGGTGCTGCCTACCTGCTTCCCGGCACGTAACCAGACTGCGCACGCCGGCAAGAGATTCCCTTGGATGCAGGAAGATTCCAAACCTCAGCCATCACCAAACAAGGCATCCAGCTGGAACACACACACTGCTGTGCAAAGGGCAGCACAGTCTCTAGCTCACGGTATTACAGACCCCTCAACTACACCAAAAGAACAATAACTGAATATTCACTGCGGCTCCTGATCGCAGGGGGAAGGCCAGGAACTACGTCAACTTAAAGGGTTTTCTGGTCGCTTTGGAAGAGCTCCCTCTATGCTCCAGGCCGCTGAACCAACCACGCACTTCACAAGTCATCCCAGGCATTATCCAGGGAAGATAAAGCCATGGGAGCTCAGCTCTCCCAAAGCCAGGCTCCACAGAACTACCCGTGCTCAGCCCTCAGCAGCTCCAACTATTTTCATCCTGCTTCTAAATGCGCTCAAAGAGCTGATCACACGGCCAGGCAGGCACAACGCCTGGTGTAATATCTGGTGCAATACCTGCCCCTTCAGGAAGGGGAGATGAGAGCGGCTGAAAATGCAGCTGCAGTGAGTAATTCAGTCCTTTGGAGGGCTGTTGATTTATGATCTCCAACAGATAACCACCTACAAGCAGCTTTCTGATAAGCTTTTGGTTTTGTCACACAAGCAGCCGAGAAAGATGGGATTTTTTTAGACGAGATGTTTCTAAAACAAAAAGACACCCCCATCAAAAACACCTAAACAAATGAAAAAATACCCCCCCAAGAAACCCAACCAAACAAAAAAGCAGTTCTGGTCACAGTTGCTGAAACATTGTTGACAATTTGGCAACTTAAAACTCCAAAACATCTACTATAAAGTACTACAGAACTTCAGTGGTGACTGTAACAAAAACCATCTTACCCTCTTAACTCTGAGCATCTGGCTGCCCTGCATGAAAAGAAGCCCTGGCACATTCTACCAGGACACAAATTCAAGAGCGATCTTCACACAGCAGTCAGGGATTATTCCTCTAGAGAGCTGGAACACCTTCCTTCCTCTCCAACAAGATTCACATTATTCACTCTGCTACAAACATTTCTGCCACCTCATACACTAACTGAGCAAGTTACTACTATTTTAATTCAGAAGGAAAAGAATGGACACAACAGGAGTCCCAGCAACAACGAAAACACAAAAGTCAGGAGTGTGTGTTTCTGAACATTATTTCTTTGAAGTCAAAGTCTCACTCGCAAAACTTCAAACTGTTCAGTCAGCTTCTCCCTTTGCTGGAGAAGATGTGAGCCCAGTGCCTGTTTAACATTCTAGCTGTTGCCGTCATGTTAACTGCCTTACCTGGCTGCACCACCCCAAGACTTGCACCACGCTCCACTTAGGGGAAGAGCAATTCACTCAAAAGAAAGATGATTCACACATTGTTTAATTAGATTTTTACTTCCAGAAGCCCCTCTCCTCACCAGTGTGGGTGTTCATACCTTTAAACTAACTAACAATTCTGACTACACAAAACTATGGTTCTAAGATTGTTACAGCATTTCTTAGTAAATTGAGTCGAGGAACAAGGGGAAATCAGAATTCATTCCCTAATTTTGAGCTTATTACACCATCGGTCGAGATGATGATGATGAAGATGAAGGCTTACTACTTCTTCCCACTGTGGATTGCATTCTAAAATGGTGGCCATGTCTGTCTAGGCTTCAGCTCGCACAGCCACCAGCCAAACTCACGGCTGCGGAGTTTGGTCTTGTCCAACTTGAGAAACAGTTCCCTGTGGCTAAAAGTGCGCCGAGGCCAGGGAGGCCGCGGCAGGGCCGGGGGCTGCGGGGAGCGGGTCTCCCCGGCCCCACACCGCCACAATGCCAACATGGAGGGCAGCACCCCGGGACCTCCTCCGGGGCTCGGCGGGGCCGCTCCGGGCGCGAGGCCCCGGCCAACCCCTGGAGTCGGGGAAAGGCCAGGCCCGGCCGGGGCAGCTGCCCCCCGCCCCCGCTCCCTTCACGGCCGCTCTGGAGACTCCCCCACCAGGAGCTCCGACACTTAGGAGCCACTTCGCGGGGGAAGCGGTAGCTTCCTTCGGTTCTCTCAGACCCAGCCCAGTGAAACTTCTGAGGGGCGGCGGGGCGGCCCCGCGTGCCCGGGGTCACCTGCGCGGCCGCGGGCCGGGGGGAGCCGGGCCGGGCCCCACACAAAGGCCGCTCCCGGCGGCGCCATGCGGGCACTCACCGGCGGCGGCCGCACCTTGCAGATGCCGGTCTGCTCGGCGATGGGCCGGATCTTGTGGATGAAGGCGAAGGGGTCGGCGAACTCCTCCCAGCTGGGCTCGAAGACGGGGCACTCGGGCGGGGGCAGGAACTCGGCCATGGCCCGGCCGGGGCGGCCGCTCCGCTCCGCGCTCCGAACAATCTCCGGAGCCGCCGCGCTCCGTGCGCGTCCGCGGGGGGGCCGCGGCTGGGAAAAGAGTCCGCCCGGCCCGGGCAGGGGAGGGGGCGCGGCTGCCCCGCCCCGCCCGCGCCTTTGTGCGGGGGCCCGGGGCCGGACCGGGGAGGGCCCGTTGGGGGCGGGGGGAAGAGGCAGCGGCGGCTCCTCTGGAGCGCGGCCTGGCGCGCGCGGCGCCGATCCCTCGTCCGCTACCCGGGCCCCGGCGGAGAGCGAGGCCCAGAGAGCGCCGCTCACCGCGGCCCCTGGGGGTCCCTCCCGGTGTCCCCCGCCCCGCCGGGCCTCAGCCTCGCGCCCCCCGCTCCTGCCGCCTTTGTGCGCGGCCCCTCGCCTCGGGCGCGCTGCGGCCGCTCCCCCCAGCACCGCTGGTTCGGGGAGCCCCCGGGCCGCGCTCCCCGCCCGCCGTGCCCCCCGCGCCCCGGCCGGTCCGTCCCGCCCCCCCGCGCGGGGCCGCCGGCGCTGTGTTTACATGCGCGGAGGGATCCGCACAGCTGACAGCGGACCACGGCCGGAGCTTCTTTTTTTAAAGAGCCTCTCCGCGTGCCGCCATTGGCTGAGCACGGGTCGCGTCACGAGCGGGGCGGGGCCGTCCGCCTCCGCGCGGCCGCATTGTCTGCCCCGGCCGCGGAGCCCCCGCGGCCCCGGCCCGGCCCCTTTGTTCGGGGGGAGCCGGGCCATTGTCCTGCGCGCTGGCCCCGGGCAGCGCGGGGGTAAGGAGCGCTCCTGTTCCCGAGGGAGCGCCGCGAGGTGCCCCCCCGCGCCCCGGCCGTTACCGGGGCTCCCCCCGCCGGGGGTCCCACACTGGGCGGTCCCGGCCCCAGTAGCGGGGCTGGGGGGCGGTGCCGGGCGGGGGAGGGGCGGCCCCGCGGCACCGCCCCCGGGCCCGAGGGACCCCCGGCAGGGACCCCCGCACCGCCGGAGCCGGGGCTTCCGCGGCCCCTGAAGGCACAAAGTCACTCTCGGTTCTTCAAGTCACCAGTCCAGAGCGGAGCCAACGCGGGTGCCGTCACATCCGACAATGAAACAAACAATTGCAACTTTTGAGACGTGCCCACAATGCTCAAGGTGTCATTTCTTGTAAAACTTCACTTACCGGCTTCAAATTTCCACTAAAACTCAGAAAAGCGTCCCCTGTTAGCTGCCGTGGCCGGAGAAGTAACACCGAGTTGCAGAGCCAGGGATTCGGCAGCAAGGCCCTCAGTTTATCCCACTGCACGCTGCCACAGCAGGAATGCTCATGGAATCGGTTCCATGTCACGCAGCCGCTCCCACCGCAGAGGAACACCTTACCCAGGGATGGGATGAGGAGGAAGCTGTCAGCTCTCCACTGCTGCTCACGGTTACAGTGAATCGAAAATTTGTACAAAGTGCTCAGGGCCTGTTTAGGACAAACCTAATTGTTCTCACTTAAAAATGGAGGAAAAAAGCAAGCAGACAGCTTTTGTAAAGCATTTGTGCAGGCGGTGTCACAGGGAGAGATCCTCCCCTCTGAGCTGTCCCTGCTGGAGCCTCCCTGGGGGGATGAGAAGAGCTGGACCCACTTCCCCGGGGGCTGTCCCTGCCAAGGGCACAGGACAAGGCACCACCTCTGAGCCTGGCAGCACAGGCTGCTCTCCATCCCACCTGGGCTGAGGGGCTGTGCTGGGCCAGCCCCGGTGCCAGGCCGAGCTCTGAGTCAGCACCAGCGCTGAGCTGAGCTCTGACAGTCCCACCCCTGCAGGGACAGGGTGGGCCTGGAGTCACACCCAGATGTGGCTCCAGGAGATGAGGCAGGCTCAGCTTCTGGGCGCCCTGGAGGGTCTTCAGCCAGCAGGAGCATCTCCAATTTCCATCCCCAGTTTCCAGGAGGCTCCTGTCCTTTCCTTCCCCGAGTTTGACCTACATCTGATAGAAGTCACTATACCCCTCTCCTTGTACAAAAAGGTTTAGACAGGGAGCTTTAACCATAGATGTAAAATGCACCATATCTGTTTGTATTTCCATTGACACCAAGAGACCCGACAGTACAAATCACCAAATACCAGCATCTGGAGAGAAAACTAAGCTGGTTCATCATCTTCCAACAGCTGGTCTGCAGCACATCCCAAAATTGAGGGGCTCTGGCAGGGAGCAGAACACTACCTTTGAAACTTTGGGTCTGAGTGTCCCTGGGGGCAGGGATGTTTGAACAACAGTGGATTATGGTGTTCCACAAATAAATCCATTTCTGCAATGATTCCCTGAGGACTCCTTTCATCAGAACTGAAGGACCACATTCAGCAGAACTGTTTCTGCTACTTCTGTCACATCTAAAGGCCTCCCATGGGGCTGTGATGAAAAAACCACTCAGACACAGGTGTTTTACTTAGGTACTTCTGATGGAAGAGAAAAAGTATTTGCTACAAAGATCTGAAGATGGGCAGAGGAGGGAGATCAAGGGATGACCTAGGGATAAAAAACAGGTGCCTTGAAGGGAGGGCAAAGTGGCTCAGGGGTGGATAAGATGGAGATTTAAGGTAAGCAGGAAGCCCTCGAGGGTCTGTGCATCCCATCAAGCATTTTACTTGTCTTTCCTGCTAACCTTGCTACCCGCTAATGAAAACACTTCACCACCACAAATGTGTACTTTTGCACGTTGCCTTCTCTGTATCTTCCCTCTGCTGTGACATCTGCAGTATTTGTTCTGTTCAGGGGATTAGCGTGGCACAGCACTGTCTGGCTTAGAAACCCAATTCCCCAAGTGTTAGAGGCACAAGCTGCAGGAAGAAAATCTGATTTCCCTCTGCTGGAATGAGAGTGCAGACATTCCTTCTTCATGGTTCAGTTGACTGCCATTAATTAACCTTTTATTAGATGGGCTTTCTCCAAGCCTGTTCCATTTGTGCCCTGTGAGCACAATTCCCCCATTTGCTGCAGCTCAGTGTTAACCCAGGAGCAGCTGCAGGGCTGGCAGGGACTGAGCAGGGACAGTGAGAAATAAGGGAGCAGAACTCCAACACACAGTGCAAAGGCCATCCAAAGGGTTGGCCCAAGGTGAGGAGTGCCAAGGCTTCCAACTGAAGCCAAACATTCTTCACCGCATCAGGGATTTGTTCTTGGCAGCTCCTTCATCCTCACCCACCTGTGAGCTCCAAACAGAGTATGTGTCCAGAACATTCACATCTGAGTGTCCCTTTACACGCTGCTGCAGCACAGCTCTCCTCACACACCATCTAACTACAGGAGTCCCATCAGCCTGGAGGAATATTTAGCAAATCTTTTGTGTTTTCTTGGATGGGCATCATACCCTGAATTTCCCTTCTAGTGCAAATCCTCCTGCACCAGCCATCACCTGCCTGGAGCACCCTGTTCACACAACCTATACTGACTTGTTTGCATTTATGTATCTGACTCAGACACTGCAAGGAAGATCACACAATACCAGACTGGTTGGGTTGGGAGGGACTTCAAAGCTTATCTTGTTCCACACTCTGCCACGGGCAGAACACCTTCCACTGTATCTCAGGTTGCTCCAAGCCCTGTCCTACCTGGCCTTGAACAATTCAGGGATGGGGCAGCCACAGCTCCTCTGGGCCAGGGCCTCAGGACCCTCATAGGGAGGAATTCCTTCCCAATATTCCATCTAACCCTGCCCTTTGGCAGTTTGAAGCCATTCCCTTGTAAATGGTCTCTCTTCATCCTTCCTGTAGGCTCTCTACAATTAGGTCACCCTAAAGTTTCTCTTCCCCATGCTGAACAATCCCAATTTTCTCAACCTTTCTTCACAGAAGAGGTGCTCCATCCCTCTGATCAGCTTCATGGGCTCCTCTGGACTCACTCCAGCAGCATCACATCCTTCCTGTGCATGGGACCCCACAGCTAGATGCAACTCTGCAGCTGGTGTCTCATGAGAGCAGAGTAAGGATAATCAAATTAATCTTTCCCCCTTCTGTGTACTTGCCCTTGCCATTCTAGACCAGCTCTCCTCTTCAGAAAGGTTGGCTACCAGTCCCTTGACCCAACACCTTCCATCCCAGTCTGGGTCTCTTCGGTTTAATTCTGTGTCACAGCAAGAGCTGCCACTGCAGCCACTTGCTCCAGCACCCACCGAGTGCTGGTGCCATTGGCCTGGCACAACAGGAACACTGAGAAGAGCAGCTTTAGGAAACACCATACCCTGGACTTTTGAGCAGACAGAAGATACTTGCTCTTGGGACACTGGAAAAGCCAAGCAAACAGCTGCCAGAGGCCCTGCAATGAACAATACTCAGGAAATGTGGTCACATTCCACAAGCTCCACTCCAGAATAACCCAGAACTGAGCTGGAGTTCCTGCCCACGAGGTGCACTACCATGTCCAGGGACCATCAGCACCACTTGGGTGCTGAAATTCCACTGAAGCCAAAGCCCTCATTTCATCAGCACAGTCTGGCCTAATTAAAGCTCTACATGTTTAGAGGAGTATAGGGCAGGGAGAGATGTGCTGAGCTTCTCTGCTCTTTAAGAAAATAAGTTCCTGGGAACAAACATATTTAGTGAGCAGAATCTCTGACAGATCAAACCAAACCAGTTTTCCTGGGCAAACCAACAGCCTGCACAAACCTGCAACACAGTCCAAGTGTCATCATCAAGGCTAGAGAAGGGGTTTACATTTTCCAGTTACTCCCAGAGATGGTGATGCACATCAGTCCTTGAGAAACAGGGCTGTTAGTGACAAGGCACTGTGATCTTGGGATCCTGGTAAAAATTATGGAGTATTCTGGATACACCAGGCTCTGGACATTTACAGCATAGCTCCCAGCTCAGACACAGCACTGGATCTTGCTCTGATGCCAGGCCAGATCGCCTGTCTCACACTGTGCCCTGGGTGAGGCTCAGCAGCAGCACTCAGATGGGGAATTAGGGACTTTGCTGGCAACTTTTGCTACAACAGAACCATTGGTTTTAATCTACAGATGCCCTGGTATGTCTCTGCCTTTCCTTCAGAAGCTGCCCCTATCCACACTGCTCCCTGTGATCCCTTCTGCACTCCGGGGGAGCCAAAGAGCCCCAGCAGCTCTTAACTCCTCAGGCTGGAGTTGTCAGTACAGGAAACCCTGCTGAGGGGCCTGCCGAGGGGGCAGGCAGGAAATCTGAGCCTCGGCTGTGGGCTGGAACAGAGTGGCCGAGGACAGAAGTCCCCCAGCTGCACAGAGGTCCAATGAGGACTGTCAACAGCCAGGTAAGAACAGCTGGTGAGCATGTGGAGCCAATATGGAAGCTCCCCTGCAGTTGTGCAACTGCCTTCAGCATTACTTTTATTAATAAAATTCCGTAAGTCCCTTACCCTATCATTAGCTGCTATTAAAGCTGAGTAAAGCCTTACTCCAAATCCTTGCCCAGACTACCCTAAGAACAAGGATAAGCAAACCACAGCTGTTGGAAGTGCTGCAAAGGCAGAGCTGAGGTGCTGTTTCACACGCCTCACCTTGCTCTCGGCAGTCGCTGACTCACACTCGAGCAATGTGGGCTGTACCTTCCTGTGCTCCAGCACGCAGGTGACAGTGTGGGACACAATCTGCTTCCAGGCAGGACGTGCAGCGGGTGGGATTCTCATGGTGTGGAGGCTGGCAAGGGACCTGGCACCAGCGTAGCACTGACAGGCAGTGAGGGTGAGGCTTTGAAGTTCATTATCTTAAGGCAGGTGCCTAAAATAGGTCAGAGTAACCTCACCCAACCCCCCCTGCTGCTCTGCACCGACTGTACAGGGAGCCTGGGGTGACTCGCTCAGCCCCAGGCCTGTGCTTGAGAAAGTGAAGCCCTGGCAACAACAGAGCAACTTGGGAAACACAATTTGCCACAATGTATAAAACCACAAAAGCCTATCTTTTTTCTTAGAAAAAACACTAACTGAGAGATGAAAATGCAGCTCCTCTGCCCCAGCCCCTCGATTGAGTGAAACAAAGTATCATCACCACTGGTCCCCCAGGAGGACCTAAACTCAGCTGTGGCTTCTGCCAGGGCAAGGAGAAGCAGCAGGAAGTGCCCCACAGCTCAGCCGGCTGTGCCCTGTGCCAGCCCTGCACAGCCCTCTGTGCCACCTCAAATGCACCCCTGCCCCTCCCGCAGTCTGTGACACCCCCAGGCCGAGGCAAGGAGAGAAGCTGGTTCTGCAGAAAATGTTTAATTAGCAAATCTTGTTCCTAGTCAGGCTTCCTGCCTCTGCTACAGCCAAAATCCCCCTTGGTTACCCAGACGTGCTCCAGGACTCGCTTTCAGACACACCAGGGGTGGCATTACCGAGACAGCCAGGACACTTCATTAGCTTGGGCAATGGCACAGGATCCTTGTACCCAGGTACCTGCACCTGCATTCCAGAGGGATTCACACTCTCAAACTCTCCCACCAAGCTAATAGCCAGGTTTCAATCAGCAAGTACACACAAAGCCATCTAAGCACCTGTGGATCACTTAAATACACGAAAAATGTACATTCCAAGGCCGAACAGACAAGGAGTTGTCTGTTAAAAGCAAAGTTAAAACCTGGGTTTTAAACCACTCATTCACTGATAAAGAACCATGCAAAACCTGCTCCTAAAAGGGATCTAAAAGTGCAGAAATAGTTGCACTTGAGTAAATGGAGAATGTGCAAGAGCAGTACCAGGTCCCTTGCCAGCCTCCACACCATGAGAATTAAGGCAGAGAAGACATTTCAGTCAATGCTGATGGCAAAGGTGACAATGACAGCAAAGCAAAGGTGGCAAGAACCCACATGAATCATACCAAGGAAGACTGATAACGAGTATGGAAGATGGCACACAGGTTCAAAGCAGCTGGGGAGTCAGCAGGCATTCAAAGGGGAAAGAGTGACATTAAACAATGTCAATGCAAAGAATTTAGGAGCTTTACAGTCAAAAAATTAGGCCTCCAAATGTTGAGTTCTGAGGGAGCTTCACAAAGGAATTTTAGCTTACTGTCTTCGTACCTGGAACCACACACATCTGAGGAAGATGATATAAAAAACTCAAAGTCTCCAACAGACATTAGAGCATCTTTCACAAGGAAGTACAAGACCAAACAAGAAAAGCCTTTAGTGACCACAAGTACACCAGTAAGGGTTACTCTTCATCTGCCAGCACCTACAATTAGCAAGTAAAAAAGAGGTGCATCAGCACACAGGTCCTTCAGAGAAGTGCCTGCACTGATCATGTATGAATGTTTAAGACAACCAGTCCAAAGTAAACACAATCTAAACCAGTATGGGGTCAAGCTGCCCCCCTCAGCCTCATCAGACAGATCCAACACATGCAGACACTCAGCAGACATTAAGTACTTGCAGGCAGTGACAGTAACGAAGCCAGTGCACATATGCTCTAATAGACAAAGCTGGAGCCAAAACACTCTGCCAGGATCTGCAACAGCAGTGAACAAGCAAAGAAACAGGCACAGAATTTGAAAACACAGAGAGGAAGATAAACACTAAACACAGCAACAAGTAAAACAAGAAACAGGAGTACTCTGCATGGAAGTGCCAGTAACTTGCTGGAATGATGAGGGAAGTTAGGAAGAGGAACCCCCATCTCTGGGTGCCATATGTTCATATGTTCACAGCAAGGCATTAACAGATTCAAAAGCATTTGTGGACAATGGCAGAAACTGTTCTATAGCATACTGAGACGTGACTGGGACACTTCCATGCACGCATGGGCTCTGCCTTCCACATAAACACATCACAGAAGTTGTGAAGAAAAAAGACAGAAACCATTCAGTCCCACTCAGCAGAGAGCAGAGGAGTCTGTGGGTCCACAGCAGCTGTAGCTAAGCCCTGGTACCCCAGTTCCCTGGTCCTACAATGAGTTTGGGGAAGCAAAAGAAAACTGGGCCCTTCTCGCAGGAAGGGATTTTTTCTTTTCCCCAATTTAACACAAAGCTCAGTGCCAAGGGCAGTGTAAGAGTGAAAACATGACTGCATGTGTGAAACAGGGACAGTGATAGCCAGCAGATAAGATATAAAATATACATATTTATGTGTGTGCATATATAATATATACACCATATATTAAAAAAAAGTAACTCAGCATAGGGCATTGCTGTGGTAACTTGTGAAGAATTGCACAGAATAAATTCCTGAACTGCTGGAAGACAGCACCAGGCTCAATGTGGGACATCACAATCTCTTGAGAGCACTGCACACCAGCAGCAGCCACCCAAGGCACAGTCCACAACAGGGTTTGGAAATAACTGAAAAGCCACAAAGATCCCCACTCTCAGCAGAACAAGTGAAGTGCAGCTTTTGCAAGTGGTGGTGAGGTAAGAGCATGAAATGCATTTGACAGTTGGAGCCACAGAGCTCTAACAAAGGAAAAGCAACACAAAGATGCTGAAGGTCTTTGCAGCCTTCTTGAAGAACACTGCTTGGAATTCCTCCCTAATTTGAAGTTCTGCAACAAGTCCCTCACAGCAGCCATCTCTGAAATAGGAGCTGGAACACTGACAGCCAGTAACCCCAGGGGTTCTTGTCCAGAAGAAAGGACAGATGAAAACTGCAGGGTAAAAATCACAGAAGCACTGAGACTGAACAAAAACAGAGTCCAGCTATTCCCCCAGCACTGCCATGTCCACCACTAAACCATGTGACACACCCAAGTGTCACATCCACAAGTTTTTTGAACACTCCCAGGGATGATGACTCCACCACTATATTGGTCAGCCTGTGCCAGTGCTTGACCTCCTTTTTGGGAAGACATTTTCCCTAATACTTAATCTAAATCTCCCCAGTCCAACTCAAAGCTGTTTCCTCTTGTCCTGAGCCTTGTCCCCTGAGAGCAGAGCCTGACCCCACCCTGGCTGTCCCCTCCTGTCAGGAGTTGTGCAGAGGCAGAAGGTCTCCCCTGAGCCTCCTTTTCTCCAGGCTGAGCCCCTTTCCCAGCTCCTTCAGCCACTTCTGAGCTCAGTCTCAGGAAGTTTGAGCCACTTCAGACAGAAGAATTTGTCCCAATTTAAGCCTTCTGAAGTCAAATGCAAGTTCTGGACTTGACAACAACAGGCACTTGCTGCCTGGTGTGTAAGGAGCAGAGACAGGTCTGCAGATCGAGCCCAGCCATAGCCTCTCACCACTTCAATCCAGAACTATTTAGAGATGAAAGAACTGCAGCTTAGGAGGAAGCCACAAACAGGCCCTCAGCACAGCGTGATGGCAGCTCAACATCACCCATCACCTCCTGAGGGGAGCAGAGCTGAAGGGGCAGAAACGCCTAAAGCAGCATGTTTGGGGCAGCCTTTCTGGAGCCCTGATCAGACCCACATGGACACAAACCTAACTCATCTGGAACTTTTTTTTTCAACTTCTCTCAACATCTGATCTCCAGTCCCAATCCTATAAAATGAATTTCAATATTCCTGCCTGTGATCAGGACGTGCTTGCCGCTTTTTGAAACTCAAAAAGAAAGGCTTAAACCCTTGTTCCCCCCTCAGCTTTGCAGCTGACGTATCAAAATCACAGCTGCACATATTGAGCCAAAATTGAGAGACCACTCACACACTTACTCGTGTCACACAGAAGCCTGGAATAGTTCTTAAAGCCAAGATGAGCACATCCAGTGGGCTGCAATGCTTAATTTTAAAGGGACTTAGATCCACTTCCTTTTTTCTTATAAAGAGTACTTCACTTAAGACTTCCCAAGTCTCTCTGAATTTTTAATTAACTCTTCAGCATTAGAAAAAAGTAATTCCTAAATGTTTCCAGAATGTTTTCTGGATCTTCAAACATAGCATTTACAGCTATTGTTTTCTAGCAAACATTTGAAAAGAAGAATTTAAGCTTTTGTGCCCATGCACTCCAAGCTCCTGACACAGACTAGAGAAAACAAAATAATGCTGTAGAAAAAGTGGGAAACCTGCTCCTGAAAGACGGCCAGAAGGTTGCAAAAACAGGGTAGAATCTCAAGATCTAAGAATATCTTTAGACAACTCAACATATTTTATATCACATGAAGCTGGCCATGCAAAGGAGGGTCTGCAGAAAGCCAAGAAACAGGGACATGACAGCAGAAAGATGGAGACCAGGGTTTGACTGACTCAATTCACTGAAAAGTTCCACAGACAGCACTGCTCCTCATTGACTCTTGACCTTTTTTTTTTTTAAAGTTTTTTAAATTTAGTATCCTTGTATTCTCAGCATCTTGTCAGCCAACACCTACAAAACCTTCAGAGCAATGTAATTTTTCCCATTTCATCATGCTCTCATTCCTCTCCCCATTAACAGCCAGTTGAGACTCCACATCTTTAATCTACTTGCCCAACTTTAAGAAGAAATCTGTAGATCAAAGTCTCTGCACAGCCTGAAGTTACACTGTTAGTCCTCCACCCAGATAGAGCCAAGGGATTAATCATTATCACTTCCCCAACACACAGAGAAACCCCTACAGCCCTTTCCAGGGAGTCCTGCAATGTGATGGAAAATTGTTCTTTAGGTCTTTACTGCTGAATTTACTTATAAGCCCAGTCCTTGTTTTTGGAGTTCAAAAGAAAACACTTTTTTATTTGAAGTAATTCCTTATAAACATGACAAAACAGGCAAGATCAGAAGTCACCTAATTCAGGATCTTTTTCCTGACAGAAGACTCTGTGTTTTCCCAGCCATAGCAGCTCACAGCTCCTATCCAGGATACGGCATTTCCATATTTAGTGCCAGGCTCATTTTTCTTCCTAAATTTTTTGGAGTTATAAAAGAAATGTGACTTCAAAGATGTTGCTGTGAGGGTGGTGAGGCCCTGGCACAAGGTGCCCAGAGCAGCTGTGGCTGCCCCATCCCTGAAGTGTCCAAGGCCAGGCTGGACGGGGCTTGGAGCAACCCGAGATAGTGAAAGGTGTCCCTGCCCAAGGCAGAGGGTGGAGTGAGATAAGCTTTAAGGTCCCTTCCTTTTTGTTGCCACAAAACTTCAGCAAGGCCAGTGAAAAGCCCACCCCCAGCTGAAATAGCTCTGCACTATAAATAGTGACCATGGCAGCTTTGTTTCCGTGCAGCATCTCCTACACACAGGAAACCAAGCCTGCTGCAAAGGCAGACAGGTTTATCTGGCAGGAGAGGCAGTGGGCTCAGGGCAGCACAGCAGCAGCACTGCTGCAGCTCTCACGCTCTCTGCTGTTACAATGCTCACAGGGACTGGACTGCAAAGCAGAGTCAGAACAGAACCATGCCAGCCTGGCTTGTCTTGGGGAATTTGCCAGAGAGGAGCAGGATGCCAACAGGAATGCCAGCAGGTCTAGCAAGGCTGAAGGCCTGGCACAAAACAACCAAAAATTGTGCAAAATGGTCCTGTAAGAGCAGCTCACAGCTCCTATCCAGGATACGGCATTTCCATATTTAGTGCCAGGCTCATTTTTCTTCCTAAATTTTTTGGAGTTATAAAAGAAATGTGACTTCAAAGATGTTGCTGTGAGGGTGGTGAGGCCCTGGCACAAGGTGCCCAGAGCAGCTGTGGCTGCCCCATCCCTGAAGTGTCCAAGGCCAGGCTGGACGGGGCTTGGAGCAACCCGAGATAGTGAAAGGTGTCCCTGCCCAAGGCAGAGGGTGGAGTGAGATAAGCTTTAAGGTCCCTTCCTTTTTGTTGCCACAAAACTTCAGCAAGGCCAGTGAAAAGCCCACCCCCAGCTGAAATAGCTCTGCACTATAAATAGTGACCATGGCAGCTTTGTTTCCGTGCAGCATCTCCTACACACAGGAAACCAAGCCTGCTGCAAAGGCAGACAGGTTTATCTGGCAGGAGAGGCAGTGGGCTCAGGGCAGCACAGCAGCAGCACTGCTGCAGCTCTCACGCTCTCTGCTGTTACAATGCTCACAGGGACTGGACTGCAAAGCAGAGTCAGAACAGAACCATGCCAGCCTGGCTTGTCTTGGGGAATTTGCCAGAGAGGAGCAGGATGCCAACAGGAATGCCAGCAGGTCTAGCAAGGCTGAAGGCCTGGCACAAAACAACCAAAAATTGTGCAAAAATGGTCCTGTAAGTGGGCATAAAGTAATGGAATGAGTGAATGGGTGAACCTTGCCTATTTGACACAATTTTAAGTAGCTGAAGCACAAAAGTTCTTCATGATATTGTTTGAGATCAGTTTATCTGTAGTAAGGAGGCATGTGTAGCTGTGGGCTTATGTTACCTCTGCTGCCCAAACGAGATTTTCACCACACAAATACACTGTGGCATGCTTACTATAGAAATTAGAAATGTACATAATTATATATATAATATAGATATTAGCACATTAAAGGGGATTCAGATTCCTTTTTCAGAGGGGAGAGTGGGTGGAAAACAAATTCTGCTGCATTGCATTCTCCTGGAACAGCACCAGAACTATCCTAGAACAGATCTTACAGATAACACCAGAATTTACCACAAAATTCACAGTGACCGCCATGGCTCCAACTCATTTCCTCCTCCTCCTCCACCTCATGACTCACACAAGTTTTTCTGTCAGGTGAGAGCTATTAATTGCCAATCTCAACACTGGAGAAAGCTGTGCCACCACACAGGTAAAGATATATTTAGTTACCACTAGATAATGCCTGCACTTCTGCCAGTGCAAACAGGCACATGACTGGGCAAAGCACAAGTATGGGCATTTCTTATCAAGCAAAACAACAATTAAAGTACAGAATTAGAGAAAGGCTTTCAGAGTGCAAAGCAAGCAATTTCTTTAAAGTGAGAGCTAACATCAACCTCTGCAAGTTTCAGAAGTTCACACTCTTACACCAAATTTTAATTTAGTGCAAGGCCTCCTCTACATTTCAGGAAGCAGATGAACCACACATTTGCTAATCCAACCATAGAGTCAGTAATTAGAACACGTTTAAGGATTTCTGCAGCTCACTGAAGCAAGAGCAGTTTTAGCAGGATTTTCCTGCTGTAATTGGCTTCATATCTGAGAAAAACCCTATCTTATCTTAGCTCAGCATGCACATGCCTACACAGAGAGCAGCTGCCCACTATCTAAAGCAATAGGGTTTCTTAATACTAATATGATGAAGTTTCAAGTATGATGTAGGCTGAAAATGTATAATGTGTTTTCAGCATCAGTCCCATGGCTACCAGGTGAGAGTATCTCTTATGAAACCTTCCACCCATCATGTTGCAGATTACATCTTCTCTAAGTAACATTACATGTTACTTTTAAAAATTAAAAGCATAATGCTTCTCATCTAATGCCTACACAGAATGAGATTCCCAGGTTTTCAGAGCTCAGCATTCCATATGTACAAGGATTTTACATGGTTGCTGAGTGCCCTGCACAGCCTCATCACAGTACACACCTGGGTAAAACAGACACACCATGAGCCAATTCTCACTGCAGAGGAAGTGGCCTCTACACAAGTAATCCACCAATGCAGTAAAAACCAGACAGAGAGTAGTCCAAGCTTCAATGAAACCAAATTCCTCACAGAAAAGCCAAATCACTGCTAAAAGATCCCAACTAAAGGCCAGTTCAGAACCCACAACTCCAGCACAATTAACTCCCAAAGGAAATCATGGTGCTGCACTTGTGGCACAGATCACTTTCCATGATCTGCTGGCAATACAGGATGTTCAGGGTGAAAACCTGACACTTGCATGGCTCCAAACAGCCTTGTGCACATTTCTCTCTGGGAACTGCCATCCCATTAAAACCTGAATGATTGCCAACATGGAGTCCTTCTGACTGGAATGAATGTGTCTGTCCTTGGGTCCCACCAAACACATTTGCTTAATCAACCAGTAAGCAGGACAATATGTTAATCAACAGGACTTCAAATTCATGACAGTTATGTCTATCCTGGAACACAAAACCACAAGGAAAAACAAATGAGAAACTCACTGAAACACTGGCCACACTTAGCTGTGCTGAATGGCAGGAGGTGTGATTGCTGCACATCCTGCACAACAGCAGGGCTGACTGTCTGAGACAACCATGGAGGTGATAAAGCACTAATACTGTTCTCCCCATCTTTGTAAAACTGGTAACTTCCAGGTCCAAAGCAGATTGACTCAACACAATGGCTGAAAAACCACAGAGTGATCCAGGACAAGACGAGCCAAAGCAATTCCTAGTCAGCTCTCACAGACCAGGTTGTTCTGGGACCTTCCATCAAGAGCAGCAGCCTGTTACTCTAAATTACAGGTGACACCCCCACCTAGAACAAGTCCAGCCAACTGGGATCAGGAAAAGAGCCCCACTTTGTGAGGGGATGTCAGATACTGCAGCATTACCTGAGCACTGAAGCCTCCATGCAGAAGGAAGATCAGGATGCATACTCCAGCTGAGACTCCTGCAAAGCCAAGCAGGTGTGCACATCTGCAACTAACAGATTTCAAGGCTTGGCCTGAATCATGCTCTGCTACTAAGTTAGAAGGAATATGAGTAAGTCTGAAACTGGATGGGGAAAATTCTCCATTTCTCACCTTTGAGTCAGACTTTGGTATCCTGTAATCACATTCAGTATTCAATCTTAACTATTCCACCTTTGGCATTGCTGTGGGGGAGATTGCTCAGTCATCCAGCTCTACAACAATGAAGTTATTTGGTTTGTAGTTCACTGTGTGCCCAGGCCCCCACTCAGCTCATGCAGAAGGTTTCAGACAGAGGCTGTTCACATCTGAAGATAAACCTGATTAGCTAAATCCTCTCCTGTTCCATCAGCTTACACAGAAGGATGGCAGCATTCATATCCGAACCCATGGAATAATTACTTCTGCAAAAGACTTAGTTTTAGGGAAAACGAAGATGTTTAACTGTGGCCAGTTAACCCAGAGATTTTTCTCCAGGCAGCTTCAGGAGAAGTCTGACTCTAGAGAGCTGCAGACAGGGACTGCAGTTCCTTCTGTGGGAAGGCACAGCAACACAAGGGCAACCACTGCTCAGGTTCTGGCTACAGTGGCAGGTCCATCATGCTATGGCACACCCTTCCTGGACATCTCCTGCCCATCCAAGTTTTACTGCATCTCTAAGTTATTTGCCCTCTGTAAGTCTATGAATGGGAGACAACTAACCCAAACAGCTTTCAGTTTTGAAGTTCTTGCAACTTTTATGGGTAACACAGATCCTTTTGCCTCTTGTGACACCAGCTCTAGAGTCTTAGAAAAAATATACCTAACACCCTCCAGAAAAAGCTCCAGCTCGTTCTAGTCTCGTGTTCTGGGCGCTAATAGCTCTTCAAATAGCAGTGCCTTAAGGACAAGAGCTGACTGAAACACAGGATGGTTATTTTATTCAGCTACCTTCTGCAGAAAGGAATTCCATCTCTTGGACTGCTGACTGCATGTAGTTAATGAGTGTACATAGTGTTTGGACACTACGAAAGTTCTTGATTAAAGTTGTTTATTCCAATCAGTTGACATGATTTACATTGCTACTAAAGAGGCAGTAAAATGGCAAAGACTTGCAATTCACTGTTGGATTTAATATTCTTCTCCTTCATCTTCTCCATCCATCGAGTCTGTGCCCACTTCTTCATAATCTTTCTCAAGTGCAGCCAAATCTTCCCGAGCCTCTGAGAACTCCCCCTCCTCCATCCCTTCTCCAACATACCAGTGAACAAAGGCACGTTTGGCATACATCAGGTCAAACTTGTGGTCCAGGCGGGCCCAAGCCTCAGCTATGGCCGTGGTATTGCTCAGCATGCAGACTGCCCGCTGGACTTTGGCCAGGTCACCCCCAGGAACCACTGTGGGGGGCTGGTAATTGATGCCAACCTACAGGAGATGTGGAAGAGACCATGAGTTTCTTTGTGGTGTTTGACAATGACAATAATCAAAGTCAGACAATAGGAGTTGATTAAAATGTGTCACTCACAAAACAGCCCTGCATGAGAACCTGTATCTCCACATCTCAGAATACAAATCAGGTACCTACAGAATAGCTCAGAGCAAGCACACTCCATTGTGGGAACATACCACAGAGTTTTCCCCACCTAGGTTGAAAGAGAAGACTTCCCCCATGGTGCTGTGCAGCACTATTGCCAAGCTACATTAGATTGCTTTCTCCATGGGCAAGTTGACCCTGCCCGCCCCAGCTGTTCATCCCTCAACCCCCTACAGGTTGCTGCCCTTTGCCCTGCCCCTGTGCCCTCAGGTCACTGGCCACTGACCCCATACATAAGCCTGTGCACAGCACATGGTTGTGTCTTTGTCCCTGGTCCCTTTGGCATGGTGGATGCAATAAACCTTCACTGGAATACACCATACAAAGACCCTTCCTGTCGTTCCTCTGCTGAGCTCTCTGTGGTGTGTGTGTGTGTGTGTGCACAGACTTGAAATGGCTGCTCTCATGGCCTTACTCCGAGTGGCTTCTGAAGGAGACGCTCTGAAGAAGGTTGCAGCATTTCTACCACCTTGCCCCATTGCAACAAATGGCGCCCAACACCCAGGACAGTGAATGAGAAGTCTAAGAAATCATGGTGGAACTGAGACTTGCCTTAAATCCAGTAGGACACCAGTCCACAAACTGGATGGTGCGCTTGGTCTTGATGGTGGCGATGGCGGCGTTGACATCCTTGGGCACCACGTCCCCGCGGTAGAGCATGCAGCACGCCATGTACTTGCCGTGCCGCGGGTCACACTTCACCATCTGGTTGGAGGGCTCGAAGCAGGCGTTGGTGATCTCGGACACGGAGAGCTGCTCGTGGTAGGCCTTCTCCGCCGAAATAATCGGGGAGTACGTCACCAGCGGGAAGTGGATACGAGGGTAAGGCACCAGGTTAGTCTGGAATTCAGTAAGATCCACGTTTAAGGCACCATCGAACCTAAGGGAAGCAGTAATAGAAGATACTATCTGACCAATGAGGCGATTGAGGTTAGTGTAGGTTGGGCGCTCAATGTCCAGGTTCCTACGGCAAATGTCATAAATGGCCTCATTGTCAACCATGAAGGCACAGTCAGAGTGCTCCAGCGTGGTGTGGGTGGTCAGGATGGAGTTGTAGGGCTCCACAACAGCTGTCGAGACCTGAGGTGCAGGGTAGATGGCGAATTCCAGCTTGGATTTTTTCCCATAGTCAACGGAGAGGCGCTCCATCAGCAGAGAGGTGAAACCAGATCCAGTTCCTCCCCCAAAGCTGTGGAAAATCAGGAAGCCCTGCAAGCCAGTGCACTGATCTGACTGAAAGAGAAAATACAGGTGTTCAAGACATTGTGTGCATCAAGCTCAAGAAAGACAGCTCTGAATTCTGACACATACCAACTGTTCAAGCTTCAGAAATACAGAATTTATCCACCAAGAGTCAAGAAGGTGTCCCAGGAAAAGCAGTATTCTTGGCTGGTTTAAACCTGGATGGCAATCACTTCAAATCACTAGCTTAAAATTCCTTCTACCCCCAATTCTCAGCTGAGGCCATTAACAATGAGCAAGAAAAGCAGGAATATTCAAAGACCTACACACTATCTATCCCTTACAGTTACTTGGTATTCTCTAGCTGCACAAAAGTGGAGCAATCCCCCATATCCCAGAGCTACTGTTGTAATGCTGCACGAGTGCCAAGTGTGTATCTCCGCTCGGGGAAGTGAGCTGTCACAGCCCATTACAGTGCCAGTCCCATTCACTCCACTCAGAAGACAAAACTAGACTGCCCTGTCCTCACAAAGAGGTGCCACATGATGCTCAGCTCCCAGGACTAACAGGGACTGCCAACAGCTTGTACAAAGAAATCATGACTGTTTTTCAGGTCAAAGTAAAGCCTGCTGCAAACTTATCATTGCTTTAATTAGAGACTGTGGCAATCAAGTGTCAAGAATAATTCCAGTTGTAATCTGCAAAAGGTGAACTTTACACTAAGACTCACTTAGCATTCCATATCAAAGCACCTGGGTTTTGTGCAATGAGAATTCCTACCTTTGTGACACAGACTGGGCAATGGACATGCTTAGCAGCCCTAAATAGGGAACCTGAACCTCCTAAACTGCCCCCTTCACAAGTTTGCCATATGACTGAAGAACTGGGGAAGCTGAAACATCCCAGCATACTGAGATTTATTCCTTTCCTACTGTTATTACCATAAAATTAATCCAGAAATCATAATAGCAGGAAATGCAAACAATAGTCCAAACCACTGAAACAAGCATTCTTACTTTAAATTCCTTAAAAGAGCCACAGCCAGAGACCAATCCTTCTCCAGCAGGAACCATGAAAATAATTTTTGGTTCTGGCTTTCTAAACATTAAACTATATATATGAAGTTTTAGGTGCCTCATCAGCATTTTAGGCCACTTGAAAGCCATATCTGACAGGAAAAATCCAAGCACTTTCAGCTGGCTAAGAATGAAAGCAGATGCAGACTAAGTCCATAGATTCTCATACCACAAAGAAATTAAAGCACAGTTTATGTATTTGATAACCTCATTTCCAAATCCTGTTAAACAGATGTTTCAGAGCCTTCACTGGAGTCTTACCAGCTTCCTGATGCGCTCTAGAACGAGATCAATTATCTCTTTCCCAACTGTGTAGTGACCTCGAGCATAGTTATTTGCAGCATCTTCTTTACCAGATATCAGTTGCTCAGGATGAAAGAGCTGCCGGTATGTCCCATTCCTAACTTCATCTGGGGACAGACAAGATACATATTATATAATATAGAAATATTTTAAGTACATTTTCTATATAGACCAGCTTTTTCAAACTTCTAGAAGTGTCCAGAATAATGTATTTAAACCTTTAGAGATAAAAAAACAATTACCAATCAGTAGGTGAAATCCTACAGCCTAAATTTTGAATAACTAAGAAAAATTAAGTTATTGCTTAGGAAACTGCTCTATTTTACACCAAAGTTTAGAATTTTGACCTGTCAAAGCAATTAAAAACTGGACTATAGCAGAACAATTCTTCCAGTTTAAGACAACTTAAGGCCCATTTTGCAGCCCAGCAGCCGAAACCCCATTTTTCCCCTTCACTTCCCCATCCCTCCAGGATGCTTCTGTGGGCAGGAAGAGCCAACTCTGCTTACATGTCCCTTTCTCTTCACTGTACTTTCTGCCAAAGGTAGAGAAGGGTTCAAAAAGAACAGGAGATGCTCTTAGAGCAATTATCTAAACCCTGAGCTGTAAGCTGTAGGACACACATCCCCCAGCAGTCACACATTTAGAGCCCCTAGCTCCCAGAAATATGCACTTACACCCAAGCAGGCTAAAGCTCTGTCCTACCAGAAAGGTACAAAGACACCCAGCAGAGCTTTGTCTCTGGTTTAGCTCAAGGCACTCTTGAGTTGTGTGCTATTGCAGCATTGCATTCTTTAATTTAAGTCAGGTGGACAGCAGACAGCTTTATTAACTACAGCTGAAGTTGCCTGTTTGCATGTATTTATTAATCTGAAATAGAACAAGCAAGAAAAAGAAAAGTAAAACTTAAGACCTAAAAATATAGTTAGCATTCAAAGCAGTTTAGGCTGAGCAGCTCACACTCCACTCTGCAATCCAACAGCCTAAAGTATTTCTAAGACTGCATCAAAATAAAACAATTTGGAAAAGTTTACCATCCCAAATACCCATGTGTCTAAGACTTCCTACAGTATCACTCCACATTACAAGGGACAAATATGGGTTATAAGGGAAAAATACAGAACCAAAATAAAATGGTTCTTTATCCTATGAGACAGGGTTAGCATGAGCCAGAATGGTCCTCAGAAAATAACAAATCTTGTAGAGCTCAGAGGATCAGTCACTGGACTACAAAAGTGTGCCTGGAACAAAGGACTTAGGTGAGGGGACAGCTAAACCAGCTAGCCCCAGACATACTGTCCTTCAGGTTTTCAAGTCTAGCTGGGGTAAACTGTTAAAGACACTTGTGATGGATTCCCAGATGTCACTGCCCTATTTTGTGGTGGAAAGTTTGATGGTATTTTACCACCATATTCACAGAGGTGGTGCATATCCACCATCCTGCTGCTTTCTGCAAGAGCAGCACTGCTCTGGAAGGACAGAAATCCCTGTGCACACATGTGACAGCTGCACAGCTGCTGCATGCACAAAGATAGGTTTTTCATAAATTCAGTGCATAGGGGCTTGCTGCATGAATGGGGAGACTCATGAGCCCTGCCCAGGAAACTGGGACAGTAATTTTCACATTAGCCAGGGAGGAATAACAGCTATTTCCCAGAAATGCACATGATGTAACCTTCAACATAAAGCCCTAATCTCACCTATCTCCCCACACTATGCCTGCATCACCAACAAGCACTAGAACACTCTACTTTTTGGCATTTGTTCCAAGACTCACCAGCTCCTCTGCCCTGTTTTGCCACCTGTTCTCCCTCATCTCAATTCTGAGCTGTTCCTGGTTGCTCAGAGCCACCACCTGGCCAGTGCAGAGGAGACAACAGACACAGGGCTCAACAAAGCACAAAGCCAGACCTGCAACAGCTCCTGGGAATATCAGTGTATGGCCAAGGGTGCCTGGGCTCATTTCAAAGTTATAGCCCAGCACTCCCACCCTTAAAGAGCCACACAGCCTTCTGCTCCCCTGAGAGGTT
Source organism: Pyrgilauda ruficollis (assembly GCF_017590135.1). Classification (NCBI taxonomy): domain Eukaryota; kingdom Metazoa; phylum Chordata; class Aves; order Passeriformes; family Passeridae; genus Pyrgilauda; species Pyrgilauda ruficollis. Next base: position 1,098,221 of record NW_024531599.1, read on the forward strand.
CATTTGCTGTGTTAGCCATAAGGGGTCTGGGGTGTTACACTGAACAGAAGTTAGAGAACAGCCATGGTTTGGGTACAGAGGAGTAGCCTGAGAACAATCACATTTCCCCAACTCTGTACTGCAGAAAGATAAAACACAGCAACTGCATAAGCACAGGCAACACAGACCTCTGTTATAACAGCCCCAAATCACTACTTGAGGCAAGATAGCCAAAAACCAGCTCCAGAAGAACTACCTCTGGCACACACTGGTAAGAGGAAAACCAGGATTCCTGACATAAGGGATGAAGGTCTTGTGAAACCAGGAGCTCACATTGAGCTGACAATGCATCTACTGCCCCAGGCTGGAGGACTGGTCAATAGCTGATGCTTGGGATCACATCTGAACACCAAGAGCCAGCGTTGCCAGAGCTTGGAACAGAACACATTTTCAGGAGTAGACTGTTTCTCAAAGACAAGGCACCAGGAAGCTGAAGCACATGTTCAGAAGTCCCTGAATTTAGGCCAGCTATGGGGACTCATTTCTGCAAGCACTGTTCAGCTTGCACAGATTGCTTTGGGAAACGACAGCAATCATTTCCGTGTACAATAAGGAATCTTCCTAATGATATATATTGTGTCTCCTAAAGAGGTTCTACTGACTGCAGCACACATTATACTGTTCCATACTGTTCCAAGGGGCTGTAACTGTCCTCGCATAGCAAAAGCATGAAGCATGTTCATGAGACCCATTTAACTCCATTTAGCCTGGCAGAAGTAATGCTGAAATTCTTGAAAGCTCCACAGAGCACATTTGCCAGTCTCAATGAAAATAAAACCAAGTATTTTCCATCACTACGAAGGTGTAGGCAAGCTTCGTGCACTAAAAATGTAAAGCCCCAAAGCATTTATCAGCATTAGAGGAATGGATCCCTTAGCCAAAACCAACAGTCTAAAGTATTTATGTGGCAATAACATGTGGCAATGTTCTCCAGTGCCTTGCACTGTCACTGTTACCTATGACTGCGGGTTCAAGGTCCACAAACACGGCCCGGGGCACGTGCTTCCCGGCGCCAGTCTCGCTGAAGAAGGTGTTGAAGGAGTCGTCCCCCCCGCCGATGGTCTTGTCGCTGGGCATCTGCCCGTCGGGCTGGATGCCGTGCTCCAGGCAGTACAGCTCCCAGCAGGCATTGCCGATCTGCACGCCCGCTTGGCCCACGTGGATGGAGATGCACTCGCGCTGCGGGACAGAAACGCATCACTCAGCACAAACACAATGCCCTTGTTTAGCAAAGGCTCAGCACGCCCAGGGGGACTGCCAGCCCGCAAAGCCATTAAAACATTGGCCTCATTGTCTCGGTGTTGGGGGCATTTGGCACAAAACACAACAGGACACAAAAGCCCCTTTGAGACATCATCAGCTCCACCCAGAAAAACCCTTTTGGACATTATCATTTTTACAAGCTCATTCCTCGTTATTCTTCAATCAGACAGGAAGAGGCTGATCAACTCTTTCAAGTCTTCAGCCAATTTCTCTGTTCATACCAAACCGAATATGTAGAAAAGCTGATGATCACACCTCTCATTGGCCTAAGTGTCCAGAACAGCAACACCCAGACCCAGCGCCAGGAGCACAGCCACCAGAGGCAGCACAATTCTCCCAGGATCCGGAAGTACTTCATTTAATGCACACAAAACAAAACAAAAAACAAAAGTATTCTCCAGATCCCTTGAGGAAACTTTGTCACTCAGTAGGAAAGGCTCTGCCTAGCAAACCCCCTCATAACCCTCCATGAATACAGACCCATCAGGCCTCAAACCATGCTGCTGTACACAAGGTACTGAACTCCTCAACAACAGATAAAACTACCTCATGACAGCCATACAGAAAATAGTTCATGGCAGCAAAATTATCTGTTCCCACCCATTTATGGATTCCCATGTTCCCTTCGATGTCCAGAGCATAAACCCAGTTTCTTTAATATTGCAGCACAGGACTTCAAATGGTAAAGCCAAACCACAATAGAAACATCTCCAAATTCCAGGTCCATCTTATAGCATTTTATATTCAACATCTAGTTTTGAATGTCAGTAAAGCACATTCTAGAAGAGCCTACACAGACTTCAGTTTAATGTGACTGTTACCCAAAACTATGTTCAGACCCAATGATTGGATGGGACAATTTGGTTCCCTGGAATTTCAGGATAAGCAGGAGTACTGTCAGGCACAAGTACAGGCCAGGCACAGAATGGACAGAGAGCAGCCCTGGGGAGGAGCACATGGGGGTGTTGGTGGATGAGAAGCTCAGCGTGCCCCGGCCCCGTGCTCTGGCAGCCCAGAACCCCCCTGTGCTGGGCTGATCCCCCAGCGTGGGCAGCAGGGCAGGGGGGGATTCTGCCCCTGTGCCCTGCTCAGCTGAGACCCCACCAGCCCTGGGCTTCCAGCTCAGGAAGGATGTGGAGCTGCTGGAGCGAGCCCAGAGGAGACCACAGAGCTGCTCTGAGGGCTGGAGCCCCTCTGCTCTGGAGCCAGGCTGGGAGAGCTGGGATGTCCAGCCTGGAGAAGGATCCAGGGAGACTTTAAAGCCCCTTCCAGTGCCTAAAGGGGCTCTCCAGGAAAGCTGGAGAGGAATTTTGGACAAATGGAAACAGTCTTAAAATGCAGGATGATAGGGTTAGATTAGACATTAGGATGAAATCCTTCCCTGTGAGGGTGCTGAGGCCCTGGCACAGGCTGCCCAGAGAAGCTGTGGCTGCCCCTTCCCTGGAAGTGTCCAAGACCAGGTTGGATGGGGCTTGAAGCAACCTGGGATGGTAGAAGAGATGAAGCTGGATGGTCTTTAAGGTCTCTTCCAACACCAACCATTCTGTGATTCTATGACCTGGAGCTGCCTAGTCCACATCCATAGTCAATGCAGAAAAGCAGGAGCACAGTCCTTTCAAACTCATTAGGAACCCCATGAAATTAAAATTTGTATTTGTCAAAAAAAAAGAGAATCACCTGTTCTCAAGCACAGCACTGAACTGTTTCTAAGCTCCCATCCCATCCATCCAAGCTGTATGTTCAGCCCACATCCTCTCTGCAAGCAGCGTTACTCAGAGCTGCTGCCACCCTTCTCCTCTCCAAAGCCACTACACCATCACCCTCCAGGCTGAAGCACTGAGCTTGTCTAATGCTGCCATGGCAGAGAACACACAGCCAACCTGCCTCGTGTGAAAGTGGTGACAGGAAAGCTGGCTGCAGTGCCACAGAGACCAGACCATGGCAATGACTCAGGGAACATCCCTTTAGGAGAGCAGGACAGCCTGAAACTTTTTTGTAGGGACAGGAGAGCAACACAGACCACCATGTCAGCCTGGATCCTCACCTGAATGAGGTCCTACCAGTGACCTAAGCCTTGCTAGAGAAATCCCCAAGCAGCTGGGAAAGGTCACTTAAAGGGTGTGTAAGGACTACACCACAGAGATGGAGGGTGTAAAGAAGGGTATGTGGAGCAGCTGAGGCCATTGGCTTAGTTATCCAGGAGAAGAGGGGAGATTTGCTCATGGTCTAGAGCTTCCTCACGAGAGGAGGCACAGGGCTCTTTGGTGACCAGGGACAGGACCCAAGGGAAGCTGTGTCAGGGGAGGTTTGCCTGGATATGAGAAAAATAGCCTGTTCCCAGAGGGAGATCAAACAATGGAACAGGCTCCCCAGGGCAGTGGTCACAGCCCAGGCCTGACAGAACTCAACACTCTCAGGCAAAGAGTGGGATTCCTGGGGGTGTCCTGTGCAGGGCCAGGAGCTGGACTCAATGGCCCCTGTGGGTCCCTTCCAACTCTGAATGTACAGCTCGGCAACACAGCCACAGAGCATGTGCTACAGGTGCCACATTGAACCATGGCATGTTTACTCAGACAAAATACAAAGTTCAACACACTGTACTGGTGCAGTGACTCCCTGCACCAGTACAAACAGCAGTAACTGAGAGGGAGCCCTGCTGCAAAGATCCTTAGGGCTCCCACAGAAACCAGCCTGAATGTCCCACAGGGTGCTCTTGTCCTCAGTAGGGCAAGCCATGTGCCAGGGAACAAAAGGAGACGTGGACTGCACAGGAGAAGGCTTCCCTCAGCTCTGCACGTGCCTCCAGGTCAGATTCTCAGAGGTTGATGCAAGGCTCAGGCTGGTATCAGGAAAAGCCTCCCCAGTGGAACGGTGTGGCCCTGCAACAGGTGACTAGAGAAGTGGGAGGGGATCTCCATCCTTGGAGGTTTTCAAAACTTGGCTAGATGAGGTCAGTCACAAAGCCTGGCCTGGTGCCACTGGGACTCCTGCTTTGAGAGCTCTTTCAACTGCTTTCCTACAACTCTGCTAAGGACTTTCAAGTAGTATGTGGCTATTCAATGAAGCACAAACCTTTGTCTGATACTAGCAGGTTCTCTGCCCATTTCGTGCTGCATGGCCTTTTCACAGCACCAAGAACACTGAAGAACAAGGCTCAATTTTCTTCCAAAAGCACCAGTTCCAAGCTGGAATGACAGGCAAGAGAACTGCCACGCTCATTATAGCTTGGGGCATTGACACATCACTGATGAACTTCAGAATAAGGACTGAATGTATACAGACAGCGCTGGTAAATGCTGCATTCAAGCCACTGCAGAATTTACTTAACACTAAATGCTTTCCCCACACTGATACACATTTTTTGCAAACACATACTGATATACATTTTTTGCAAGCACACAAAGTTTCAGGCAGAATTTCTCCAGCCCAGTCTGTTTCCTTTCCCTACAGGATGTGGCAATAGGGCACTGGCCTGTCCTGTCACTGCCCTTCCAGCAGCTGCAGACTCAGCCCCTTGCTGCACTCACTGCTGGGCTGCAGTCCCCCAGCTCCCCATGGCACTGCTGGACCAGGCTCTAGGTCCTCTGCACTCCCAGCACGGTGCTCAAGGTCCAGCTGCACCTGTGTGAGGCTGATGGAAAGCCAAGCTTCCTGAGAATGGCTGTGCCAGCTCAGACCAAGCTTATCAGCACACATAGGGAGGAACGCCGTTTCCCTGGGATGGGACTCCAGGGAACCTGCATCCTTTGCAGAGACCAGGGGCTGCATTCATACTCTTGATTTGACTTTATTTGAGAACCGTGACAATAAACAACCCCCAAGGGAAAGATAAGAGCAAGAACCTCAACACATCCCACAAATACTCTAACTTACAATAATTTTCAGCTCAACAAGTATTTCCCACACATTCACAAGCCTACAGTAGCAGTCTTGCTACATTTCTAAATCCATGTAATCTTTTGACAGTCTCCTTTCAGAGATGTAGGAAGACGACCCCCACGAGGAAGAGCCGAACGCCCATCCCAGCCTCCAGCTGTGCTGCCCAGCTCAGCACCTGACCCCTGTCCTGTGGGACATCCCAGCCCTGTCACACCTCTCAGACTACCCTTCAAGGTGACTCAACTTAGCAGCTCATTCTCGCCAGCCAGTATCGCAAAGTCCTTCAGCAACTCATCAGCCCAACCCCCGCGCTCCCACCCCGGACAGCCCCGGGGCGGGAGCGGGGGAGCGGCAGCTCGGCAGCATTTTCCGCAGTGGGCCGGGCTCCTCCCTCCGGCCCCGCGGGTCGCGCTCACCGCGCGGAGCTGCCCCGGCTTTACACGCCGCGGGAACCCGGCGGCTCTCCCGCGCTGTGCGGGCAGGGCGCCCGGGGCTCGCACGGACAGACGGCCCCGAGGGCTGACGGTGCACGGGACGGAGCTGCAGCCCTTGAGCCGGCCGGGGCTGAGGGTCCCGGGGGCCGCCATGTTCTCGACGAGCCCGCCACCATTTTGGGACGAGAGGGCGGGAGCGCCAGGGCGCGGGACGAGACACGGCTCGGGGCAGCGAGACCCCCTGCCCCCCACTGCCCGGCGGGGCCGTCCCGCCGCCCATCCCGTCCACCCCCACCGCTGCAGCTCACGGAGCGGCGCTGGGCTACCCTGACCCGCCGGGCCCTCGCCCCACTCACCATGGCTCAGGAGCGCCGAGACAGACGCGCAACGTGTCTGGACAGCACCGCAACAGCAGCAGCTCTCACCGGGCTCACCTTATATAAAGTGAGGGGCGGGGCGCTCGGCTCCCTGCGCTGTGCTCATTGGCCTGGCGTGCGCTCACCTGTCGACCATTGGGTGATAGAAATGTCTGTCATCATCCTACGCGAACTATTGGCTGATTCGTAACAAAGGGCGGGGAGGGGGCGGGGTTTAGTCTTCCCGCCAACGAAGACCGGCACCTTCCTCCTCAGGGTTCGCTTCAGGCTGGGGATCGCTGTGGCCGAGCTGGGATCGCTCTGTCCCGGGGTGGGATCGCTCTGTCCGGAGCCAGCGGCCGAAGGGCAGGGGGCTCAGCACTTTCCATGCCCGGGTGTTGGCTAAGGGCTAAGAGCTCAGCCTGGAGAGCCCAGAGTCAGCGGCTGCTGCCCTGGGAAGGAGCCCTGAGGGACCGGGGGCCGCTCGTGGCCTCGCACCCACGGGTGTCCTCGGTGAGTGCTCTCCCTGTCCCAGCTACGCGCACTGAGCCCGGGGAAAGCCACCAGTGAAACGCCGGGCAAAGCTGGGACCAAGGCATGGCACCCCGGATCCTCTGTGAGACAGCCTGGGAGCCCCACCTCTGCCAGGTGGGCACCCAAGGCCCCGGTCCTCCAGGCGCTCTGTGTGCTGCCTCTGGGCTGAAAGAGTGGGGTGTGGACAAGTCCCTGTCCCAGGAGGCTGGAGGCAGCTGCCCTGCAGTCACCAGGGACAGCAGCGCCTGTGCCAAGTGCCACTACTGGGATGGAGAGTCACAAAATGGAAAGGACTCAAAGCTGAAGGGCCAGATCAGAACCTATGGAGAGCCACATAGGTTCTACAAGAATTGGTAGATCTGGTGTTTAAATACCCCAGTTGAAGTTAGATATTAAGTAGGAAGCATGAAATCCATGTGGTATGTCCTAAGGGTTATATTAACAGAAATATTCCTGCAATTGCCAAACTCACTCCCTGGGTAAAAGCAGCTGCTGTGTGTGCAGGTCTGATATTTGATGCCTGGAGTTCCATCCATCCTTCAGGGCCTCAGCACCAGCATCGGTTTCAGGAAATTCCTTCTTCCCGCACTGAGCTGATTTTTTGCAGCAGGAGAGGGACGTGAAACAATTTTGGACAATAACAAAGTTGGTGATTTTTCCTCTTCCTGTACAGATCTCCAGCCCTGCAAGCAGCCTGGATAAAGGTGGTACTTTTAACATGAGTGTGGTGGAATTGTGCCAGGCTGGACCTGTGCATGGAGGGAAGGGATGAACTGATCCCCAAGGCAGGGAACTGACACCTGCTGAGGATGCTGCTCCTGCTGTTATCAACCCCATTGTGATAATTGGAGCCCAAGGCATGGAATGAAACCTGTGTGGGTGTACCCTGAAAGTAAAGAAAGGCAAAAGCACTCTGGAAAGCAAGGACCAGAGGAGTGAGAGAAGGTCAGAGGTGGAAGAAGGGGGAAGAACCCACAAATAACATTGATATAATTGTTTTTCCAAAGAATGATGCCAAGTGTAATGTGTGGCTGAAAAACAGGTGGGCTGTAAGAACACCAAACCCTGTTTACGGAATTTGGTTGATGCCTTAAGTTTTAGCTTTCATATTTTCCAGATTCTGTACTGCATTAGTATATAGCTCTAAACTTCATATCAAGTTTCAGCAAGTTCTCCTCACAGTTTAGTTAGACAAAACAATCTTTTTCCAGCCCCAGAACAAAGGACACCACTGCAGCTTCAGGCCCTAAAAGTGTAAAGAACAGGGAACTGAGGAGAGCAAACTGGGAGGATGGGACTGCATAACCTGCAACTGTGATTGGACAATTAACCCCAATATGGAAATGGACCAAAACTTATAAAAGTGTGAGAACTAGTGACCCGCCGTCCGTCTTGGGGGTAGCCTCAGCCAGGCTCTTATGCTGCCCAAGGTGTATCCTTTGATGGCCTTTTTAATAAATACCTACTTTATTCCTTTAACACTGCCTAGCTCTGTTCTGGGTAGCCTCTCAAGGCATCATGGCCATCCCCACACCAGAGTGGGGAGTGATCACACAAGTGAGAGTACCTGTGAGCTGGGTGATGTACACCAAGGGAAAACACGCACCAAGGTGTGCGATGGTTTTTTAAAATATGAGTCTTTCCTGTTTTGATCCTCAGCAAGCCCAGAGTCTTTGCTTAGTGCTTTCCAGCTGGTATATATTTGAAGAATCCAGTCAATATTAAGTCTCTAATAACTCCCAACCTGCGTTCCAAGAGACCTGAAAGAATTTCTGTTCCTGTTCTTTTTTTCTCATTTGTTTTATCGTAATTTCTTGGCCTAACCTCAATGAGGCATGACCTTGGCTGCAAAGTGCTTTTAGCTGTGACCATCTCCCTAGTGAAGTTGTTTGATAAAGAAGACCAGGATAGTCCTGGTAGTATGACACAGGAAGAACTGAAATGACAAAACCACGGAATGGTTTGGGTTGGAAGTGACCTCAAAGCCCCTCTCGTTCCACCCCCTGCCATGGCAGGGACACCTTCACTGTCCCAGGCTGCTCCAAGTTCTGTCCAGCCTGGCCTTGGACCCTTCCAGGGATCCAGGGGCAGCCACAGCTGCTCTGGGCAACCTGTGCCAGGGCCTGCCCACCCTCACAGGGAGGAATTTCTCCCCAACACTGAGTCTAAATCTCTCTTCTTTTAGTTTAAAACCATCCCCTAGTCCTGTCACTCTCTGCCCCTGAAAACCCTTGTAGCTGTTGATGTTCATGATAGGAGGAATCCCAGGATCCCACCTGCAGTGGGCATGAGCTATTGGAGGATGAAAGAGATAAATAGTTACAATATTTTAGTTTCTTTTTGTTCCTTTTTATTTAAGAAAAAAAATCTCAGATTTTTTTAAAATAATCTGTTGTGGTTTTCTCAGTTGGAAAAGTATACCAGCACTACATGTCTAGTGGGACCTGTGCAAGCCCAGATTTGGGAATATTTTTCCTGTAGGTTAAAGAGAAAATAGGTAAAATTAGAATTAGTTCTTCCACTTGTTGCTATTGTATTACAAATATTTCAGTGTTCTCTTTTTTCCCTTTTCAAAGCCTCCCATTTTAGACACCAGGTACACTGTGAGAATTTCATCTGCTCATTCAAAGAAATATGTTTGGTTCTATTGTTCCAAATTACTAAGGAAGTCTTAAACTTACGAGCAATGTTTAATCTAAACTGCACAATGTATGGAAAATAAGTGCTCACACTGATTAAAAAAATCATTATTTTTAAACTAATTATAAGACTTTAAAGATTTGATTTATGGTTTTCAAATGCTTTAACCTGAAATAACACTCACACTGCTCCAACTGTCCTTCAGCTCTGCCACTGCAGTTGAGCAGTGGGGCAGGGACTGGACTGCCAATGGTACAGAGTCACACACTCAGAGGGAATTTTATTTAATCCATTTTATTCTCTTAGAAACATTGCAGCACCACATTGCAGCATGAGATGGGCCAGACCCCTTGCCAAAGCAGAAAATTCAGGTGGTATTGCTCTGAGTGCAGTGAGCATTCTTTTTGGCTTAGCTGATGAAATCAGAGATTGGGCTGGGCTGTGGTGTTAAAGGGTGCCCTGGTCCAGTTTCAGCTGAGGTTTTGACACAGTTAATTCCTGTATTCAGTACCTGCTCTGACTTGGGCACCTGCAACCTGTGCTGGCATTGCCCCAGCCCCACTCCCCAGGCTGTGTTGGGTGTCTCATGTGGCATCAAGGGCAGGTTCAGGCTGGACATCAGGAAGGATTTTCCTCTCTGAAAGGGTGATTAAACACCGTAAGGGGCTTCTCAGGGAGGTTTGGAGTCCCCGTCCCTGGAAGTGTCCAAGGAAGGACTGGACGTGGCACTCAGTGCTCTGGGCTGGTTGACAAGGTGGGGTTGGTCACAACTTGGACCTGATGGTCTTTGAGGTCTTTTCCAACTCAATGATTCTGTAATTCTGCAAAAAGGACGTCACGGCAGTGATTCCACACGTTTGGCACTTGGAGCTGAGTGTGCCTCAGTTTCCCTCAGTGTGCCCTCCCACAGCTGCTGCACTATTAAGAAGTCCCCTAGTCCTACAGAAGCTGGTGCTGCTGCACACCCAAAAAATATTCCTTGGGACTTGAAATGCTTTTGATTTAGTTTGACTAAATGGTCATGTCAAGTCCAAGGGGCTATTGAGAGTTTCTTGAACACATTCTTTTTTCTTGCTGGAGACCAGTTCTGTGAACAGCAGAAGTTTTTTATTACCCCAGGATTTTCCTGTGCCTGGTAATGCTATCATGGCTCCAGGCACAGACTTTGGCTGCAACCTGTGTGTTCAGTGAATATGATACCTTCCAAAAATTCTGGATTAGCTGTGTATCTGTGATACAGTCTCTGCAGCTACACTGTGGGCCCGGGGCTTCTCCAGCCGCTTCTTTGAATGTACAACTATGCAGCTCTTGCTTTCTGTTCTTTCTCAGAAGAATTGGATAAATAATGTGTGCACATTCACTTCTATCACTGAATTCCCAAAAACACGACAGCCTTAATCCTGTACCTGCCTGCTCTGAGTACCTGGGATGACCTGGGATTTCCATGCACATTTCCCAGCGCTCAGATGGACAAGGGCAGCCTGCTGTCTGCATTTCAGCCAGGTATTGACTGAGGACTGGCTCCTCCTCATCCCCAGCTCACAGGACACCCATCCAGGTGTGGGGATTGCTGAGGGCACGTGTATGGTGAGAGTGAAGCCATCAAATTGCACCACTCAGGGGACAGTGCTTCACCACAGCTCCATCGTTTCAGAGCTCAGGTTCCTCTCCTCCTCTCCAAGTGCAAATCCATCCTGTTTCACAATCCATCCTCCGTCCTGTGTACGCACTCTGCTTTTAGACCTGGCTCCTTCCAGAAGTGTAGGGCCACTCTGACAGGATCAGCAGGGAGAGACACTCCCTTCCAAGTGCCTCCTTTGTGGAGGGCAAAGAACCCAGCCTAGATGCCTGTCTGGACAATTCCTACACAGGAGTATGGCAGCTGGGGAAGGGGGGACTGGCAGTGAGTTTGTGAGTTTTTCTGCTCTGGTTTAAGCTGTATCCCACAGCCACCAGCCTTACACCAGCCCACCGCAGGCTGGATCAGGGGATACCTCAGCAGTGTGGGGACCCTGCTCCTCAGTGACAGGGCTTGTTATCTGGCTCTGAAAGACCCTTTCTGTCTCTAGTATATTTGACTTTATTAATGATTTTAAATTTTAGATGGCAGGACCTGGAGCTGGTCATGGACATCAGCTGGGAGCTGGTGAAGGGATGTATCATGCTCCAGCAGCAGGAAGGAACACAGCCCAGCAGCCAGGTCCTTAACATGGATTTCACTTTCTGGTAAGGAGCACTGCATAACCCAGGTGGGTGGGGACGGATCCTCTGGTGTGCCTCAGGGCAGTGTGGGCAGGGCCCTGGGAAGGACAGGGATGTGCAGGTGGAGGTGCTCCTGGGATGCACCAGGGAGAACCAACAGCCCAGTACACATCGCTGGGCCTTGGCTGCAGAGCAGGATGTTCATCTCCTCACACAGACCTGCACGTTTGCCCTGGTGTCAGCCAGGACAGGGTGAAATTTCTTCCCAGCAGCCATGAGGGGCAGAGCCTGGAGCCATGTGGGTGGGTCCAGATTGTTATTCCATACCATGCACTTCACTGCCAGGGTGGGAAGGTGGCAGTGAGGGACTCTCCCTTCCTGGGGGAGAATGACATTCCCTTTTGGTGGGGAAAACGTGGTGTGGTCCAGAAGAGCTGTTGGGTATTGTGGTTCTCCATGTAGATAAATAATGCCTTATACCTTGTGTAATTAATATTGTTGCTATTACTGGTCGTTTTCTTATCTCATAGCTGTTTCCAGTAAATTGTTCTTATCTCAACACATGATTTGCACCTTTTGTGCCTCCAATTCTCAATCCCATCCCCTCCCCAGAGCAGGAAGGTGGAGGGGAAGGGGGGCAGTGAGAGGCATCTGGTTTGGGGGAGTCTTGGTGGAGACACTGAATTGGGGAATATCATTTCTAAAGCACAACAACCTTCCATCTCATCACACAGATCTGCACATTTTATCTCAAGTGCTGCACTGCAACAAACAGAGCAACAATTCGGGGAGAATGCTTAATCCACTGACCTCAGGCCAAACCTTGATGGGAGGACATGGATTCTCCATAAGGGTTTTGGGAATGTTTGCTGGGTGCCAAGACAAATCTTTTATTTAGAGCTGAAAACTATTCATAACTAGACAGCACTGAATTCATTCCTGTTCTAAATAGTCCTGATCCAGATGGGCTGGGAATCCTTAAATACAGGAACTACAAGGCAGAAGGCATAGCCAGAGTGGTTTGTAGGGAAGGCCTCCAGAACCCTGACCGTGTGCAGTAGGCGTAGCTCTAATTATATGATTAAACCCTGTTTGTACCTGATCCTGCCCCCGCAGGGAGTGCCCAATTAAGTGGCAGGATGTGCCTGAGTTGCCAGAGTGGAACCCCAAAGGGCTGGGCTCTGTTTTTGTTTGTGAGGTTCTTTCCATGCAGCAGTGTCTGCCCACAGATTAACATTTCATGAGCAAGATTAATATCAGCATTCTCTCCCTTGATCACTTGACTTTGTAACCTCACCATGCTATTAGCCTGGCTTTTTGGAGGTAATCCTTAAATAAGAGCCTGGTTTAATGACCTTAAATACATTCTCTGCTTTTAAATCTTAGATTATTTGTTCATCCAACTGTTTTGATCCTGCTCCTGCAAGCCTGGACTTCACTACCTGCCCTATGTTTTTGTTCTCTGCAAGCCCACATTGCAGGGGCTGCACCCATCCCTGCTCACTTTAAATATTGCTTCAGCCCAGACTCTTTCAGTGCTGCTTTCCTGCCTTTCCCTGCTGCTCTGTGGTACCAAACCTCCACCTGCCATTTGTCAGAGCTGAAACAGCTTCTCTAGCAAGTATAGGTTTTTTTTAAATTTAGCATTCAAAGCCCTCCTGAGGAACTCACCGATTGGGCCGCGACCTCTCTCTCTTGGGGTGCTGTGTCTGTGCTGGATAGTGCCCCTGTCTCAAATGATCCCAGACTTTGGTACCTGATCCTGTACCAGGTTCAGTTTGTTACCTGGGAGTAAACTGTCTCTAACCTACAAATTTTGTCTTCTCCACACTAACTTTTAGTTTAGACACTGAAAACATGTCTTGTCTTGTCCTGCTAGAGGAATTGGTCTCTCTTTTAGGGCAATTAATTGGCTTTTTTGGGGAGGTATTCACCTGGAGAAGAGAAGTCTCCAGGGAGACCTCAGAATTCCTTCCAACCTTCCAGTGCCTAAAAGGGCTCCAGGAGAGCTGGAGAGGGACTTTGGACAAGGGCTGGAGTGCCACAATGAAGGGAAATGGCTTCCCACTGCCAAGAGGGCAGGGGTGGGTGGGATACTGGGGAGAATTTCCTTCTGTAAAGGTGGGAAGGCCCTGGCACAGGATGTCCAGAGCAGCTGTGGCTGCCCCATCCCTGGAAGTGTCTCAGGTCAGGCTGGACGGGCCTTGGAGCAGCCTGGGATAGTGGAAAGTGTCCCTGCCATGGCAGGGATGGAAACAAGATGAGTTTTAAGGTCCTTTCCAACCCAAACCATTTTGTGATTCTTTTAGTGTGGGTAACCAAAATCACTCATTCAGCCAGCTCTGTCCTGCTGTGCAGCTTCCCCTTCCTGCTGCTCAGGCAGCAGCACCAGGGCCCAGCTCATTCCTATTCCCAGAGCTGGGACATTCTCATCTGTACCAACAGTGTAATGGGGTCCTTCTGACCACGGAACCTGGCAGAGGTGCAGTGAGTGAGTGTGGTAAACAGGTCACATCCTGTAGGGCTTTGGGCTGGGGCAGAGTTACAGCTCTCCACAGCACCTTGTGGTGCTGTTTGGGATCTGTGCTGAGAACAGCACTGATCCCACAGGGATGATTTAGCTCCTGCTGAGTCAGGAGCTGTTCTGCCCCTCACCCTGACCACCAGCATTGGGCCAGGGTTGCACAAGGAGCTGGGGGGACACAGCCAAGACAGCTGTCACCCACTGACTACAGAAATATCCCAGACCATGTGATGCCATGCTCAGCCCTGAAACAAGAGGGTAGGGGGATGGTGAGGTCTGGCCAGGCTTAGAGGAGTTAGTGATGAGCAATTGCTTTCTTGTATCACTTGTTTTTCTTGGTTTCTGTTTTCTTCTCTTCGTTGGTTTTCTCCCCTTACATTAAAAAAAAAATATTTTTCATTATTTAACTGTCTTCATGTCAACCCACCAGTTTTCTCACTTTCACCTTCCACTTCTGTCATTACAGTGTGGGGGAGAAATGAGGGGCTGTGTTGGTGCTTAGTTGCCAGCTGGGGTTAAACCACAACACATCCACAGTCCAGACTCCTCCAATTGTAATGGCCAGGCAGCAGAGGCTGGGAGAAGTGTCACAGATTTGAGTTGGTTCTTGCTACCCAAAGTGCAACAGGGTGGCTGTACTGAGAATCCTGTGGATTGCTGAGCAGTAAAGCAGGTAGGAACAGAAATTCCTCAGCCCACTGTCTCAGATTTGAGACCCTCTAGGCATTCATGGTGATACTCATGGATTAGAGCAGGGCACCAGGACAGAGCTGAGCATTCATGCCCCCATTAGCCCTGAGGAGCTGAAGCACTGGAGGCACTGACCTGGCTGGAGAGCTCCAGGTGGTGCAGTGACCTGCACAGGGATGCATGGACAAGGCAGAGGTGCTCTGCAGGTGCACTGCACTACAACCAGTGCACCCCGTTCTGCACTGGCCTTGTTGTGCAGCTGCACGTGGCAACAGCCTCTTTTCTCTGGTCTCTGTGCCAAGATCAGTTTCACATCAGTTTAGCTGGATCAGCAGCACAAACTAGTTGTCTGTGAAAGCAGGGAGGGGGTGCCAAGGAGTGAGACAGAGGGTCCCAGTAAACTGCACTTTATGTTGTGCTGCCCTGAGTTTGTGCGGCACTGGGCACTGTGGCATCACCTCTCCCAAAATCAGGAGCTGTGTCTTGAGTATCATCCAGCTACACACAAAACATTCCCTTTTGGTGCCAGCACACTGGGTTTCCAACAGAAATCCCCATTTCCTAGCAGGGGCCTTGAGGAAAGGGATGGATCCAGATCCCCCGAGCAGTGCTGGCATCATGAGGGCCCGTGGAGCGCTGGCACCAGAGCCAGGCTGGGACACCTGAGGCTGCAGCAGGGATTGAGCTGACGAGGGCACAGAGCCCCCAGACTGCTGCTGATGCACAGCTTCAGCCCTCACACTTTGGTGTTCCTCATCAAGGGAGATCCCCCCTCTGGAGCCCGACGCTGCTCCTTTCTCCAAGCACTCTTTTCTCTTTGGCAGTTGGGTTCTATTTGCCTTTTTTGGTGCCAGCCCTTGGACTTGCCATGGCCTGGCAGAGAGAACCAAGTCCTCCAAGAGAACAGGAAAGCACGAGGCAACAAGTTCTTGAAGCCATGTCCTCATGTTCCACTGCCAGATATTCCAAATAACCCAGAGATTCTGCAACAAGCTGTGTTCTGGCTGTTTGCCATGGAAAGAGCCGGCTGTTCACAGCATTCCAGGCAGCGTGCAGAGCCAGCTGCTTCAGGAGGGGAAGGATACCTGTGCTGACACAGCTTTGCTCATTTTCCTTTGCTCTCAGGGCATCTCTTCCAGCTGGGCTGGAACAATGGCACAGGGTACTCCGGGCAGCAAGCAGATGGAGCGCTCTGCCTGTGCACGCACAGCGATTACAACAACTGTCAGCCTTCCCGCAGGGAACTGAGAGCCTCCTGGAAGATAAGGAACATGAAAGGGGGAGCAGAAGCCCAGCTGAGCATACACACGCTCCCTGCTGCTTCCCCAGCGAGGAGAGGCGGGGACAAACACATCCACGAGGGAATCCTCCCAGCGCAGCTCTCGCCCCAGGGACACTCGGATCCCATCAACACTCAAATTACCCTGAAAGACTCGTGAAGGACAGACCCGCCGGCAGCTCTGCCCTGTCCTGCCGCACACGCGGCTCTGGCTCTCTGCTTCGCCCTCCTGTGCGGCTGCTGTTGGCAGCACATGCCCCACTGCATTTCTGGGCTCTGCACTTCTGTCCAGCTGCATTTCTGGGCTCCAAACCTGCCCCGGGCTGTCCCGCCCAGCTCAGCCCACACTGAGAGACAGGCACCCTTCCCTCCTTGGCACGGTTTTCTCCAGGCAGAAGCTGTACCTGACTAGTTCATGTCTTGAGCCCCCAGAAATGGCCCTGGGATGCTCAAGGGACAGATCCTCCCCCCAGGTGCTGCCACCCTGCAGCTCTCTGGAAGTTCGATGTGCAGCACTTCAAAAGCCAAACTGCAGCAACCACTGGGATGGACTGTGCCACACTTGATTCAGTTTTATGAAAGATGCAAGAAACACTTTTCCCAGAGCTGCTTCCCCCTCTCAGAGGATGGAAATGTTATCTCAGCAACCCTGGAACCTGCTCACTCCTCCTCAGGGGTTGCATGAAGGGAGCCAAGCATTCGATTTTCACTTTGTGTAAGACTGGGTCATTTTCAGGTGCTGGGGCACTCACCCCAAAGCACACTCCTGTGAAAACTGGCTTCTCTCCTCCATCCAGTCCCACAGGCCAGTAACTCTCCCTTGGGCTGCTGGGCTGCCATCTCCCTCTTCTGTCACTGAGGGGCCCAGTTGTGCTCATACCAAAGCTGCACCAGAGGGACCTGGCTGCCTCGCAACTCAGCACTCAAGTATTTATGCTGAAATGCATAAAAGTGTTGGTTGAAAGAGAACAAAGCTGGCTTTGATAAAAGCCCTCATGCTCTCTCTGCATTTTTATGGCCAGTTCCACTCATCTGCTGTGGTTTCCTTTTGTGTCCCCAGCCAGCTTCAAAATACTTGGTGGGTTTCTGGCAAAATACTTGGTGGTTTAGTGTTTCTTTGATTCTGGAGCTTGGCCTGTATTAACCTGACTCTGTGGGAGGTAGGGACGCTTTCACTGCACCAGTTGTCCAAGGACCCTGAAGCTATTTCATCTCAATTGTTTCCTTTCCTCCTACTTATGTTCCTATCAGCGAGTTTAAGGTCAGATACATAAAATGACCTTCAGGAAAATTCATAACACATTTCAGAAACCCCTGTTCCCACAAACACCTCCCTGCAGAACTCCCCATGCTGATGGGGCTGTCCCTGCTCACACAGAGGTTCAGAGAATGCAGCAAGGTGAGCTGTGCAGGACAGGGAACACTACAACACCTCCCTGGCCAAGCTGGCCCTACTTTCATCAGCCACAGCTCTTCTCTGAACTCTGCTGAGCCATTCCCCTCCACACCTGCAGGCAGCAGGTCCCACAGACACACTGTGCAGGTGCTGCAGTGATCTCACTTTCGTCCCTGCTGGGCTCCTCTGGGAGGCCTTAGCTGCATGGGAGAGCCCTTGGACACAGCAGGGAGCAAACAACAAAGTTCTCCTGGCTACTGCTTCAAAGTCCACACTGTCACCACTGTCCTGCTGCAGATTCCCTCAGTAAGAGGTGAGGAATGAAGGAGAGGCCTCAGGCCTTGGCAGGCCCAGGCACCCAGGCCTTTTGCTGACTTGCAGAGCTTGGGAAAGAGGGAGCCTTGAATCCCAGCCCCTGCTCCATGCACCACTTACCTGATTCAGTGAAATGTAACTCATTTAGGGAAGGAAGAGTATGATTGTGACCTCTGTGCAAGGCATGGCTTGTGGCAGTTCCTCAGGACAGCTCAGCTGATCTCACAGCCTGCAGCTGCCAAAAGGAGGGATGGCCTCCTCCATTGCCCCTGGAGCGTCTCACAGGCTGCATGTGTCAACCCAGCAGCCAAGAAAGGAAGCTTTAGCCTAAGTTAGCAAATTGAACATACAATGAGTTCAGCAGCTGCTCCAGTTTGGGTGGGAATGGGAGCAGAGAGAAGCTACATGAGGTGCCAATGCCAGCCAGACCCAGACCACGGCTCTGGAGAGTTCAGCAGCTGCTCCAGTGGGAGGTTTGGGTGGGAATGGGAGCAGAGAGAAGCTACATGAGGTGCCAATGCCAGCCAGACCCAGACCACGGCTCTGGGCTGTGAACCCATCCCAATACCAGAGCCAGACTGGAGCAAGGTCTGCTTTTAAGCATCCTAAGCACATTTAGGGCATATAAACACCTGACCCATACAAACCAGGCATGCAGGCACTAGAGATCCTGCCAAATCCACACCGGGAAGCAATTAGACAAAATTGTTATTATTTGCCCCCTTGAACCTTGCTGGAGGGATTGGCTGGAGCAAAGGAGGCAGATTTGTTACTGTTCTCTCTCAAGGCACTGCTACATCTTAACACAGGATGGTCTCAGGAGTCAAATCTATGCAGACATTAAATAGAAGAATCCATTTTCAAATTAAAGTGACCTACACGTGGAAATAAGGGTTTCTGCACTGTCTTGGTGTTGACAGAGAAAGATGGGCTGCAACATGAGCTTTCCCAGGCCCTGTGTAAGTGCTTCCCATGCCTGAAGGTTGTCTACCCTTATTTTCTAGGAGTTACCGCAGGGAACTGGAAAACAGTTTTTCAGCATGCTGGATAAAAAGCAGTGAAAGTATTTGTGAGTCTATGTGAATTTTTATTAGCTTTCATTGACACAGGAACGGTGCAGCTTCAGCAGATCCCAACCCTGGGGATGTGTCCAGTGGAGCAGCAGCAGCTCTTCCCCCAGGCCGTGTCTGCTGACTGGGGCACTCCTCCCCCAAAGCTCCACTAACAGTGGAGCTGCCCGAGCTCAAATTCCACACAGTGACACTGCCTTTTCCCCACCTCCTGCCCACCCCTCTGAAATTCTCAGTCACCTCTGGGAACATGAATTAGCCCAGGTGCTGACTGAGAGCTGGACTGCACAGCTGCTCCATCACCTGCCCCAGGTCTCTGCCCGTGCCACCAGCACTGCAGGGGTGCTTCTCATGGCTTTCCGAGCTGCAGGAACCCAAGACTCTACTTGAGGCTGAATGATGCCCAAGATCTCATGGTACAAAAGCTTCTTCCCAAGAATTCCCACCACACTGTTCATTTCTTCTTAGCATTTCAAGTCTATGTGATCCTATTCAGTATTTAAGAGCCTGCAGAAAGCACACCTGGATCCATGGAAGATTCAGCTCCCCTTTCCCACCAAAGAAGAGCAGGAGCTCCCGGCACTCTGAGGGCTGTGCTGAGGTGGATTTCAGCTGCTGCCATTCCAATGTGAAGGCTTGGACCTGAGCTCTCCCATCTCTCCAGGGGTGTTCTACTGACTGGGAAAGCTGCCACCACCCCCAGATCCTCCCAGGGCCACCCTCTACTCAGGAATCCACAGGTACCATTTCTTGGAGGTCATTTACTCAGCATTACTCGACTGATTTCGAGTCTGTTCTGCACAGTGGCTCCTTCAAAATGAGGTGTGAGCAGTGCAGCATATTTAAGTAACATGGACTGTAACTGGGGTATTACAGCACATTTAAGTAACATGGACTGTAACTGGGGTATTACAGATCAGAACACATATCCTAAGAGACAACAATCCAAATGAAAAGGTTAAATTAGTGATGTGATCCCACCATTTTGCCATGCCTGTGCAGAACCCAAGTGAAGCTCTCTTGTCCTTTGAGGCACATATCCTGTGCAGTCTTGGGCTTAGGGCTAAGAGACAGGAAGGGCAGAAGGGAAGAAGCAGTCTCCATGACAAATATCCATGTGACACATTTAGCAAGGACACAGGACAGGATTTGCCTCCTGCCCCAGCAAGGCCCTCAGCCCCCAGACCACAGTTCTGCCTCTCTCCCTGCTCTGACAAATCCTGACTGCCCACAGCAGAGGTTCCTGACAGAGCACCCCAGAAAAGGCCACACATTGAGGCAGTGTCTCCAAATCACAGAAGTGCAGGTGCTCAAGCACTGCAGGAAGAAGGGACTTGTTTCTGTCCCTCCTGCTGTGAGGATGCCTCTTCTGGGAGACTCATCTGAGGCTGTGCCTGCCCTACAGAGCCCTGCCAGCAAAATTGTTTCATTAGAGGGGCAAGAGAAAGGTTCTTCCCACAGCCTTGGGGCAGCACCCTACACCCCACCTTGAGTTTGGTGGCACAAACAAGTCTATCACCCCAGCACGGTGACAGCTGTGCCTTCACAGCTGGGTTAGTATCCGAGTGCTTATGAGCAGAGGACAGGGAGATGTCCCACAGAGAGGCACAGCACCAGGGAGCCCAAAGCATCCCTGGAGAGCTCTTCTGTCACTCATTCATACAGGGCTCAGCAATGGAGAATGAGCTGGGCCACGATTACCAGCAGTGATAAATGCAGGGAGAACCACGGCTGCTGCAGCCTCCTTCCATCTTTAATTAGCTCTGTGCCCAGCTTTTAAAAGGCAGAAACCAAAACTGGTCACAATATCCCAGATCATTCTCACCACCAGCTTTTACAGAAGAAAATTCCTTCCTGAGATCACTGTTTAACACACACACATATGTTCTGACATGCTTCAGCACTGCCTGTCCAATGATTCAGGTGCTTTTCAGGCTGGAATCTCTTCACTCTTGCTGCCTGAAAGCTCTATGGTCTGGCACATTTTCTTTGTTTGCTGCTCTATCAGCTTACGCTGTCTGCACATTCTACCTGTGTTTTGCTCCCAAGTACTCAGTTAATAGGACTGCACAGGCTAGTTGGAATGCCTTACACTCACTTTAGGTGCCACAGCTGTCAGGTGGGATGAGGTTTTGGAGAACATAAATGTAAGAGCTTGAGGCAGCGAACATTCCTTCTGAAAATCAAGATTCAGCCTTAAGCCCTGGAACTGCTGTGGCTGCAGGTCAGACCGTTTCAGCTGCCACGATTCAGTGCAGCAGTCCTGTCTGTGCAGCGCCCTGTCCCAGTGCCCCCATTTACATGGTGTCACCAGCACGAGAGACACCTCAGCCCCCTGGAGCAACAGCAGCCACCAGGGAAGTGGTAGAGCAGCCAGACTGGGGCAGACTGGGCTACGGGGCAAAGATGTCAGCGTGAGCTGTCCCTGCAGGGTACAGGGACCCTCCCACCACCAACACTCTTCCCGCGTGGGTGCAGGTGAGGAGCTGGCTGTGCCAGGGCTGCAATTCCTGACGCTGTTCAGCCTGTGGATCTGGGAAAGGGGGTGACCAGCGGAGCTGTGGGTCAGTCGCACCGGGGAGCAGGCAAGCTGTGGCCAGCCAGGCCGCGGGGCAGGCGGGCCGTGCTCAGTCGGGCTCTGGGGTGACCAGCCGCGGTCACTCCGCAGGGCTGCCGGGCCTCGGGGCTGGCGGGGCTCCCGGCGGCCGGGCCGGCTCCCAGCCCGGGGCCGGCGTCACTCGTGGGCCACGCGCTCCAGCGCCACGTAGAAGCTGTCCTTGTCGTCGAGGCAGTGCCAGCCGATGGGCCCCGCCTCGCAGTCGGCGCACACCAGGAACTTGACGTTGCCCACGTCGCGGGTGAATCCCACGTTCTCGAAGGAGAACATGTCGCGCACCAGCCAGTGCTCCCGCAGCACGTCCCCGCCGCCTCCCGCCGCCGCCGCCGCCGCCTTCTTCCTCATGGCGGGCAGGAGGAGCTGCGGAGACACGGGGCCGTCACCGCCCGGCCGGCACCGCCCGCCTCCCCCCGAACCCCCCGGTACCTCACGGCGGGCGAAGGTGGCGGCGCCGGGCAGCAGCACCCGGGAGCCGCAGCGCTGGCACAGCACGGCCCGCAGGTTGCGGCCCTGCGCGCACACGAGCCCGGCCGAGCCCGGCGCGACCGCAGGAGGAGCGGGGGGAGAGGCCGGAGGCGCCGCCGGCTCCATCTCCGCGCAGGGCGCCGCCATGGCGAGGGGCGGGGCTGGCGGCGTGACGTCAGCGGGGCGTCGCGGTGACGCCATTGTTGTGACCCCGCCCAGCAATGGTGGCCCCGCCCCACTCCCCATCCCGGAGGGGTCCGGGAGCTCCGGGCTGGGAATCCTGCAGTGGGAATCCTGTCCCGGGGATCCTGCACTGGGATCCTGAACTGGGAATCCTGCAGTGGGAATCCTGCAGTGGGAATCCTGAACTGGGAATCCTGCACTGGGAATCCTGCACTGGGAATCCTGAACTGGGAATCCTGCAGTGGAATCCTGTCCTGGGGATCCTGCACTGGGAATCCTGTCCTGGGGATCCTGCACTGGGATCCTGCACTGGGATCCTGAACTGGGAATCCTGTCCTGGGGATCCTGTCCTGGGAATCCTGCACTGGGAATCCTGAACTGGGAATCCTGCAGTGGAATCCTGTCCTGGGGATCCTGCACTGGGATCCTGCACTGGGATCCTGCATTGGGATCCTGCACTGGGAGTGGGCTGAGACCCTGGCACAGGCTGCCCTTGGACCCCTGGCAGTGTCCAAGGCCAGGCTGGCTGGGGCTTGGAGCCCCCTGGGATGGTGGAAGGTGTCTCTGCCATGGCAAGGGGGATGAGATGTTTTTTAAGTCCTTCCCACCCAAACCAGTCTGGGATATTCTGGTCCCCCAGTGATCCTGGACTGGCAGGAGTTGGCAGTGCCGTGTCTGTCGTGGCCTGCCCACAGGGACCATCAGGGACAGTCACTTCCCAGGCATGGGAGTCTGGAGTTGCTTGAATTCGTGGTTGGATTTGTCCAGCATCAACGTGTCAGTTGATGCTGGACAAAGGGAAATTGTCTCCCTTAAAAGCCTCCATCAATGGAGACATTCCAGAGCCACCTGGGTGCAATCCTGTGCCCTGTGTCCTGGGATGGCCCTGCCTGGGCAAGGAAGTGGGACCAGAGCCACTGGGGTCCCTTCCCAGCTGACCCATTCTGGGATCCTGTGAAGCTGCAGCACATCCTCACATGCAGTGATTGCATCAGGATTTGGGGGCTAGCAGCAGCTCTGTGGCTGCTTGGCACAGAGAGAACCCCTCGATGGGGAGGGCAGAGGGCCCTGAAAGGGGCACGGGCACACTGGCAGCAGTGAGCGCTCCTGGCAAGCAGAGATCAGCCTGGCCCCAGAGCCTGGGCAGAGCAGGAGGCAGGGCCAGGGCTCACGGGCAGCACTGCTGGGGCCCAGGTGACTCTGCTGCTCCACACTGGGCACCTCAGAGCCCCTCTGGCTGTGTGCTGCTCTGGGCTGCTGCCAACACCCCTCTGTTGGTGCTGAAAAGACTGAAAGAGGCCTTTTGATTGAGCCACTGCTTCTTTAGAGGGTAGGCCAGATCCCAGAGGAGTCCTGATTTGGTGCAAATATGCCCCATCCTCCTGCTGTCTCACTCCTGACTGTCTGCTGCCAAGAGCCCTCAGGAGAAGCCAGAAATGGGAACTGATATTCGAGGTAAACATTCACTAAATATTCACTGATATTCACTAAATAAAGGTGTAGGATTTCAGCAGCAATCCAGCTGCTCACCTCAAGCTCCAGCCCTGGGCAATGCTGACACGAGCTGGGGTGTGAGTGTAGCTGGGGGACATCACCCCGCTCTCCTGGGAGCTGTGCAGGTGTTTCTGAGGCTGGGGCAGTGTTTGGGGCATTTGAGCTCCTGAGCCCTGTCTGGGTGAGTGGGGAGCCAGAGCAGGGCTCGAGAGGGGAGCAGATGTGGAGCTCAGCAGTGCCCACTGAGCAGCCCTGAGCCAGGCACAGACCAGGGAAGGGGACAGGTCCAGTCCTGTCCTGGGGATCAGGGAAGTCACAGAACTCTCATGCCTGGAGATGTAACCCTGATCCAAAGTGGATCAGGGTTACAGACCACCAGATTGCCCTTCCCAAGTACAATTATCCTTGGATTCTGTGAGTTCCTGCTCATGTAGGTGTCAACACCATTTTGAGAAAAACACCCCAAAGCATTCCTGGGAGCTCAAATCCATCCGTGCCCTGGGAGCTGACTCGGGCTGCCCCAGAGGCACCTGAGCAGGGACAGTGCACTGCAGTGTCACTTCTCTCTCTCCAGAGCTTCAGAGCGTCCCCATGGGTCACTCCTGCCCCAGACCAGCCAGGAAAGCTCTGCTCCTGCCCACACATCTGCAGGAGGGTCAGTGGGGGAGGCCTTTTCCTTCCAGCCTGGAGCAGCACATTTGGGAGGTTCTGCCTGCTTGTACCACATGTGCACATCCTCATTTTGGGGTAACTCAGGCTGGGAGGGGCGAGATCCCAGCCAGAGGGGGGGAGGGGAGCCCTCTGCCTGCCCTGGGGTGCAGGATGCAAATCCACCCTGGCAGTGCTGCATCTGCTCTCACCTGGTGAGATGGGCACTTGTAGCAGTGGGGTTTTGGGGGGGGTTTTGAGGCTGTTTGTAGTGTTTTGAGGCTCCTTTGTAGTGGGCTTTGGTGTGCTTTCTGCAGGCTCTTAAATACTGAATAGGATCACATAGACTTGAAATGCTAAGAAGAAATGAACAGTGTGGTGGGAATTCTTGGGAAGAAGCTTTTGTACCATGAGATCTTGGGCATCATTCAGCCTCAGGTAGAGTCTTGGGTTCCTGCAGCTCGGAGAGCCATGAGAAGCACCCCTGCAGTGCTGGTGGCACGGGCAGAGACCTGGGGCAGGTGATGGAGCAGCTGTGCAGTCCAGCTCTCAGTCAGCACCTGGGCTGGGATGGCAGTTTGGGGATGTTTGGTCTGTGTTTGCCTCTTGTCTAGCCTGTGGCTGTTGGAATAATTTCTCTCTCTCTGTCCCCAAAAATTCTGCCCCTAGCCTAGAGAATTCTCTGTCAGTTACAGTCTTTTCTCTTTGCTGTTGGTTTGTCGTTCCCGCCTCGGCTCCTGACCTTCCCCTCCGACGATTTCCCGCGGTCTCCTCCAGAACAGCAGCAGTTTTCTCTGCCCCCTCGCTCTCCGCAGCTGCCCGCGCGGCTGCGGTTCCTGCTGCGGGACCGAGACCGCCCCGGCGGCTCCGGCCGCCCCGCTCCTGCTCCGCCGCCGCCCGCGAGCGCCGCGTCCTCTGCCCGGCGCCGGCGCTGCTGCCGCCGCGGGAAAGCCGCGCTGCCGGAGCCGAGCGCCGCCGCCGACAGCGCCGTCCCCGCGCGCAGAGAAAGAAAAGCAGCTGGGAAAAGCAAGCACCGGGCCCTTCTTTATCTCCTTCGCCACCAATCCTTTAGGCGCTGAACCCGCGTTCCGAGCCCGCCGAACCGTGACCCTGCCCGCCGGCGGCAGAGACAGGGCACGGCCACTCTTGCCCGTGCCCCGATCGCCTCCCGTGACCGGGGCGCACCGTCAGGCACTCCTGACGAGGGCCCCAGCCCAGAAACCCCGAGTGGCACCAGAGCACGCTGATGTCTCCAGCTTGTGGCCCGAGGCTGCTGCTGGGCTGGGCTGGTTGGTCAGGGCTGGAGTGGTGTCTCTCATTGTTACAGTCCTTGTGGATAGTTCAAGAGGTAAATAAAACCCACTAATAGGATCTTTGGCCAATTCTTAAGTCTTGGATGGGAGTTTTCTCTGTTGAAAACTCATCCTTAGTTCCGCCTTTTAGCATTTTCTGCTGGATCATTCATGAAGCAAAGCTTCACTCTTGCTGGCCAGGGAGAATCATACCAACTTCCTCCCAAGCAGAAAGCTTTATCCCTTTGTTTTGCTTTCAGCAGGAGCCTGGACATTTTCTCATCTCCAGCACCAACATGGAGCATTTTGAAGATTTATATTGTGCATTACCTCCCTGGAAACACCAGTTCCTCTTCAAACCCTTCAGTACATCCTGTTGTGGAAAGGCAGGGATGGGTCTGCTGGCTGCTCTCATGGGGTCACATCCTGCTGTGACCCAGTTCTGCTGCTGCTGCTTCAATCTGCCCAACCACTGAGTTTCTGCCCAGCCACACACTGGTCATGTCACTTTTGGAGCTGAATCCTCCTGAGCCCTCTGCAGGGGAGCAGGGCTCATCAGGGAAGGGAGAGCAGCTACTGACAGCTCCACGGTCAGCATCAGAGCCTGGGAACGCTCCCTGCACCCTGCAGGTGTCAGAGGGGCACAGGCGGGACAGAGCCACGGATGGCACCAGTGAGTGCTTCCTGGTGAGTGCTGCGCTCCCCAAACAGGGCCTCTTCCCTTCTTTGCTTCCCCACTTCCTGCTGGCTGAAGAATGATGGAGCAGTTTGGGGACAGGTGTCAGGAGAGGCTCCTGAACATCTGGAGTTAGTGGTGAGCTGTTTATGGGGGGACCAGGTAGTAGGGGGAGGATTTGGAGCCATCAGAGGCTCCTGGGGTAGTTTCAGTTTGCCCTGAAACCAAGAGAATCTGTGTTTTGCATATAGACAGATGAATTAATGCTGGGCTCCATTCATCCCACATGGCTGTGGTAGACAAAGGAGCTGTTATTTTTTGCAACTGCAGCTCTACAGTATTAGAATTATGGAATTGACTAATTTGGAAAAGGCCTCTAAGATCATTGAGTCCAACCACTTCCCTGTCACTGCCATGTTCACCACTAACCCATGTCCCCAGGGGCCACATCCACAGGACTTTTGAACACTTCCAGGGATGGTGATTCCACCACTGCTCTGGGCAGCTGTGCCAGGGCCTGGTCAGCCCTTCAGGGAAAAGATTTTTCCCAATATCCAACCTGAACCTCTCCTGGCACAACTTGAGGCCATTTCCTTCTTGGCCACCTGGGCACACCTGGGCTCATGTTCAGCCCTGATGATTCATTATTGCTTTTGACTGTAATCGTAGTCTTTTCCTCCTCTCTGCTCTATGCCCTTCTCCAACAGACCTTGCAAGAAATTCCCTCATTAGGCAGTCCTCCAGGCCTGGCTGGTCTCTGTGCCACAGATCTCACAGCTGGAGCAGCTGTTTTTCACTGCTGGGTTGAAGCTGCAGGCAGAGACACACCTGAGGGTAGCTGCTTGTCCAAGACAGGGTTTGCACAAACCCTCCACACAGCAGTCAGACATATGTCTGGAAGGCAGAGAACAGAAGCTAAACTCCTACTGGCTCAGGAAATATTTTATTCTTTATACTTTCATTAAAAAATAAACATAGGAAACAAAACCACAGAACACTTGTGTGATAGAAACAAACGCAGAAGGTCAGAGCATTGGCTGAAAGTGCATAATTAGGTCATGCTACCACGTCCCTGATCCCACCCTGTCCCCAAGCAAGGAGTCAGCAGGAAGCTCAACGAGCAGCACTACATGGAGCCCAGGCACTGTGGGGCCAAGCTGATGGCAGAGAGGAGCCCGTGCTCCCAGGAACGCAGTGAGGCAGGACATGCTGAGCAGGGAGTGCTCCACAAGCTGCTGTGAACCACTGATGGAGCCTCACCTGGGCTCATGGGGCAGGCCAGGGATAGCAAGTGTCACAGAGTGTGGAGTCATGAAACAGGGGAATAAACAGCTGAGAACAAAGGGCAAAACAGAATCCTGGATGTCACTCCAGAACAGCCCTGGAAGCAGAAAAATCCTAGATGAAAGGAAAACCAACACAATGAACTTGAGTGAAAGGCTGCCTTGGGTGTGCTGGACTCAGGTCTGTCTGGGGACAAACCCCAGTGACTCACCCAGCAGGACCTTGGTGGGCAGCAGCCACTGTGTCCCTGCTCTCCTGGCCTCAGCTCAGGTGGCCTCTTCACAGGGTGGGGCACAGGCACGGCCAAGCTCCCGGTGCCACACATCATTTGCAGCTGGAGCTGTCAAGCTTTTTGAGGAAACACGATGTGATGAACCTTGCTGAGCACCTGATCGAGAGCACAAACACTGCAGATGCTTCTGTGGCAGGCAATGAGCTCCTCCCCTGCCTCTGTCCCTGTGGCCTCAGGCTCTGGTCACAGTAGCTGACAGCTTTAACCTCTGACTCCTTTGCGTGCAGTGCTGCGAGGACCCTGCAGACACAGTGACAGTGCAGGGCCCTCACTCACGTCACCCAGCCTGGCTCTGCAGCCACGTGTGCTCAGGGAGCACGTCGGAACATTCAGGATGTACACGATGATTTGAAGCTGGAACATAAGAGCAGCTGGACTCACCCTCACACATCCACACGGCTGAGAGCGACCCGAGGACCCGCGGGGTCCTGCGGTGGCTGAAGAGGTGACCCAGGGCTATGTACATGTCCTTGGGAGGGGTCACCAGGCTGGCTGAGACCAGGCTGGGGCAACTCTGCTCTGCCCACAGACTGAGCCACAGGAACAGCAGAGAGTGCAGCTTCTCCTGACCCATTCATCCCCTTCCTCCAGCTTCCCACAGAGCCCCTGATTTCAAATGACTGCTGAGATCACACAGTTATGCACATGCTCTAGTCACAAGCAGCACAGAAAGCTGCTCTTCTGGTGCCTATTCCCATAGCATCCACAACTCTCAAGAACAGTCACTGCAAATCATTTTGGGACTCTTCCTCCAGCTGAGACATTTTACGATGTTTTTCTTTGCGAGTTCCCTCCTGATCACTTCTCCCGAAGGACGCAGACCCCCGCGTCGCAGCGCTGCATCCCCAGGGAGGTGACCACTTCCCAGCTGTCAATGATGGGGTCGTAGCACTCGATGCTGCTCAGCAGTGAGTTGCCATCGTATCTGCCAGGACAGAAAGTTACACATGAAGGATGGTGCTGGAGGAAGAGGCTGAGGCATTCAGAGCTCTTCCTGGGAGGCTGGAATAGCCCAAATTATAACCCCCGCATCAGGCTGCCATTGCTGTCTGCTGCTGCTCTCCCACCAGCCTGGGCCCTGTACCTTGTTTGCTGCCTGTTCTGGCTGGACACAGCGACCCTGTGGGTGTCTCCTCTCATAGAGGAGAGGCCCGTGGAAGGAGCAGCAGCTGTGTCCCCTGGGGGCACTTGCTGAGCACGCAGAGCTGCAGCCCCTGGGCTTACCCGGCGATGGCGTAGAGCCGGCCCCGCAGCACGGTGGCCCCCACGTAGCAGCGGGGCGTGGTCATGCTGGTCACCGTGGTCCAGGAGTCGGTGCGGATGTTGTAGGCCTCCACCGAGGAGAGGTGTGCTGTGCCATCGAACCCACCCACCACGTAGATGTGGTCATTGAGCAGAGCCACGCCAGCCCCTGCGGACAGAAGGTGGCACAGTCGCACCCACGAGTGACAGCGGCAGCACTGGGCTCGCTGCCACAAGGCGAACAGGTCAATTCCTCCCTCTCCACTGGACATTTTTTACGTGTGTACCTCCCCAAAAGTGCTGATAACTGTCTTCTGTTGTTGTCTCCAATATGAAACATCTCACTCCACTGAACACTGCTGACTCTGTGGCATGGGGGGCCTGGGCAGCACCACAGCACAAGAGGTTTACCTGGGCAGACACCTGACCACAGGTGAGTGAGCAGAGCAGCACCAGGCCCGCTCTGCTGGCAGGCAGCTGGCTGGGACTGTCAGCCAGAGACAGGTTCCTCTGGTGCTTCTGAGTGCCTGGTGTCACCCAGCTCCTGGCTGTGGCCTGGAGAGTAGCTGCACACTGCTCCATGCAAAGCTGGAGGAGGGATTTCCCTGACATTACTCCTCTGGAAGACAAAATGAAAACTGGTTTCTACACTGTTGCGGAGGCAAAGGCCGCTGGAGCAGCTGCCTGAACAGTTGTTCTCACAGTGAAAGCAGATAATAATATGCTGTTCCAACTGGGAGTTTATGAAACCAGAATAACCCCCACCAGCCCTAGTTCCTCCTTGGCAACCCCTCAGGTACAGCACTGGAGGACACTGTGACATTACCATGCACTCAGTGGCCTCAGGGGCTCCTGCTCCTGCACAGTCAGCCCTGTCAGGCTGTCACCACCCACATGGAACTCTTGCACTAATGAACATCCTGAAGGAAATGAGCCAGCTACCCTGGCATGGATCTGTTTCTTTACAAACATGGTGTAAGAGACCTGTTCCACTGAACACATCCTGCCTTTCCCTGCCTGTCCTTGCTGAGAGCCCCAGAACAGCTGGGAATGGCCAGGCTGGCCCAGTGGGCTCTCCAGGAGCTTTGGCTGAAGAGGCCAAATCAGGGAAATTGGGTCCAGCAATGCAACATGGCCAAGGTCTCTGAGGTAGCCTCTCTCCAGAACCTGTCCTAAGAAATTTAAAGAAACAAAGAGAAAATTATCTCTGTGAATAAAGCCAGATTAGTCTTAGTCCTGGTCTTGGAATTCAAACACCTGCACATGGATAAATCTTAGAGGGTTTTTTGGGGACAAAAGAAATCCTGCAGGGTCCAAGGTCACCAGCACTCACACCTAAGATGTGAGTACTTGGGGTGTCATTACCAGAGTGGCAGCACAAAAACTTGAGCAAAGAAAGGTCCTTGGGCACACCCACGTTTCAGATCTTGGTACTCCAGGTGACAGTGCCAAGGAAGGAACCAGGTGAACCAGTGCTGGGGTCAAGAGCCTCACCAGCTTCCTGCTGGCTTGTGGCACCAAGGAGCTCATGCTGCAGCCAAGGCACAGCCACTAAAGCCTCCAGCTCCTGTGGGGAGCACAGATCTAGGAAATGCCTGCTGCAGACAGCTTGAAGTCTGCTTTTGGTCTTGTCCAAAGTCAGCCTTCTCTGGTGCCCAAAGCAGGACCCTTGGGGAAAGCCATCTGATCCTCAAGCTTCCTATAGATTCATGGATTGACCTCACACAGTGCCTCTGACCTAGAAAAACCTGCAGATTTTATCCTGTGTTTTATACGTATGGCCTTCCTGGATGTGGAAAGTGCCCAACTCCTAAATAAAACCCATTCTTGGCAGATAAACCAACACTTAGCAAGAATATCCCTGTCACAGTAATAAATATTTAAAGATTGGGATTTTGGTGAATGCTACTGCAGGCACAAGAAAATGGAAGTGGTTTTGCAACAGAGCCCAGTTTTATTGAGTAGCCAGTACTTGTCCCTAACCAGGACCACTGCACAGGGATCACATGGAGCAGTGCTGCCCAGGCTGACTGTGAGGGCAGTTATTGAGAGAAAAAGCAACTTCAAAAGGGGTTTGGAAGAGGGTCTAAGCACGTAATTGTAAAGCAGTGGGAGCCACACAGGTATGGAGGCACAGAGCAGGAGGCCTGAGGCACACAGCAAGAGCAGGAGGTCAACACACCTGGGCACACAGGAGCTACAGGAGCCCCACAACAACCCCTCTGAGAAATGAAGGAGAGTTTAAACAGAAAGATACTCCAAAAGTAGGATTTAAATTGCATTTCTGTCCTAGATACAACTGCCAATTTAAAGCTTGGATAGAACACCAGGCAGAGAGACAAGTGAAGAGCTGGTGGGGGATAATTACTGCGTGACTGCACCATTTGTGTAAGCCCACTGCTGGGTGACACTGCTCTGGCACTGCTGCCCTGGAGCAGGGCTCAGGTGAAGGAGCCTGGCAGGGCACACCTGCCCCACCATGCCCCATGCAGCTGATGAGCACTGACCCAGTACTGTGGTCAGCTTGTGCCTTGGCAGCTCTTCTCCATGCCAGGCATTGCTCCTAGCTGTGGAAGTCACCCAGCATTTCATCTGCCTCCCTGTAACCTGTAACCCTGCCACTGCATTCCTCTGTACACACCTTGGCCTGGCATGGAGGCATGTGAAAATTGGTATTTCTCTTGGGAATTCAAGGCAGTAAAATCATCCTTTCTCAAAGCCAACACACCCACTGGGGCCAGAGCATCCTCCAGGGCAGCAGAACACACCAGCAGTGACTGCTGAAACACGCTGACCTCAAGGCACTGTGGGTGTGGATGTGACAGAGATCAGAGAGAGAGAAAGCTAGATAAGCTTTCCCATGAATTGGTCTGAGGGAGCTGGAGAGAAAGAATGATAGTCAAATACTAAACAATCCACAGGTGGTGTTTGTAATAAGTTGTTTTCCCATAAGGCTGTTTACAGATGGGTGTCCTCTTAATTAGCCAATGGTGATGGTGTTTTGGTTAAAGGACCAATCAGGTCCACCTGCAGTGAGCTAGAGTATAAAAAGGAATGGGTTTCTAATAAAATTGTTATTAGCCTTCTGAAAACACATGGAGTGTGTCACTCATTTATCCATGTCATTTCTGACTCAACAGTGACACTGTGGGCTCTTACCTGAGCGTTTAGTGGCCATTGGGGTGACATTTGTCCAGTGTCCAGTGTGGGGGTCATACCTCTCGACAGAATTCAGGATGTTCAGCCCATCATAGCCTCCTGAAACAAAACACAGGAGCAAACCATGAGGCTGACCTGGGGAGAATGTTTTCTGTGCAGAGAGCAGTACCATACCTGGTGGGCCCCGAGCGCAGTGTGGCACTGCCATCAGCACAGCCCATCCTGGTGGGGCAGAGGATCCTGCAGCCAGCCCAGAGCCAGCTCTGCCCCCACACTGCACTGGGCCATGTGGGAGAGCATCACCTCCCCAAACCAGCAAGCCAGGCCAGCCCCATGGAGCTGCCTCAGCACACTGAGGCCACTGCTGGTGCAGCCATGCAGATGTGCAGCTCCCAGGTCTGTGCTGCAGCTGCACAAGGCTGAATGGTGTAGGCTGGGATCTCCCAAGAGCAGTTTTACAAGCAGATACTAAAATCTCTGTGCAGCCTCAGCAGAGGAGCAGCGTGCTGCCATCCGCCCTGGAACAGCACGAGGAAGAGGAATGAACGTGGTTTGTTTATTCAAGGCCAGGTTGGGCAGGGCTTGGAGCAATCTGGTCTAATGGAAAGTGTCCCTGCCCATGGCAGGGGGTGGAATGAGATGAAGTCCCTTCCAACCTAAACCATTCAGTGGTTCTACGAAACCAGTGCCTAAGATCTGTGACTCCCCAGGAACAGGACTGCAACAGAAGCAGGTGCAACGCTGGGCCTGCCTTTTCTGGGGCCTAGAAGGTGACCCACAGAACAAGCTTCAGACTGTTCTGTCCTCTGGCAATCTCACTATATTCACAGCTGGTGCAGTGCTCTGAAACTGAAATGCATGCTACAGGAAGAAGCTGGAGAACAGACAGCTCAGGATACGTTTCTGGAGCACTACAGCCACCATTGCAGGTGCACCCTCTGTCCCACAGCTACCTCCTTCATCTCTGGGCATTTAGACACTGCCCAGGCCACACAAAGCCTCAGCTGGCATTGCTTATCCTCCACACTTCTGCCATCCCTCAAATGCAGTGTGTATAAATTGTGTTTAATTTGCAGTGTGCAGCATTCCCTGCAGTGATGTGGCAGCTGCAGTCCAAGCCATTGTGATGGGCACAGTGAGGTCAGGCAGCCCTCACTGACACAGCTGTGAGTGCCAGTGAGGTTAAACCTCTTCTAACATGGACCTGACAGGTTTGGGCTGCTCAGGCAGCACTTGAATGGTTACTTGGGTAAAAAGGCAGGCTCTGCACAGCTCCCAGAGGTGCTGAGGGTACCTACCCAGGCAGTAGATGACTCCATTGGCCACCACGAGCCCCGCTCCCTCCCGTGCTGTCTGCATGTCTCCCAGCATGCTCCACTGGTCGATGTTGGGGTCGTAGCGCTCCATACTGGTGTGGCGGCGGCTCCCGTCGAAGCCACCCGAAACGTAGATCATGTCTGCAGGGACAGAGGTGGGACCCAGCCAGTCAGCCAGGAGCATGGAGACCAGGGCCCTCACACACGGAGCAAAGCTGCAACATGACTGCAAACCACAGAAAACAGACTGTGGCACACCGGGAGCCAAGATGAACCCAGGCTCCTCAGCCTGGCTCACAGGCCCAACAAACAAACACAAGTTCCATCTGGCCCTTAAATCTGCTTCTTGCTGATGGATGAAAGAAAACACACACAATCCAGCTATTTTTTTTCATGCTGCAGAACCACTGAAACAGTACCATACCCAAACCCAAGCCCTGCCTGTGGCAAGCCTCATGTCAGTACCTCCCCAAAGTCCTCACTCCTTCCCTGCAGATGTTCCAGTCACTCCAGCGCTGGATGGTCACAGCGGTACTTGGTGTCCTGTGCTCAGTGTTGCCCAACACTGTCAGCACCCTCAGAGCTTCCCACTCCATTATCTCTCACAGAGCCCCTTTCCCCCAGTTCACAGATAAATGCTGCAGGAATGCAGCGGAGGCAGAGCTCCTCTCAGGATATGTGGGCAAGTTTTCCATTTCTGCATCCCAGCGATGAGAAGGCAGAATCTCAGGCTCCCCTCCTCCCCGAGAGCCAGCCCACTCTTCACACAGCAGCTCAGGGCATCTCAGGCCGGAGCTGAACAGGCTGTTCTGCCCTGGCAGTGACCAGGACGTACCTCCAAGGGTTGTGGCTCCCGCCAGCCCTCGCCTCACGTTCATGGGAGCCACGGAGTACCAGATGCCATCCTCATCCGACGTGTAATCCAGGCACTCCACGGAGCTGAGCCGGGAGCGGCCGTCGTAGCCCCCGATGACGTAGATGCGGTCGTGCAGGGACACCGTGGCCACGTATCGCCGCTTGCGGGTGATGCTCTGGGACAGCAAAGCAACACCAAGGTCACAGACAGAAACAGCGCTGGGCATGGAGATCAACCCCTGCTCTTCCACCCTCTGCTGCTGCTCCTTCGGGAAATGGCCCACTGCCCCAGGGCAGGCAGCTCTATGGATGTAAAGGACACAGCCTCAGTGACTGTGCCTGCCTCCCCCGGCTGTGCTCTCTTCTCAGGACTGTGTCTCTCTGCACTCAAATATTTCACGCTGTATGTCACTTATCCCATGCTGCTGCATAACCTCTGATGCATTTGGGATAAATTTGTTAGCCTCCCACTGGCAATGGGAAAAAGTAGAGACTCTGAATATTTGATGAAGCTTTTAGCCTCCAAAAAAAATCAGAATTTTGGAACACCAGGTGATACTGAGTCTGCCCTGACTGGTGATAGTGAAGAAGAGGCAGTTCTCCACCATTTCACACAGATAAACGTGATTTTAATTTGGGTAGAAATACTTCTCAGTGCAGGAATTCTCTCTTCCCATTATGCTCCAAAACACAGCAAGCAGTGGGATCATGCAGCAGCCTGAAGACTGCACTGATTACATGGTTCCTATTGACATTCCAATTATCATCACTAACCTTAAAGCTTCACACCCCTTCACTAAGAAACATGATAGTTCTCACTCCCACAGCCAAGATGTGGGTCTCTGCAGGCTCAGCTGATCAGGTCTATGAAAACAACCCCCTCTCCCTCAGTCACTCTGCAAGCTGAAGTGGTTTCAGCATTCTCCATGTAAATCTCTAAAGAATTTCTGTCAGAAATTCTCAGCAGATTGTACAGGACAGCCCAAGGAGATTGTTATCCAGCTGATGCTGCAGGATCAGTTTGCTCACAGCCTGGTCAGCCCAGTGGTGGTCAGAACCAGTCCCTTACCGGCAGGAAACTCCACTCCTGGGTCTTGGGGTCGTATTTCTCCACCACATCAATGGGGGACTGCTGGCTGCCGAAGCCGCCGATCACGAGCAGCACTTCGTTAGCTCCTGAGGCACAGAGGGACAGCAAAGCCAAGTCAATCCCTTCACAACCAAAGAGTCACCTCAGGGGAACAACCTGAAGAAACTCTGAGCCTTCCCTGGCACAAAGCTGCCTCTAAATCCCTGTTTTTGCCTCAGCTCTGGAGAAGGGACCTAACCTGGCTCAGGCACTCACACTCCCTCTGTGCTCAGCAAGAAAGAGAAGGGAGAAACTCTTCAGAGCAGGTGGCAGACAGTTGACTGAGGTGTTAGGAGCTGGCTGCTGGAGAGCTGTTTCTCCTAACATCAGAGGCACTTTGAAAAGACAAGCTGCCTCAGAGAGGTGCTGAAGTTCACTCCTTTGTATCTTCTTTTGTACCTTTTCTGCCATTTTCCCCAAACCTCTCACCACCCCACAGAATCTGTAGGAGAATAGCTGCTTCCCTGCAGCCTCCTCACAACACAAAATCTCCTCTTGGTCTCAAGTGACATCTCGACCTGATTTAGGGGACTTTGTTCACCACGTAACTGAGAAACAAGCCAGGCTGTCTGAAGCTTGGAAAACTAATTAAATATTTTCCCAGGAATTGTCTCTTAAATCTTATATATTTTATTTCAAAATTGCCTTCCCTTTATTTTCTCTGAGATGAATTCTCTGAATTTTTCTTATTTTCTCCACGACTGCTAATAACACCTGTGACCTGGAGAGTTGTAACTTCCCCTCTAATCACTGCCTGGAAGCAGGCTTCTGTCTCAGGTTCAGAACAGCTTAGGATCCCCTCGACTCCTTGGGCCCTTTCTGGAACAGGGAGTTTATTACCAGAATTTAGGACTGTCCAGCCTTTCATTGCACAAGGACTGAACACCAAGCAACAAATATTAACAAGACTTTGTCTGTCACAAAGCAGAAAAGCTGCCACCTCAGATGAAGAATAATGTAAAAAACAACTGGGAAGGATTCACAAGAGCTCCAGCATCTTGGAAAACCTCCCTTCCAGTAAGAAAGCTAAAAGTGCAATCACTTCAGTTCCTCCCATGCAAAGTCAATACAAGCCTTGATCACAGTTTATAAGTGACACATTGCTGATATCAGATGGTATGGAATCAATTAAAACAGCTAGGGCTGAATCCAAAGGATGAACCTCAACAATAATGTGCAGTTTTAACCCGTACAATTAGACTAAAACAGTTTTTTAATGTCTTCTTTATCAGGTGAAGTGTTTCAACTAAGAATAAAATGAAATGTGTTTTTCTAAAATCATAGAATCATAAAATGGTTTGTGTTGGAAAAAAATTTAAAGCTCGTATCATTCCATGTTCAGGGACAGTTTGCACTAGCCCAGGGTGCTCCAAGCCCTGTCCAACCTGGCCTTGGCCACTTCCAGGGATGGGACAGCCACAGCTGCTCTGGGCACCCTGTGCCAGGGCCTCCTCACCCTCTAAGGGGAGGATTTCTTTCCTAGATTTCCCCTCTTTCAGTGTGAAACCATTCCCCATTGTCCCATTGCTGCAGTTTCTGATGAAGAGTCCCTTTCTGGCTTCCTTGTAGGTCCCTTCAGGTACTGGAAGGCTGATGCCATGACAGGCTGAGCTCAAGTACAGGTTTTGAAACTGGGACAGAAATTCCCACAAAATGTGCTGAGGCCTGGACTGTGCAGGAACATAGTAACAACATTCCCTTCAGGCCAACAAAGTCTGATCAGTGTCTCTGACAAACCTAATCTGCCCTCCTCCTTTTGTGGTTAAACAGCTTTCTGTCCCCTAAAAGAGGCCATGAAGGGATTTTGGAATCTCCCTCCACCAAACCTGCAGCAGCACTGGAGAACACACACAGAGAGGATTCCTTGCAGGGAGAGTGGTCCATGCTGGCACCAATGGCAGTGCCCTGAAAATGCATCAGGACACAGGCACAGCACAGAAGAAGCCAGTAAAATACTTTTCCTTCTTCTGTAGGTCAGTCCTACTTTTATGTTGCTCTGGAGTGCTCACAGCCCTAAGACAAGCATTTTCCAAACAATTCAGTGACTGTACTTGGTAGGAGTTACTGAAATAAAGGAAGATATCATCATTTATTTGCCTTAACAAGAGAAAAAAAGGGAGAAAAAAAAAAAAAGCACCTCTGAAGGGGAAGAGGGACATCTCCATCTCCCTCCCTGCACCTTCCCCAGTTCAATTATCTGTGGAAACTTGCTGTCACTGTAAGGCAGCTGTCACTCACCTCACAGCTCTATTTTGGACTCTGATACCTGCCTCTTCAGACATGAAGAAATTCTTCCCACAGTTCCTGGACAGCTGCATGCTGGGACAAATGTATCTGCAGGCACCAGCAACGCAGGAAACTGGTTTTAAGGCCACAGCAGGGCCTGGGATTAAAGGCAATCTGCTAGTCCCCACACTGGCACTAAGCAATCATACTCTATAAGAGGCACCTCTCTCCTTTGCTCCAGTCCCCTCTCTGTCCCACTGGGGACCATGGCATGACAAGTTACTGCTGTGAAGAACATCGACACAGTCACAAGGCATTAGACAAGGTGTCTAACACAACACCTGCCAGTGCCCTGGCCCCTCTCAAGGTCCCTTCCTCCGCTGCTCACCCAGACGTGCTCGTGTCCTGGGTCCTTGCATCTGGCTCCGGAGCTCGGGCCGAAGGTGGAATTTCTTGGCTTCGTCCACGAGGTCTCTGCACTGCAGGCTGCAGCGGATGAAAGGCTGGGGAGAAACATGAGTCACTGGTACATGCAATGTATTTTAAGAAACCTCAGAAGAACTGTCCTAAAGCCAACTCTCATCAGCTCAGACAGCATGAAAAGGACTTGCGTGCGGGTCCTGGTGTAGATACTGCATGCAGGGAAATGCAAAGGCAACTGAAGACCAGACTGCAGCTGAGAAGATATGGCTCCATCCTCACAGTCTGGCACTGAAGGCTCCTTAAAGAAAATGGCTGCATTGGAACACTAAGGAAAAGCCACTTCTGCTCCATTTAAGCCAGTAGAAGTATGACCAGGAAGGGGAAGTGGCACTGAAACCACATTTGATCTGCCCCACATAACTTGTCCTGCACCTGACACTGGAGAGGGAGAGCACAGCACAATGAAACTGTTTAGCTGATTTACTGCCCTGATCACTGTACACGTGGGACATGGAGGTGTGAAGAGGCAACAGGAGCACTGAGGTCTTGTTGAAGAGTGAGGGACACCCAAGGACAGCCACATCTCCTTGAACAATGCTGTGTAATTCTCTTCCCTAGCCAAGGGCCTTGACAAACCTCCCTTAAGCTCAGCACTCATTTTCCCTTGTACATGCTGCTTCAGTAAGATTCAACCTCTACAGGCTCCTGGTGTCTGTGTGAGGCAGCCACGTGGGGCCAACGCTCCACTCTCCACACTGCCCCAAGCTGAGGATGGGCCACCAGTGTGTGGCACTGACAGACCCTCCACGTTTCCTGTGAGAGCTGAGGGCTGTACACACTTTGTCTCAGGCTGGATTTGGAACAGATCTGTTTGTTTTGGCACCAGACCCCTTTCCATTAGCTTAAATTTCAGTTTGAAGGGGACCACAATAATCTGACTGAACACCCTTTAGCTCTGGCACAACCTAACACAACAGCCCATTAGGTTGTCCTGATTTAATAACTTCCATGCTCTATCACATCTGAGGTGACTGTTGCTAAATCAGCCTTTTCCTGAGGTAGAAAAATGCCTGTCATTCACCATTCACCACCTGTCAGGTGACAAGGGCTAGTAACCCTTGAGTACATCCTATCACCATCTAACCTGAAGGCTGGTTTGACCTTCTCTGGGCCTTCCTTTGAAATCCTGCCTGGGGTCACTTCCTGTCTGGAATTCAATTTGCACTTAAAAGCTTAATTGTCACTTTGCATAGTCCCCATTATGGGCTGCCTCTGCAGCATCCCAGAACACAAAGCAGCAGCGTTAGCCATGGGTCTTGGCTGTGTGTTGGTCCAGGACCCACACAGCTGCTGTCTTTCTTACTCAGAGGTACTTGCTGGCCATCTGCACCTCAAACACCTTCTGAGGAGCGATGATGTCCCTGAGATCAATGGCAGCAATCTTCAGCATGGGGAAGGGGACCTGCCAGTGCTTAGGAATGAAATCAGAAAGCACTTGGAGACTGTAAGAGATGACAACAGAAAGGTGCTGCGGGTATCTGCAGACAGCTGACTAATGGCTCTGGAGAGGGCACCCCGCGGCTGCAGAGCGGGATGCTGTGACTGCTGGCACAGCAAACACAGCTTGGTGTGACAGCAGCGCTGCGCTGAGCAGGCACAGCTGCACGGTGTCACCAAACAGCGCAGCAGAGAAAGGGCTCTGTGTACATTCTGGGGCCAGCAGAGCCCAGGCAGGAGCAGGCACTGGCCCCGTACCTCGGTGTCGATGACGTCGGTGATGTAGCGCGGCGTGAGCAGCGGCATCCGCACGTACTGCAGCAGCTCCGGCAGCGACGCCTCGCGCTCCTTCTTCGAGTGCTTCACCCAGTTTATCACCGCCTCGAACACCGGCTCCTCCGAGTCCACCTGCACACAGGAGGCACGTCCTGATCAGGTGGCAGCAGAACGCTGGAGCTACTGCCAAGGAGCACACAACGTCCAGCACTGCTTCACAGCGAGCAAGGGAGCAGGATGCTTCAGCTACGAGTCCCTTAGGGAAACCCCCATAATCACAGTGAAGTCCCTCACTTTCTTTTCCTTAAACCTGCATTTGCTTTTTCACTGACCAGTGGGAACTCCCAGGACAGCTCCCCCAGTTCTCTGGAGCAGGAGCTGTGATCCTGCAAAATTCAAAATGCTATCAAAGAGATGATTAGAATCATGTTTCCTTTGCACAGCGAAGTGTCTGCCCTAGGCCCGGGCAGCCCTGTGCCTGTGCACTGCCCCTCAGACACTGCAGCCAGAGCAGGTACATTTAAGGTTTCAATCCACCTTTTAAAAACTACAAAGGATTTTAGAATGCAGAATCCCAGGGCATGAATGCTACTGTTTATTTCTACTGTTTATTATATTTTATCACTAGTTTATTTCTATCTCCATTTAGGACCAGCACATGCTGGTGCTTACACCACTTCTGGAGATTACACTGACTAAATCATCCAAATTTGATGCTGTTAGAGAACCACAGGCGCTTTGGACCCTACTAATACCAAAACCAAAAGAATTGTAAAAATCTCATATATATATATATATATATATATATATATAAAAGAATTATATATTACTTATTACTTACACACACATATATATAAATTATATATTACTTAGACTTTGTTTTCTTTTTGCACATCTATCAGATCATCCGATGTAAAAGGAAATCAGACATGAATTTATTATCATACAGTCTGTTAACTGAGACTAAATATGAAGATAAAAGAAGAGCCTGTGATGAAAGGACTGAGCCTTCCCACCAGCCTATGACTGGTCCCCTTTGAAATCCAGTTTGAAGCTGTCAGGCAGAATGTTTTGAAGCAGGGAGCCAAGAGGTTAATTATGTAAGGCTTTCTTCTATGCCATTGTTTTATATTTGTTACAGTGTAATTTGGAATGGCCTTTTTCTCTTGGAATTACAGGGGAAGGACAATTAAAGCTCACAAAAGGAGAGCAGACTACTGTATTGTTTCCAATTTCCCCACCTCCTCTTTAAATGCAATAATCCTGTGTTGATTTATTCCCTCCTGAACTGAATGTCCTCAGATATATTTAACAGTTTTACTGCTCATTGAATCATTTATGTTTTCTGATAAATTATGAGTAACACTAAATGCAGGATCACAGTGAGGACCTGTCATTGCAGTTCTTGAGCAGCCCAGAGATTTTCTGAGGGTGTTCCCTTACCACGCTCTTGATTCCACACAGCACCTCTGTGCTGCCACAGCAGGAGGGACATCTGCTCTTTTTCCCAGACTGGTCTGGGCTGGAAGGGACTTTAAAGCTCATCCCATTCCACCCCCTGCCATGGGCAGGGACACCTTCCACCAGACCAGGTTGCTCCTAGTCCAGCCTGGCTTTGGACACTTCCAGGGATGGGACAGCCACAGCTGCTCTGGGCACCCTGTGCCAGGGCCTCAGCTCCCTCACAGGGAAGAATTTCCTCCCAACATCAAATCTAAATCTCTCCTCTTCAAAAGTGTTACCCCTTGTCCTATCACTCTCTGCCCACACAAAAAGTCAGTCTTCCTCTTTTTTTATAAGCCCCTTTATAAGGTTTCCCTGGAGCTGTCTTTTCTCCAGGTGAACACCCCCAGCTGTCCCAGCCTGGCTCCAGAGCAGAGGGGATCCAGCCCTCAGAACATCTCCGTGGCCTCCTCTGGACCCTCTCTGACAGGTTCACGTGTTTCTTGTGCCGAGAACCCCAGACCTGGACACAGCACTCCAGGTGAGGTCTCACAAGGACAGAGAAGAGGGGGAGAATCCCCTCCCTTGCCCAACTTGTCACATCTTAAGGTACAATAGTGCATGCCCAACACACTGCCTGCTGCAAGGTCTGATCCAGCCCTTCCAATCCACAAGGAATGTCACTTTTCCTGAGCAGATAATCCAAGAAGCTTGGCTGGGTCATTCTGAAGTTCCTCATTATTTTCTGCTCTCAGCCCAGAAGCTGCTCCTAGTAGCATCACAACCCAGAGGAGCTCAGCCCCTCACAGCACAAAACTGCAGCTTGTCAAACACCAGGCACACTCAGCCTCCTCCACTGCAGACCCCTGCTGGAGCTGGGTCCTTCACCACTGCCTCACACGCCTTTTCTCAAGCAGCCTCACTAGGGGGATGTTGGCATGGCTGAAGACCACTTTCAAGGAACACATCAGCAATTCTGCTCTGGCTACCCCTGTACTGGCTTTTCAGGAATCCCACCAAAGATATCACGTACACTGGTTTG
The DNA here is from genome assembly GCF_017590135.1 of Pyrgilauda ruficollis. Lineage (NCBI taxonomy): Eukaryota > Metazoa > Chordata > Aves > Passeriformes > Passeridae > Pyrgilauda > Pyrgilauda ruficollis. The sequence continues at coordinate 1,140,401 of NW_024531599.1, forward strand.
CTTCCAAGCATTCCTGTTCCCCTGAACTCTGAGCAGTGATTGCTTCAAGCCTTTCCACTGCAGTGAACATCAGCTCTTGACAAAATCCACATCAATAAATAGTCAAGCTCTCCCCTCATTGCCAGGGAATGTTCAACTTATTCAGAGAAAAGTGGGAAACATGTATTTGACATGTTCCAGTCACATAGCACACCCTCCAGAAGCTCACCTTCAGGGAAGTAAATCTCCCTGTAAGCCCTGGCAGAGTCAGACCACCCTGCACCATGCCAGGATTCCTTGTGCTGCAGATCAGCAGGCAAACAGAAGTTAAGGCTTGAGGCTATTTCTGAAATGTAGGCATTGAGACAACTTATCTTCTCCAGGGAGAAGGAGGGAATGAAGGGCTAATAACTCTGCAAAGGGAACTAACTCACTGTGACTGACTTGCAAGAAACACTTGTGTGAGAACAAATTCTTACAGAGAAGCTACACGGTATTAATAAAATTACAAACTAGAAAAAATAAAAATAGACACCTCCTGAAAATGAAACTTCAAATTCAGGAACTGTGTGAGGAGTCCATCCCAGGTGTGGACTAATTACTGACTGGTGTCAATGTTTTATTTCAATGCTTTGCACAGTAATGGTACTTTTCAGGTTTTACCTGAATTTCATCACACTTGATGAGCTTTTCAACCTCTTCTTGATTTAAGAGGATAAACTCTTCATGTTGAACCACCTCTGGAAAATGTTTCTGGCTGAAGACCTCTGCAGCTTGCATTAGATCCACACAATTGTGTGTCTCAGCAAAATCCCGAATGCCCAAACAATTTGATGGATCCAGCTGGCTTTCTAGAAACTCACAGCAAGCTTGTTTCACACCTACGGAAAATTGGAGGGGTGAATGAGCACTGCATGCTTACTATCAATCCACTGCTTCGGCAAGGGCTTCAGAAAAGAAAATTCTAAGCAATAATGAAAATCCAATCCAAATAACAAGTAAAAGCACTACAGAAACATATACATGCATGTATTGCTTTGGAGACTGAAGACACTTGGAGCAGCTAGACCATGTGTCTGGGCTGGTTTGAGCTCTAGCTGTTCTATTCCAATGAAAAAATTACATCAATCTGATACTAGGAAGACTCCAATGTGAGCTGTACTCAGCTTCATGGGTTATAAACCACTAATGTGTCTGCTAGTGGACATAGCACCAGATTTCTAGGTCTATGATAACCTTTAGGTAAGCTGTCTGGGATTTGGGATAATTGTCTGGGATAGCTCCATAGGTGCATGTGCAATGACAACAACCAGTCTGTTATTGACCCAGACACACTGTCATGGCAGGTCAAATGACATCTAGGATTGCTTATTATAATAATCTAACTGAGCTGTAACATTTATGTGCTATACAGCTCACAATTCCTCTTGGGAATACTCCTGCAGAAGTACAGTAGCCCAAAGAATGGAACCTGTTTTACCATTTTGTTTTTCATCCAGATCTGTTCCTCTACCAATGAGACCACAGTGCACAAGAAAAGAGAAATTTGACATAACTTCTTATAAATATCATTCCTCCCCCAGTCTCTCTTCCATGCACAGAGGGTCAAACAAACCACATCTCTAAACAGCAGCAATGATGCAATTTGTGCTAATCTTTGAATTACCTTTCAGCTGAAGCAGACATGCTGCTGGAAGCAATTCTTGGACGTTTTCTACTGTTACATGCACAGTTTCTGTATATACAAAGTCCAGCAGGATTTCCATGGTGGAGGCTGTCAGGCCCTGAATATCCACACAGGGTTTATCCTTCTCTGAGAGCTGTAAATTAAAAGGGAGACAACAGCTTTATTTTTCATTAATGCGATCAGAAAGCCCACAACCCTCAGCAGGTTTGAAAAGAAGATCTGTCAGAGCTTTCAACAGAGATTTGTCCTTTCTATTCTGGTGCTCACTGAAAAGATATAGGGAAGGAGGGAATTTCCCTACAGAATTCACTTACAGAAATGAGTAAGAGACAAAAGTTCTTTATGGATCAAAAGGACAGTCACACTGTGCACAGTAAAACCTTTGAGCTGAGATCTGAGTCAGCAGAGATCACATGTGTCACCTGTGCAAGACAACGAAACTGTCTCCTCCATGCAGTACTCCAAGCTTTACTCCAAGGGAATTCCTCCCTAAGCTGGATGTGTGTGACATGCTGCAGTTCACATGGAGTCCCCATCTAAGTGTTGGCCCAAAGCAGGTTCTTTTACCCAGTGTGAAAGAGGCCAATCCACACCCAGAGTCTGGGTATTAGATTAATTTCACTTCAGCATAGAAAGGGGGGCTGGGGGCCAAAGCCCCCAAATCCCCAAAGCCAGCCAGACTGGCAAAACTGTTTACTATTAATACATTTTAGCAAACAAAGGCATTAACGTTCATTGGCTACAAGCCATCTAGTTCTCTTATTGATTAGCCTTCCATTGGTTAACGATTTCCTTGCTTCTTATGCTAATTAGTCCCATGCTCAGTCTTTCTCTTCCTCTGGGTCAGGGGACTTCTGGAGTCGGTGGCTGTGTGTCAGTGGTCTTGACATGTCCCTGCCAGAATTACCTTCTACCCATTCAGAGCTGAATTCAGCACAGCTGCTGAGCTGGCTTTATCAATTTCTTCCTTATTTTGGGAGTTTTGCCAAGTGTCTCTGTGGCCCAGAAATTTGGCTCCTCTGTGCCCCCTACCAGTAGGACACCCTTCTGCCTGAGCTTTGGTAACTTTCCCCTGGGCACGTTCCAGCCCTAAACCTGAACAAGTCAATTCTACTGACACGTAATTTTCCTTTCCAACACCTGGACATCTTCACCACTCTTCTCTAAAACCAAGTCAAAGAAAAAGCTTTCTCAACTCGTCAGTTTCCTGATTCATTCTTCAAGCTTATGGTGAACTTCATTCCTAAAATGAAACAAAGTAAAATGATAGTTTGTGCAGTGATGGCACTTACACAATCCAGCCTTTGTCCCCCAACTATTTTATCACCTCTATGATTAATTTTGGAATAATTATTTTTTCCAAGGAACATTATCCTCTCAACGGTCAATCTTTGGGAACAGCAAATTCTGTGAATCCATCAAATATGCACAAAACAGATTATATTTCACAAAGCATCAGTTTCATGGTTCAGTGCCTCCAGCACAGAGCTGCTGGCAGAGCACCCAATGATTCCTGACCAAAAGACTGGCTGGTGGGCTCACTGATCACACCCTGCACGTTGCTGCCAGCTCAGCAGCATGGCTGCACCTCAAGAGGTAATGATCTTCCTCTGGCATGCTGCAAAACCAGCCCCTGACTTCTGGAGCAGTCAGCACCAAGCACAACGCAGATGAAAGCCCGTGGCTTCTCTTGCCAAGAATGAGCCCAAAGTTGGTACACCCAGTTGGGCAGAGGCTCAGGGAGCAGAAAGCATGGCCAAAGCACCATCACTGAGCTTCACATCTGCCACAGCTGGGGGAAAAGGAGGTGATACAGAATACAGAAAATAAGAGCAGGGGAAGCTACTCCTGCAGAGGCACTCCATGACACAGCAGAGACGTCTGCTGGGACTGAGGCTGTCTATCATGCAGAGATACACTTGCAGAGAAGTACAGGAGGTAAGGGTGACCCTTGAAGGAATTTGAGGGAAGAGGCCTTTCAAATATCTTGACTCAGTGAACAGTCTTTATGGCTTCCAAAGATGGGAAGGAACAGCAAATTACCTTGTCTGACCTGCTGTGTGACAGGCCAGGAATTGCATTCAGAAGCTGAAACTACTTCCTGCCTTGGGCCAGACAAAACATTCCCGAACCAAGACTAAGCTGTTTGTACCACAAAGGACATAGCTGCCACCAAAGTTCAGACCTGATCAGACAAGATGTTCAGATGATTCTAGTAAGCAAATGAAGACATAGACCATACACATTTAGGATCAAACTTCTATTGACCTCCTGATAGTTGTAAGCATCAGTTCTTCACACATCAGCCTGGAGCTCATAAAGAAGCTTCTGACCCACAATCAACCAGCCATGCACATACTCTTTATATTGGTGACCACAACACAAACCACAAGGACAACACTAATACCATACAGATGGTTAATTCCTGCTTCCCTTGTATTTCTGCTACACTCCACTATTTGGTTGTTATTTTGCTCAGTTTATTCACATGCTAACAATGTCTAGTAGGAAGGAAGTATTTCATGTACCTTGATCTAATGTGTGTGATGCAGAATTGGGATCCAACATTATACCTTAAGGGTGTCAGTGTGGAGACAACTTGATTCTGAACACAGAATCATGGATTGGTCTTGGCTGGAAGGGACCTTCTGAGGACCCACTCTGTCAGTTTGAAGCTGTTTCCCTTTCTCCTGTAACCCCAGTGAAAACAGTCTCTCTCCATTTTCTTGTTGGTTCCCTTCAGGTACTGGAAGGCCACCCCAGAGCGTTCTCCAGACTCAACAATCCCAATTCTCTCAGCCTTTCAGACTCATGAGGACTCTGAGCTGAGCTTCAGCCTGTGTGTGCAGCATTAGAGAAGTGCCTGCAGTGCTCAGTTCTGGGCTGTTGGGACAGACAGTCCCTCGTCCATCCATGTAGCCACATCCTTGGACTCAGAATGCAAAATGATGGTCATACAATGCTAACCAACACACAGGCCAGGCAGCTTTCCTCTCCAAGGTGTTCACTGTTTACTTCTGAGGTTGTCCAGTGGCACCAGACAGATCTCTGCTGTCAGAATGTCAGATTGGTTTCCCACTTTGTTGTTTAATATCAGAGCTCTGCTCACTCTCCCTGAAGGGAGTAAAGTAGCCCATGCAAAGGAAGCGTGCAGCAGTACAGATCCCAAAATCAACTGCAGCATCCAGGAAAACAACCAAGGAGAGTCATGTGGAGGCCTCAGGAGTTTTACCTCAAGATGCCCAAGCTGCTGAAAGCTTTAAGGCAGGGGCTGCAGGTTACAGCTCCTTTGTGAGACACAATGTTGCTTTTTCCATTCCACTCATAAATCATTGTGCTGGGTTTGGCTGGGGTAGTTTATTTCCTTCCCAGTGGCTGGCATGAGGCTGTATTTTGGATTTGTGCTGAATGTAGATGATAATGGAGATGTTTTTGTTATTGCTGAGCAGTGCTCACACAGAGCCAAGGCCTTTTCTGCTTTTCATACTGCCAGGCTGGCAAGGGGGCTGGGGGTGCTTGGGAAGCTGGGAGGAAACACAGCTGGGACAGATAACCCAAAGTGATCAAAGGCATGTTCCAGGCCATATGACATCATGCTCAGTATATAAAGTGGTGGGCAGAAGGAAGGAGGGGAGGGATGTTTGGAGTGATGGTGTTTGTCTTCCCAAGTCACTGTTACATGTCCTGGAACCCTGCTCTCTGTGGGATGGCTGAACACCTGCCTGCCCATGGGAAACAGGGAGTGAATTCCTGGGTTTGCTTTGTTTGCATGTGTGGCTTTTGCTTTCCATATTAAACTGTCTTTATCTCAACCCACAAATTTTCCAGCTTTTACTCTTCTGACTCCCTCCCTGATCTTGCTGGTGGGGGAACACGCACGGGGCTCTGAGGGGCTTGGCTGCTGCCTGGGGCTAAACCACCACAATCACACAGGAGAATGGGTCTAAAATTTTGCAACTCCTTTCTTACCCAAGGCTACTTCTCGTTTTTGCCTTACTAATGCAGATACACAAAAGTACTCCGGAATAAACCCCAAATTCTTCTCACAGAGGGAGAGAAATGCTGGCATGACAGTGCTAATGTGTGGCTCACTGTACCCTGGAGAGCAATTACAGCACAGAGAAGCTGACCATGTAAGAACCTGGAAACACCAGTTGTTTACTTTCAGAATAACATTTCTCTGTTCTGGGGAGAAAGAACCCTTCAATTTCTAGAACACAGCCTCCAAGAGAAGACAGAGCAGTTTCCTTCTGAGGTGGAAATCAGCTCTTAAAAGTTATGTTAACTTGGACAAACAAAGACAAATACCAGTGCACAGCCAAGATCCAGGGGAGATAAAACTACTCTGCAATTTTTACAACAAGGAACAACCCTGCAGGTAAAACTGATGGTGTTTCAGCTCTCTCACACTGCTCAGCAAAAGGGGCAAAAGAAAGTGTTGTAAAAAACTTGGGGTTCATCAGGTGATCAGTGGCTTCTTCTCATGCTGTAAAATGGGAACAGAAAATGGGAAGAAATTAATACTAAGCTAGACTGAGAACTTTTTAGAATGTTAATCAGAAGTGAGAGAAGGAAGGAAACTTGAGACACAGAGAGGCAAAGGCAATTCTTTATGACAACAGTAATGCTGACAGTCTGAGCGTTGTACTGGCTATGCACAGATGTGACACCAGGAATACTGCAGCACAACCCCAGGAGAAAAGGCCAGGAATGCCATGGCATAATCCCAAGATCAATTCTGAACAAAGCCTCGTACAGCCCAGCCTGGCACATCAGAGCAGCCAAGCAGTCCCCAGACCTGCAGGAGGCAAGAAATGGAGTGCTGAGGAAGCCCTGGCAGGGCCTGTCAGTCCATGACACCACACACACTCTGAGCTGCCTGGAGTCCCAGCCTGGCCAAACCCTGCACCCGCAAGTGGCTGGAGAGTGTCCAAGCACTGTCCCATCACAGGCCCCGGCACACTTGTCGCTGGCACACACAGGAAACATGTCCACTCGGAGGCTTACCAAGCTGCCCCTTCCTGGAAGGAAGCTCTCCCACAAACACTCCCTAATTGTGTGCCCCTTGGCAGGTTGGGCACTTTAGGGTTTCCATAACAAAGAACAAAGTTTGGAAGAAACATAAACCAAGCAAAAGAAAAGAAACCCTTAAAGCAGAGGCATTGTAGGAGCATGGGAGAGCAAGCAATTCTGCCCACTGAGAATAGCTGTTTTCCCAGGAAGAATTTAATCTCCTAGGAAGATTCACATGTCTGAATGAAGGTCACCATGATGTTACAGTGAACATGAGTGTAACGAAGCAAGGAGAGACATCTCAGCTCAGACCCAAAGCACACCAACCCCCAGCCTTTGTTATCAGCCACAAAGAACATTCTGGAGCACATGGAGTGACTGGATCTCTGCACACTGCCTAGACGAAGTCCAGAAGTCAAAAGCACTGACAGGAACATGGAGGCAAACCCAGAGGAGCAGAGATACCTCTGTACTGCTGAGCACCTAGAGCTACTGGAGAACAGAGTACTTCAGCCTCCAGGGACTGAATTTGCTTTGTGTGTTTTCTTCATCTAATTACATTTCCTTTATGCAGAGCAAGAGCACAAACCCAATGAATTTACAAATTTCATGAAGATATGGACAAAAAAATTTATTGGTCTGACGTCAGGCCACACATGCATCATTTTGGTTTCTTTGCACAGGACTGTAAACAGTCCTGTCAGCTGCCCTGACAGCACTGAGATAAGTGGGCACACAGAGAGCTCTGCCACAGCCTTCATGCCTGGGTAAAACAAAGAAAAAATAATTCTCTGCTGCAATGACTCTTGGAGGGAGGGCTTTAAAGCAGGGAGGGCTCTAGGACCTGTGAGCTACTTAACAATGTTTCTCCCTGCTCATGGGGAAGGTGGAAGGATAAGGAAAGCATCTTCCGTAAGTAAAAGCTGCAAAGATTGACTCCAACTAATAAAGACAAAGCCAGGCAAAGCATCTGACATTCAACAGCGAGTGCCAGCTCCAGCTGAAGCAGTGCTGTCAGTGACTCAGGGAAACTGCACACAGGTAGTGCAAGTCTCACAGGAAGGGCTGACAGCCAAGGTGCTCACAGGTGAGATGTCCTGGGTGCAGCACCTGGGGCTCAGAGCCACCCCAGCCCCAGTGACACCCCCATGGCAGGAGAGCAGCACAGCCCAGCTCTCAGCCAGTGCCAAGGGCAGCCCAGAGCACGCATCAAACACCCTCCCTTGCACTGAAAGGGCTGCCCAGAATGCCCAGCACGGCTCCCACAGCTCTGCGCCAGGGCAGGAAAGATGCCCGGAACCACGGAAACCACAAATCACCACTAGAAAAATAAGTAAATGTATCAGAACTCTCCGGCTTGGCAGCTCAGCCTGGCAGCTCGCTGGGCACAGGGTGGTCACAGCAGACCACGAATCAAGGCCACGTTCCCTATCACAACCTCTTAATTCCCCACTAGGTCACAATAAATGGCTCTGGGGCCACCATAAGACACAGAAATCATCTCGAAGGGCTCCAGGGCCACCAGGACAGAATCCAGAGGGCTCCAGGGCCAGCATGGGGACATTCACAGAGACCAAGGGCCACCATGGAGAAATCCAGGGCCACCATGGGGGTTCCTGAGGCACCCACAGCCACCATGAAGGGATCAAGAACCACAATGGGGACATCCTGAGCAACCACAGGGAGTATGCAGTGGACTCCAGGATCACCACAAGGGGATCCTGGGCCCCCACGGGGGGATCCTGGCCCAGCTGCTGAGCAGCTCAACAGAGAACAGCCCAAGCACTGGGCGGCCCTGCCTCCTCCACCCACGGAGCACCCAGGGCCGGCGGCAGCACCGACCTCGCTGGTGAACATGGCGCAGAAGTAGTCGCTGCAGGCGGCCAGGACGATGCGGTGGGCCGGGAAGTCCTTGTGCTCCACGCGGAGGGTGACGTCGCAGAGCGTGTTGCTCTTACGCAGGGCGTTCATGGCGTTGAGGATGGACTTGGCGTGGGAGTTGGTCATGATGTCCTTGGGGGGGGCCATGGCGCGCGGCACCTGCGGGCACAGCCAGCACGGCCACATGGCACGGCGCCCGCCGCCGACAGGGGGCGCTGCCGCCGCGCCGCCCCGCCCGCCCTGCTCCACCCGGTCCGGCCCGGCCCGGCCCGGCCGCACTCACCGCCGCGGGGAGAGGTCCCGGCCCGCACACCTCGCCTCCCCCCGCCCTTCCCTCTCCCCGCGCCGCGCGCTCTGATTGCGTCATCGCGCCGCGCCGCGAGCAGAGCGCCCCGCCCCTGGGTGCCGGGCGGTTGCCGAGCAACGAGCCCAGGGCGGGTCCCACAGCGCCCCCCAGCGGCCCCCGCGAGACCCGCAGGACAGAGCCCCTGAGGGGCGGGGGAGGGAACGGGGCGCCGGCAGCGGCTGCCGGAGCTGGAAAGGGCTCAGCATGGGGAAAAGGAGGCTCAAGGGCGACCTTGTGGCTCTGCACAGCTCCTGACAGGCGGGGATAGCCGGGGGGGATCGGGCTCTGTTCCCTGGGAACAGGGACAGAAGGAGAGGGAACGGCCTCAGGCTGGGCCAGCGGAGGGTCAGGTTGGATACTGGGGGAAATTTCTTCCCTGAAGGAGAGGTCAGGCCCTTACACAGACTGCCCAGGGCAGAAGGCATGGAATGGTGGAATCACCATGCCTGAAAGTGTTCAAAATATATGTGGATGTGGCCCCTGCAGACATGGTTTCATGGTGAATATGGCAATGCTGGTGGAGTGGTTGGACTCTATGATCTTAGAGAGCTTTTTGATCTTAATGATCCTGTGATTCCATGATTCTGCATTCCCTGCTGCAGGGCTCTGGAAGCAGAGCCCTCACAGAGCGCAAGGGCACGTGAGCTGCCTCCTTCCCTTGGTGTGGCTCCTGCTGAACCCCTGGAACTGGCTCTGCCAGGGCTGCGGGAGCCAAGCTGGGAGCCAGGCACCGAGAGCCTGCTTTAGAATCCCAGGATTTTTAAATTAATACTATTTTTGAGCTCTTCCCACACACACAACTCAACATCTCCGGCAGATCGCCTCCAGCTGACAGCCCTGAGCCGCCTCCGCTCCCCTCCTGCCCTCGAGCTTGCTTCCAAGCCTGCCTGGGGATGAATTTTAAAACCTGAATCCATACATACAGTCAGGTACAGAGTCGTTGTCAACAACCTGAGATAAATTTCCAGCTAAATGTAGAACAGAGTGTGACTTAAGGAATCTATACATTGAGGTTGAGATATTATCCTGGCCTGCAGGCTGATCATTAATTCATAAGCTTCGTCCTCCAAGAACCAGGGTCAGTCTGTTTGGAGGCTGTACATGGAATGAGAGTTTGGAGGATTTGTTTGACCTCAGTCATGCTAAAGATGACTGCAAATGATTGGCAAGATCCAGCAGCTGGAGATGAGAATCCAGTGTTTGGCAAGGAGGGCAGTCTACCACTGCCTTTAGAGCTGTAGATGCTCTGCCACGGGGGATTTTAAAGTCAGCAGCCCCTCATTCTCCAGATCCAACTCAAGCAGAAATTGTTTTGCTGGAGGCAGGTACCAGTATATGTGTGAGACTGCATCATCACCTGCTCCTCTGGGAGCTCAAAGCCAGGAGGGATGTGTGACCAGAGTGTGAGAGCAGACTCAGTGCATGGGAGATACAGCCTGGAGGAATGGAGGAAAGAGGCAGCATTTGCCTGCTTAGTGCCCTCTGTGCACCTCATTTCCCAACAGTCAGCCTCTGTGTCCACCTGGGGCTGATTGTCCAAGGCTACAGAAGAAACCCCTGGGAGTATCAAAGGCCTGTTTGGAACAATCAGTGGCTCCCCACCCCCTGCAGGAGGTGCAGCCTCACCTCAAGTCCAGGGGACACTTTTGGGCACTGCAATGTAAGAAGGATCTGAAGTTATTGGAGAGTGTCCAAAAGAGGGACACAGAAATAGGGAAGGGTCTGGAGGGGCCACACGAGGAGCTGCTGAGGGCACTTGGTCTGTTCACCCTGGGCCTGAGGTCAGACCCCACTGGGGCTGCAGCTCCTCATGAGGGGCAGCTCCGACCTCTGCTCTGTGTGACAGGGACAGGACCTGAGGGAGCAGCTGGAGCTGGGCCAGGGGAGGCTCAGGCTGGAGATCAGGGAAAGGTTCTTCCCCCACAGGGTGCTGGCACTGCCCCGAGGCTGCCAGAGCTCCAGGAGTGTTTGGACAGCGCTGCCAGGGATGCCAGGGTGGGATTGTTGGGGTGTCTGTGCAGGGCCAGGGGTTGGACTGGATGATCCTCGTGGGTCCTTTCCAGCTCAGGTGTTCTGTCTATAATTCTGTGATTTTTTTCAAGAAGAAAAATCTGAGGAAAATTAAGGCAGCCACAATAAAAATTGCATATTGAAATTAAACTTTATATCTCAAAGGATGAAAAGTGCAACACAATTTACTGTATATTTGTTAATTTAGCTACTTGTTCTTATTTGAATGGTGACATATATTGCATTGCTCTCTACATTAATGTTCTTCATATATTTTTTATCCTTTTAAATAAATATTATTGAAATAGGAAAAAAGAACTAAGAGAAATTAAAACTATCAATTTGTGTAAACAAGAGCAAGGTGCGTCATAGGGCTCAGAAATAATGTACAAATAAATTCAGTGCAGCAATGTTCTTTCAGAATAAGCAAATACTCAGAATAACAAAATATTTCAAAATAAGCAAATAAGTAAAGCAGGGGCTTTGAAAATGAAGATGTCATCCCATGTGTGAGAATGCATTTCAATCCCACAGTGGTGATGCTGTCTAGAACACTCTGTACAAACACACCGTGCTCCAAAGACACTTACATGTAGCTGGACAGGGCCCTGAGCAGCCTGACGTGATGTTGGCGTTGGCTCTGCTCTGAGTGGGGTGGGACCAGCTCTCTAGACCTCTGATTTAAGTTGTGCTTTGGGTCTGGGTTAATGTCCACATAGCCAAGTTCCTTGGTTTGTCTTGATAGGACTTGTCTGGTCCTTGGAGTGTCCTCTGGGATTGCATAAAAAGGTCCCAGCTGGTGTGGTGCAAGGGAGAAACTTGGGAGAACTTTATCTGTACCTTTCTTTTGGGTTTCTCCCTCAGACTGACTTGCACTGAGACACCTCCTGCCACCAGAACAGGCCTAGCCCTGTGAGTGGAGGAGCCACCTGTGCTGTGCTTACTTGAATAGGCAGCTGGGATGTGGTGGAATGGCTTTTGAGCTCTGTGTTCTATGATTTTTGGTGTGGATGGTACTGAGTCTCACCTGCAGCAGAGCTGGTCAGGCCAGCTCTTGTGCCCCCAGTGCAGAGTGCTCTGACCCAAACATGGCACTCCCTGGTGACTCAGGTGTTCTGCCAGCCCTGTGCTGGGACATCACGGACACAGTTCCCAGCAATTGTTCTGGCTTGGCTCTCCAAGGCTGCAGTGTGTCCTGGCTCAGTGTCTCCTGCACAAGCCAGACTGGGGAAGCTGCTGTCACACTGCCAAGCAAACCTGGTTTTCTGCAATCTGAGTGAATACACAGAGTCTGTGCCTGCAGGTCCTGTAGGTTAAGAACACTGAGATGACATCCCCAGGAAGCACAGCTGCTCTGGCTGTGCTCCAGCCCTCCTTCTCCCAGATGTACTCACTCTTTCTCTTAGAAATACAAGTCAGACCCTTTTACTTGGGCACAGCAGTGCAGAGCCCAGATGCCCAGTTTGAGATGTTTTGCATTTGCTGTTTTTGTGGGTCATGGTTGGAATCCCTCTCAGCCCTCCCTTGCTCTCAGGGTAACAGTCCTTGGAGCTGTCATTGCCCAGCAGAGTAACCTGGGGAGTGTTGTTCTCCCAGAGCTGTGCATTTGGGAAGGTGGTTGGTATGGCTTGGATGAGTGCAAGTCTGCCACGGGGAGGAACAAGGATTTCAGGGAACAGATAGATGGATTTTGGAAGAACTGAGGGTACATCCAAGCCACCTTCAGGAACTCACGAAGCCTGTGTGAGTCAGGCACTGCACTGTGGTGTTCAAGGAGTGGAGGTGTGCAAGAACTCTGGAGACACAAACCAGATGTGCCCATGAGATAGCAAGGAGAGCTTTAGCTTGAGTACAGTCAGGACCATTACAAAAAATTCTGATTGATAAAAAAAAAATTTATTTGAAATACTTTAGTTATAAAAAGTTTTTTGGAGGCTCATGTACTTCTTGACACAAGATTGATGTGTTTTATTGTTCATTCACAGAGAAAATGTTTTCTGTTGAAGTTTCTGTTATTAGAAGTTTCCTTTTTTTCCAGGAGTTTTATCCCTTTGGTCCACACTAGGCCCATTCTTAGTGCTTGCAGGGCATGCAAAATTGTGGTGCTGTGGGAGAAGGATGGTTTGGGCAAGGCAGAGGAAGAAATGTTGGAACTGGGTTGACTGTAAGTCTCTTATGTCAAAACTAAGAAAAGTCACCACCAGATTTGGGAATATCCTCTCAAGAACATTCATCCTCTGGAGGATAATCCTTTACCAGCCAGAGGCACTCAAAGGTAAAGTGCTAAGTGCCTCTGGGTTTCAGCTCCTGCATGGAGCTGCTCATCTGAGGAGCCTGATTCTGTTCTCAATTCCTGTGCTGCAGTTTCCAGGAGAAACATTCAGTTATTGCATTTCAGCTCCTGTTGCAAGCCCTGGGTTAAGAAATGTTTTTATTCTCTTCCAGTCCAGCTACCCAATGGATGTTCTTCAGCTGAAAAGAAGGAAGAGGTGATTTCTTATATCAGAGAAACTGATATGCCTGGAAAAACAGGCCAGTGTGCACCCAGGCTCTCTTTCAAATCTGAGTAGGAGCAGGGAGCTCCAAACTCCTCTTCAGCAGTGGTTTACCAGTTTGGGATGGGCAGGACTATTGTGGCTGTGATCATGGAAGAAGCCAGACTCTCTGATCCCTCACTTCTTACACAGTGGTTTTCAATCTGGCTGCACTGTGGAGCAAGTCAAGTCTCCCTGTGTGAGAAACTCATGCTCACTGTCAGGGGAGTGGTGGAAGAGGGAACCAAGCTAGGCGAGTGATCTCAGATGATCTGCTGGGAATTGTTGCAGTCATGAATGGAAATTTTCGTGGTAGATTCAGTTTGCTCCTCCCATGAGCTGCAGGGTAGTGTCATCTTCAGCTGCCCACAGTATGGCTGTTCTACCTTTCCATGAGGTCACAGTGACTGTGGTTGTCTCCACTTTGCTCTTCACAACATGTAGTGGATACAGTGAATGTGACTTAACAGTGAAAACACTCACAAATACATCACTCAGACCTTTAAATCACATCTCTGATCCTTCCAAAAGACACCGTTACATAACCACTATGTAAACTGTCTCCAAAAAATCTAAGAAATGCGTCTTGTAAAAATACCCCACCTCCATCATGGAACTATTGTGAAAACACACAGAGGAGACCAAAAACACTGCCAAGGAGCTATCAAGAGTAAGCCCAAATTCCCACAGAGGAGCCATTGTAAACCTAACCATAAAAAATGGAGGGATCATTGTACAAATCCCTTCAAAGGGCCCCCATGAGAATACTTCCAAATATCACACAAAAGATTTTTAATACTGGATGCTTTGTGGGATTTTTTAGTTGGTTTTTTTTTTAATGGTCCTTTTAATGAGGTGTTTATTGCTATGCTTTGACATTACAGATCACTTCCAAAATGGCTTCTATGTGATGTTATTGGGGCAATTTTAGAATCACCAAGATGTTCCCAGTAAATCCATATGGTTTTGACTCTAGGGCAGCTTTACAATTGCCTTGATGATTTTCACAATTGTTTCATCAGTGACACCCTGAGGGCATTTTCTAAATGTCCCTTCACTGGGATCTCTGAGACTTTTGATAAATTTCTTTGCTGGGACCTTAGATCTATGTATTTTCATAACTGCCTTTGGCTGTGGTTTCTGGTGTGCTGGGTCTGTAGTTCAGAATTTTTCCAGCTTTCAGAGAAGTCACAGAATGGTTGGTTCCTGGGCTGGGACTTTGGATAATTTTTCAAATTGTTCTGCCCTTTAGGTGAGAGCTTTGAGTCAATTTAAAATGACTTTGGGATATCAAGGCTCTGGAAATTGGGGGGTGTGTTCAGAAATACTGTAAGAGAAGTCTCACAAGGTTGGTCTGAGAAGCACTTTGAAAACCTCCTATGATGAACTCAGCTTCAAAGGGCACGTGTCTGTTGGGGGTGCATCTGTCACATGGATGGGATCTGTCAGGCACAGCCCCTGAGCCCGAGTGCCAACAGCACAGCCCCGTGCAGTGGTGTGGGGACTGCAGGGACCCTCAGGGCTGTGTGTGTGTGTGTGTCTGTGTGTCTGTGTGTGTGTCTGTCTGTCTGTGTCTGTGTGTGTGTGTGTGTCTCTGTGTGTGTGTGTCTGTGTGTGTGTTTGTCTCTGTGTGTGTGTTTGTGTGTGTGAGTGTGTGTCTGTGTGTGTGTCTGCATCTGTCTGTTGGTGTCTGTCTGTCTGTGTCTGTCTCTCTGTCAGTCTCTGTGTCTGTATCTGTGTGTGTCTGTCCGTGTCTGTGTGTCTGTCTGTGTGTGTGTGTCTGTCTGTGTGTCTGTCTGTCTGTGTCTGTGTGTCTGTCTGTGTCTGTGTCTGTGTGTCTGTCTGTGTGTCTGTCTGTCTGTGTCTGTCTCTCTGTCAGTCTCTGTGTCTGTATCTGTGTGTGTCTGTCCGTGTCTGTGTGTCTGTCTGTGTGTGTGTGTGTCTGTCTGTGTGTCTGTCTGTCTGTGTCTGTGTGTCTGTCTGTGTCTGTGTCTGTGTGTCTGTGTGTGTGTGTGTGTCTCTCTGTCTGTGTGTGTCTGTCCGTGTGTGTGTCTGTCTGTGTGTGTGTGTCTGTCTGTGTGTCTGTCCGTGTCTGTGTGTCTCTGTGTGTGTGTGTGTGTGTGTGTGTCTGTCCGTGTCTGTGTGTCTGTGTGCCTGTCCGTGTCTGTGTGTCTGTCTGTGTGTCTGTCCGTGTCTGTGTGTCTCTGTCTGTCTGTCTGTGTCTGTGCATAGTCTTTGTCTGTCTCTCTGTGCCGGAGCTGCAGCAGTGCCCGCGCACCGCGCGAGGGCAGGGGAGCTCCGGGCCCGCCCGGCACGGCTGCTGCCGCGCCAGCGCTGGGAGCGCTGCACAAACTCTGCGTGTGCGCGGGTGTGTGTGACAGTGGCTGCAAAGAACCCTGGGATTTCTTCTGAAACCCCCAAGCAGGAGAGAAGGGTCCCTCTAACCTTACCAGGACAATATTTGAGTGTTGTAGAACCACAGAATGGTTTGAGCTGGGATGGACCTTAAAGCTCATCTCTTTCCAGCCCCTGCCATGGGCACAGACACCTTCCACTAGATTAGTTTGTTCCAAGCCCTGTCTGACCTGGCCTTGGACACTACCAGAGATGGGGAAGCCACAGCTTCTCTGGGCAATCTGTGCTAGAGCCTCATCACCCTCACAGCCAAGAATTCCTTCCCAACATCCCATCTAATCCTACCCTCTGGCAGTTGGAAGCCATCCCCCTTGTTCTGCTACTCCAGACCCTTGTCCAAAGTCCCTCTCCAGCTCTCTTAGATCTCCTTTAGGTACTGGAAGTGGCTCTAAGAAGAGCCTTCTCCTTTCCAGGCAGAACATGCCCAGCTCTCCCAGCCTGCCTTCAGAGCACAGGAGCTCCAGTCCTTGGAGCATCTCCATGGCCTCCTCTCTTCTCTTTCCAGGAGCTCCATGTCCTTCCTGTGCTGAGGCCCTCAGAGCTGGAAGCAGCTCTGCAGGTGGGGTCTCACCTGAGTGGAGCAGAGGGGCAGAGTCCCCTCATTTGCTGCCTGCAGCTCTTTTGATGCAGCCCAGGACACAGAGGGGTTTCTGGGCTGAAATGTGAGTATTGCTGTATTGTGTCCAGGTTGCTCAGCACTTTATCCATCTGGAGTGTAGTGTCCAAGGCAGTGTCCTTGTTTTGATGTGGGAGCACCTATGATCCCACCCTCTTGGTGGGATGGCTGTGGAAGCATGTCCTTCCTGCTGTAGGGCAGGTGTGCTGTAAGGCTCCTGTGTCCTTGACCTGTTTCCTGAGGCTGAATTCCCAGATATCAGCACTGGAAGGGCTGCACACCACAAGGGATGGGGGGATCTCCCAGCAGCACCAAGCAGTACTGGCAGCTGTGGGACCTGGAATTGTTTGTGTTCGTGTCCCTAGGGCTTGGTGTGGGGCTGTGCCACTCCCTGCAGAGCCCACCTGCTGCTGCCATAGCAGGCACTGGAGCTGCTGCCACTGGGACCACTCTCTTTTCACCTTCTGCCACACACTGAACCTCTGTTTTCTGTTTCATAACCTGTTTTACCTGACTTTGCTCCCAATGGCCATGTGTTGTACCTTAGGAACATCTACTCACCTCTTGTGCCTGGGCACCCAGAGGGGAGCATGTCTCTGATGGCTTGTGAGAAAGTGACCGTGGGACCCAACATGTCTCTGCCTCTTGCCTTCACCTTTCTGGAGTGGGTTTTCACCCAAATTGAGACCTTCAGTTTGACAAACACTCTTCAGTCTGTGTCTCTTTCCTGCGATACCATGACATGTGTGACCTGTACTCTTTCTCTTCCATGCCCCTTGCTGGTAGGGAGGGTTGGAGGGCCAGACTTAGGAGTCCAAGTGATCATATGGGACAAATAATAAAGAGAGAAGGATGATACTGTACTTAAAAGGCTAAAACAAGAGGACCAGAGAGGGGGTAATGCACAGGAACATCCCCATCTTTCCCCACACTCCTAGGACGGGTATGGTGCATCCTGCCCAGATGGGAGGACACACAGAAAATAACTATGTAATTATTTAAAAATGAAGGGAAACCAGATCCTGTAGTTCAGAGGAGCTTTTTCTGCTCTTCTTCCCCTGTGCCTCTTTCATTGTTCTGGGCCTGAATGAAATTGATGCTGAAAACTCATGATTTTGTAAGCTTCCGACAAAAAGGTTTGTGAAGACCCAAGGCTCAGTTATTAAAATCATCCCTCAACCTCGGAAAGGTTGCAATAAGTAATAAATCCCAAGATTAACGTGAGAAAAGCCTCTTTCCCACAGGCCTTTGTGTTCATATGTTAATTCCCTCCGAGATCCATTGTCCTATTGGCCCCTTGGCTCTGACCACCCCTGTTCAGCCCCCATTTCTATTTATGTGTATTCTCTAGAATGTTCTCCCTTCTCTGACTCCCCATTGGTCCCGTTTTACCGCATTGCTCCTCCCTGTCAATCCCCAGTGGCTCTCCCTGTCCCTTTCTTCTCCTTTGCCTCATTTTGTCCTACTCCCATTGGGCCTTAACCCTCCAGACCTCCCTCTCTTACCCCATATAGGATCCTGGACCGTCAGCCCCTCCTGCTTCTTGTCCCTGGACTATACTGAAAGTTGTATTCTATTCTTCAATAAACCAGCAATCAGATTTTCAAACAGGAACCTGTCCCAACCCCGTCCTCCTTCAGCCTTTTGGTGGTTTTGTGCTCCAGGCCTGGACGCACAGTCTCCTTGGGGACCTGTTTGTAGCGCGTTGCTACAGATTTCATAGGCTGGAAGATGCAGATTAAAAAGCTGAAAGAGCCTCACCATCAGGTGTAATGGTGATTTAATTTCTGATGTATCGATTTCTCGATTTCTTGGCCTCAGGCTGGGCCCTCCCTGGGGGCTCCCCTGTTGGGGGAGACCCTCCTGGGGTGATTTTGTCTGGAAAGAGACACACTGGATTTCTTCGGTCTTCAGGTTCTTGTTTATTGCTATCTTATCTAAAGTTTTGCACGCTGTCCACACCAGGCTCAGCGTGCTGGAAAAGCACCACAAAGATGTCTAACAATCTCTTGTTACAAGGTCTTTTAAGACTAAACTATCCAATTAAGAACTGACACCTAGATTATTTTCCCTTTTGACCCAATAACTGATCCCAAAGAGCCCTCAATGCAGTTTTTTCTGCCCAATTACAAAATGCTACCCAAACCCATGAAGAAGAAGAAGAAGAAGGAAGAAGAAGAATGAAGAAGAAACCCAGGATAACACCCTGTGCCCTCCATCTTGCTTCCATCCACAAGATACTAAAAATCCCAAAACCTCAATTTCCCACCAAGTGATACACCTACACTACTCTCTATAATCTATTTCACACTTTTGTGGATTCTAGTTTATCTGAAGTCTAGGAAACTTTCTCCATGAGTGAGGGTCAGAGTCAGTGCTCCCCTGGGGGTCAGGGCACCCCAGAGTAGACGGAGAAATATTTCTGGTGTCCTGGGCTTCCACACTGATGGAAGTGGTGGGTAGCCCAGCTAGGGGAGGTGATGGGTCTGTGACTTAGGAGTAAGGAGGAGCTGGTTGAGGATGTGATGGTTGATGGCAGCTTTGGCTGCTAGACTCACAGCTTGTGGATTTGAGAGAAGTTAGGAAGGCAAGCAGCAGGGCAACAATTCTGACACCAGAAATCAGACTTTGGTGTATTTAGGCATTAATTTACTGTCAGAAGCCCTCTCAGAAAAGCTGCTCATTCTTCAATGATGACCTCCCCAAACAGCAGAGAAGTCCAGACTGGTCTGCAGGCAGCCAAGCCAGCATGGTAGGAGGCCAGTATGATTGAACAGGGAGCTCATGGCTAAACTAAACTAAAAAAAGTCCCACATTAAATGCACAAAAAGTGAAAGCCAGGATGGGCTGCTCAGGAGGAACACAGAGACATCACTTGAGTGTGCAGGGGTGGAGTTAGGAAATGTCCTCCTGCAGAATGGGCATAAAAAGTCTTCCAAGCTTCCCTAGAAGCTATCCATGGCTAGAGACAGAGCTCAGGAGAGAGAGGTAAATTAGAAGAAGAGAGAATTACAGGTCATGTAAGGAAAGTGGATGTAGACAACCCTGTAAGACCATACAGGCGGTAGCAAGGGCCCTGAGGGAGCTGGCTGATGTCATTGCAGGGTCATTCCACAGAACCTTTGAAAACTCTTGGCAGGTGTGGAAGGATTCTAGTGATTGCCATGAAGAAGGCCAGTGTCATACCTTCTAAAAAAGCAGCAAAAGAAGGTTCAGAACTGGGAAAGTTTTGTAGTAAATAGATCGTCCTTGAAACCACGTCCAAGGATGTGAGGGCACCCAAAGGACAGGCAGGGAACTGAGAGCAATCTGTGGATTGCTCCACAGAGCTTCTAAAGGTGGACCTTTCCAGCTGCCTGTATGGATGGAGGGTCAGTAGGTGCTGCTTCTCCTGGCCCTGGCAGGGTTCCTGACACAGTTTCCTGTGTGGTGTTGCTGCAGTGAAGGTCAGCCCCATCCTGGGCTGTGTTGGTGCAGCTGGTGTGTGGAGGGAAGTGTGTGTTTGTCCCTGTGTGGTACCTAGGAGGTCACACCTGATGTGCTATGTCCATTTTGGACTTCCCCATGGATGTATTGTATTGTCATGGATGTATTGTAGGTCAACTCAGGTGGCTGGGACCGAAGCACATGAAAAATGAGAGGCTGGCAGAGCTGGTTTCAGCTGGAGGAGGGAGGACAAAGGGGACATCTTGCTGTCTGCTGCTGCCTAATGAGTGGCCATGTCAGAGGGGCACATTGGAAAGGCAGGAGGGAAAGGCAAAGGAGGTTCTGCTGCAGAAGTTTTCCCATTTGAGTGGTGTAGTTCTGGGACAGGTCCTGGGAAGCTGGGAGAATTTTTATCCTTGATGGGCTCAGAACTTACCAGGAGAAGGTGCTGAGCAGCCTGTTCTGTCCTTGGGGTTAGTCCAGCTATGGGGAGGGGATTAGACTGGAGTCTTCCAGAGGGTTTGTCTGACCAAAATTGTTTTAGATTTCTTTTATCTCTCTGCATAAAAGGCTGTATTTGAGTTTAATCTAAACATTCTATTGAGGACCATAAATGTTCCAGTATTTATTTTGTATGTAGGTTCTTTATATTATATTATATTATATTATATTATATTATATTATATTAGTTTTTTAACATTTAACTTTGCTTTACAAATGTAGAAGCTTTACAAGATCCTTTGGACAGGTTGGTTGCTGTTATAGCATCTGGGTCATCTGGGATAGTCTAAATTATTTCAAAATCATAAATTGCCACTAAGAGATGTTCTGTCTGGTTCTGCTGTTTTTACTAACACATTTTGCTTACATGCTCTCTTTGCATAGGGATAGTGCTCCAAAATCCCTGTGTAGTTCACCAGAGCCAGGTGAAACTTCCTTTAGCTGTGTTTTGCAACCCTGAATGCTTTACAATGTATTTTCTAAACCAGTCTGTGTTTTACTGTCAGATAACAAGGTCCAGGGAATATGGAACTAGATCAGTTCACGTTTAATTTGTTCATTAACAAAAAGATCTGGATAGAAGTGAAATAAAACTGAAAATGCAAATGTTTCTCTGCCTATATACCATTGAAAAAGCTGATGCTTCGAGAATCTTGATATCTGCAAAATTTTTCTGTAAAGACTTCTCTGTTGCTATTGGATTCTGGACACCTGCTTCCTCTAGAATAAAATGGTAATGCCCACCTTGTATAGATTTCATTAAGAAAGCCATAAGGATTTTTCTTTTGCCTGTAGCATTGCAATGGACCTGTTACTGTGCTCTGAGTGATGGGGTTGTTGGGGTGGGAAATGGATAGGAGGCCTCTCGTGCAGGAAAGATTGCTGCCATCATGTGCTTTAAAGTTTTATGGGGCTATAGGCAGTAAAAGTCATAATTCTTCTATAAGCAATACCTCCTGTCCCTGAAATTCTGGTAAATAGGAGATTGCACTGAATGGAAAAATGAACTCACCCAATACTATGGATTGTCAGAAAATGAAGTTTCTTTTTTCTTTTCTCCTCTCCTTCCCTTCCCTTCCCCTCCCCTTCCCCTCCCCTCCCAGTGGTCCATGTGAGATGGCAGTGTAATCTGGGAAGGCCCACGCAGTATGTTCTGCAGTCACACCCACTGTGCTGGGTACTGGAGGCATTTCTGCTGGGATGACATTCTGGGGACAGGACTGAACCACCTGAGGGCAGTTTGAGTGTTTTCTGCCTGGGGAGAACCAGGACCACAGTGGAGAGGACAGAGTCATTGCCCCCAGCTCGCTGGGAACAGTGTGTGTGCCCAGCCTGAGCTACCTGGGTGCCCTGAGTTAGCCAAGGTCCAATTTATTTTCTTCTTTCCCTTTCAAATCTGAAAACTCTTCATCCTCCACTGGGATGGCCTGGACTCACTAAGGCTGGTAAGATGAATCTCATCCAGCTCAGCAGCCTTTAGCTAACACTCTTTGTTCCTTGTGTCTGACTGAGCTCTAATTTCTTGTAAGTTCTGTTGTTTTTTTGGGGTTTTTTTTCCCTTTTCAGAAACTTTCTTTGGAGTAAAATATCATGTGAAAAAAAAAAGGACTTTCAGCTTGGAAGGACCTGTTTCTGGAAGGTGAACTGCATCTCACCCTATGGTGAGCACATGGTGAGGCAGCTGCAATTTCTGCTGTCATTTTGAGCATGTGGAAGGCATTTAGAGGTGAGGGTTGGATCCCTGGGCACGGTGTTTGGAACACAGACCCTCAGTTAAGGATGACATGCTTTTATGCTGATTTTTTCCTCTTTTTCACTTGGTTGATAAATTCACTTCACTATAAGCTCCCCAAGATTTTCATTAAACGAAGGAGGAAAAAGGGCTTAGGGAATGTGACTGTCCTCCTGATCACTGATGAGACAATGACAGAGCAGGTATTCAGGTGGAGGAAGCTGCTGCCAAGAGCTGGCAAAGAGATCCCTGAGCATGTGAAATGTCAGAAGCCAGGAGCAGGCACTTGAGGGAGGTAAGGCAGAAGCTTCAGTTAAGTTAGAAAAGGAAATACCTCCTGCCAGAGCTGCTGTGTAGAGGGGGATAAGGTTCTGTGAGTCACCTGGGCCAGGGGATTCATCATCTGTTCCTTGTGATCTGTTCCACAGACCTCAAGGGCTTTCCTTCTCCAACACTTCTTATGATGTGCCTCTCCAGACTCCTGTGCAGATGATCTTTAAGGTCTCTTCCAACCCAAACCATTCTATGATTTTCTCTCTGCTTCTTCCCTTATACTGACTGCTAAAGGTATCTGTAGCTGCCTGTGGGTAAGGGAGATGAGGAAATATGGAATGGCCTGTGCAGTACCACTTCTTTGAGGCAAAGTCTTTTTGCTGTTTCTTGCTCACGTGGGAGGATGAGGAAGGTGGTGGTGTAGCATGTGTGGTGTCTGGCTGTGGCTTCCCAACTTTGTGTTCTGCTGTTTTTTGAAGACTGGAATTTTCAGATAAACCTGCAAGAGAAGGGGCTTTCCAAAAATCCTAACCTCAGTGCACTCATTCCATGGAGATCTGGAGGACAGGTGAGGGCTTCTTTGGGATGGGAGTAGAATCCAAAGAACCAGGCTCCAGTTCAGCCTCAGGAGCAGCCACCACTGCAGTGACAGGATGGGCGTGGTAGAGAATCCACGCAGTGCCTGTGGCACTGGAGCTGCAGTGGAGCTGCAGTGGAGCTGCAGTGGAGCTCTGAGGGCCAGAGCCCAAGGCAAGAAGCTGTGAACTGCTGAGCCTTTACACAACAAAGGGCCCAGGCTCCTGTGGCCAGGCCAAGGACTTGGACACTCAGACACATGGCAGGAGCCAAGGACTAAGGACTTTCCCATCCTTAGACTGTGACAGGGTAAAAGCCCAGGGTTTTCTGTTTGGGGTGCCTCCTCAGAGGCCCCCAGCTCAAGCTGTTACTTTGTTATTTAGCTGTTGCACCATGATTAAATTCTTGTAAGGATCTGGACATTTGAGACTCATGGAGTCCTCTGATGCAAACCCAGGACGGAGCTGGTGACAAAATCCAGAGTGACTTGGTGAACACTGGGGTGCAGCTGCAGAGGGGCCTCGGTCCCAGCTCGGGTGGTGGGACAGTGACAGCCAGAGTGGCTCCTGGATGTTTGCACAGGGCAGCCTCTGTCTGATGGGCATGTGCTCTCTTGGGAATTGCCATTCCCTGCCCATTGGCCTTGTCAGTGCATCCCCATCCCTGCCTGTGCTCCCTGTGGAGCACACAGGGCCCCAGCCTGGCTGTCCCCAGGGGCACAGATCTCAGCCTGCTCCAGTAGTGTTCTGTGTCTTGGAAAGGCTCTGGAGCAGCCTCAGTCAGCTCAAACCCCTCATTCCCTGCAAGCTTCAGGGGCTCTGGGATGTTCCTTATTCACAGAATCATTAGTGTTGGAAAAACCTCAAGGTCATCGTGTCCAACCTGTGCCAATCCCCACCTTGTCATCCAGCCCAGATGTCCTGGATTGCAAGATACTTAACAGACACCTGTCTTTTCAAGCCAAGACACGAGAGCACTCAGTGCCACCTCCACGTGTTCTTCAGACACCTGCAGGGATGGGGACTCCAACCCTCCCTGAGTAGCCCCTTCCAGTGCTTGACAAATCTTTCAGGAAGGAAATCCCTCCTGAAGTCCTCTTGCAGTAAGGCAGAAAAATTATAAAAGAAAAGCTTCATAAAATCGGGCCTGCTCTGTTAGATGGGTGGCTAGCCTGTAATTTCTTCCAAGCAAAGCTAGCACTTTGCAAGTTCCCGTGTGAAAGCAATCCTGGCGTGAACAGTTTGTTAATATAACAATCTATTCCTCAGTGAAGAAAAACCTGCATAAACATTAAATCTATCCCATGAGAACCAGTGAAGAAAATATGTAAACCATTTAGGAATAGAGAGATTTCATGGACAAGTAAAATACCTTTTACTCACCAATAAAGTAATTGGCAAGAAATCTACCAACCAATTGGAGTCACACACAAAGTCTGTAAAACTGTATAAAAATGAGTTATGTGGATAAAGAATAGGCTTTTTCCACCTTGAAGAAAATAGAGTCTCACCTGATGTGTTCTGATGATGTCCAACCTGAACCTCCCCTGGTGATCCAGCACCTCAAGGTCTTTCTTGAAGTGAAGGGTCCAGCACTTGTCAAAAGAGAGAACTGGACTCTTAAAGCTTTGCTCACTCACCTCACACCGGACACCTTCAGTGCCTTCCTTAACAGACACCTGTCTTTTCAAGCCAAGACACGAGAGCACTCAGTGCCACCTCCACGTGTTCTTCAGACACCTGCAGGGATGGGGACTCCAACCCTCCCTGAGTAGCCCCTTCCAGTGCTTGACAAATCTTTCAGGAAGGAAATCCCTCCTGAAGTCCTCTTGCAGTAAGGCAGAAAAATGATAAAAGAAAAGCTTCATAAAATCAGGCCTGATCTGTTAGATGGGTGGCTAGCCTGTAATTTCTTCCAAGCAAAGCTAGCACTTTGCAAGTTCCCGTGTGAAAGCAATCCTGGTGTGAACAGTTTGTTAATATAACAATCTATTCCTCAGTGAAGAAAAACCTGCATAAACATTAAATCTATCCCATGAGAACCAGTGAAGAAAATATGTAAACCATTTAGGAATAGAGAGATTTCATGGACAAGTAAAATACCTTTTACTCACCAATAAAGTAATTGGCAAGAAAGCTACCAACCAATTGGAGTCACACACAAAGTCTGTAAAACTGTATAAAAATGAGTTATGTGGATAAAGAATAGGCTTTTTCCACCTTGAAGAAAATAGAGTCTCACCTGATGTGTTCTGATGATGTCCAACCTGAACCTCCCCTGGTGATCCAGCACCTCAAGGTCTTTCTTGAAGTGAAGGGTCCAGCACTTGTCAAAAGAGAGAACTGGACTCTTAAGGCTTTGCTCACTCACCTCACACCGGACACCTTCAGATGTGCAGGGCAGTTTTATTCCTCTTACAAGTGATTTTATTCTGTGTAGGGTGATGAGGGGTGTACGTAGCAGGAATGGATTTCCAGAAACAAGACTGAGTTTCCCGAGGAAGAAGTGATGTAGTAAAGAGAGAGAGATGGGGATGAATGGAGGGTTTTAACAGCCAGGCAGTCACAGCAAGGCAGGGGAAGGTAAGCCAGGCTCAGGAACTGGAACCTGCTTTGCCTTAATGTGTCTTTTCCCTTTGCCACTAATGTAACTGAGCCTGTTGTGACATTGCCCTCACTGTCTTCCTCAAATGTCTCCAGTGTGGTGACAAGAGAAAATGTGAAATTCCAGCTGTGGAATTTTCCAAACCACGAGTTTAAATAAAAGGGGAGGAGGAAGGGGGAAAATAAAGGTCTAAATGTGAGAGTGGGAGAAGGAAGAGGAGAGGTGGGTTAGCAGGGTTAGGCAAGGAAAATAATCCAGTTATTTTAATTGATTAACTCAATTAGCAAAATTGCAAGAGAAAAACAGAAGATTAAAAGCATAAAAGGCTTTTTTCCCCCCTGAGGGCTTGGAGTAAAACAACTGCAGAATTTTTGGTGCAATTGTTTTTTTGTGAGTTGGCTGGCTTCATGGGGCAGTACAGCACAGGGGAGGAAGAGCCCAGCTGTGTAGGAGCCAGAACTTCTTCTGGGCACCCCTTGAACCTCAGTGGCAACCTTGAACTCAGTTTACCACCTGCTTCAGTATTAGAGTTGCTTTAGCTGTTCTGCTGAAGGCTGTAGTTTCCTGAACAGCTGATTTTGGGAAAAGTTGTCATTGCACCAGAACAACTCATCTGGTTCCTTCCTCCTCTCTTTGCCTGGTTCAGGAAAGCATCCATAATGAAAGTGGCCATTGTTGTTGTTGTTGTTGTTGTTGAGAATGAACCTCAGACTTTTCCTCGGTGGTGGGGAATGGCTGCTGGATTTTATACCTGAACTGGCAGCAATTCAGGATCAGCTCTTCCCACACACTGTGGGTGTAAACATGAATGAAGAATGATGTTTTTTGAGAGGAGGAGCCAGTTTTTGCCTCTACTGACCAAGTTCCTGGCCCTTTGCTGTGTCCTACAACTTCTAAAATGTACACTTCAGTTATAAGTGTTAAAATTATTGTTGTTGTTATTATTATTCCCCAATGTTTGGGGTCAATTACTATGCTTGGATGAGAACAACTGTGCATCTCAATCTGCTGCCCTCCTGTGCCTCTGCAATGTGGTGGGGAACCCTGGACATGAGGCTGGGAGTGTGCTGGACAACAGGAGGATCAGGACCATGGGCCATGTTCTACAGGAAGGTTTCTTTGTCTCTAAGGCTATCCCAGATTTCTGGATAAGGAAGGGAACAATATCCCAAAGAATCTAAACTTCCCAAGCAAAGAAAATGCTGTTATCAAGAGCAGGGGAAAGTGTGAGATTAGTGTGTAGATGGCTTTGCTGTCAACTTGATTTACATTTCAGGAAAATCACTTAATTGGTGTAAAGAAGTAGCTCTTGTAATTTTTCAGTGATGTGAGTGGTTGGCCAGTCTCCTCTGGTTTTGCTTGTTGTGGTTGTTGATGTATGTCAGTCACTACCCTCAAACCCAGCACTGTGTTCCTTATGATGACCACATCTCCCATGTCCCCTGGTGGGCTCTGCTCTTTATCTTGCATTTTATTCAGAACACTTTGAAAAGGAATAAATAAAAATTGGATTTTGATTGTCCTGATTGTCAGTCCCTCTGCTGATGATGTCATGAATGAACAGTTCCTTAGCACTGTTGGAGTATTTTGGCAGCCTGGCATTCCACTCTGCTAGTTTTGGGTGATGGAAACCACACTGAGTAATGAAAGAGCAGGTTTGATTTTTTAACAGTGAAAAGATGTCTCATTACTCTCCATGTTTTGGGCACTGATAGGCCTGGCTACAGCATGCCTGCTTTCCTTCTCTGGAGTTCTGTTTTGGCTTGAACGATCTGCTGGAGGGAGGATTGACTGTGGGAGAGATAAAGAAAACTGCCCAATGAATTGAAGATAACTGCCCCACCTCTGACAGGTGGTGATGGAATACACACCCCCATTTCTCACTTAAGTTCAAACATTATAATTAATGACACAATGTGGTTTAGTGAAGATGGCATTCACTGCATCATATGCCTGAGGAGCACTGGTGGGTCCCAGCTTTCACCCAGCCATCATCACACTGTGCCTTCAACAGCAAAGCCTTAAATTCAAAGCAGATTATTTCAGCATGTTGAGCAAATGACCTCACTGGTTACTGTTAAGTCCCAGAAGAGCCTTGAAGGATATTTCTTGCCATACACTTGATTCCTTTTAGTGTTCTCATGGCAGAACTGGCATCTATCAGCTGTAAATTGAAGCTTTTCATGTTCCTCCCTTGTCACCTGCTCCTTCATAGATGGTTGGTCTGACTGAATGCTTAAGACAAGAACATCTGTGGCTCTTTTAGATCCCCTCTTCTTCAAGGGGGGAAAAGGGGATGAAGGTCATGAGCAAAATGCTGAGAGATGAGTCAGGACAGGAGGCTGGCATTGACTGTAAGCTGTTCTAGTCATACTTCTTTTGGTTCACTAACACTGATGTTTTACCAGTATTATTCCTTTACATATTAATGCATAATTATTAATGAGAGTGCCATAACTGGATCATGAAACTTCTCAGTGCTGCAATATCAGTCATGGCAGGTGGAGCTGGGCTTGTGGAGATGCTGTGGATGCCAGAAAAAGTCCAACATTTTGGATCAGTTTGGGGAGGTGAGAACCACAGCTCTGAAAAGACAAGAGAGATGAGATTCTGTGTTGATCTAGTTCTGTGTTCTCTGTCTAACAGACGGTGTTGGATACTGTTGAGAAATCCCTAATCCCCTTTATTCCATGCTGGGAAGTCTTGGTTACTGCTCTGCCCTGAGCTGGGAATAAGCCCAGCTCCACACCCTGCAGCAGAGAGCAATTTTCTTCCTTTCTCAGGATGATGCACAAGGCAGTTTAGGATGGGAGCTGCAGAACTTTGAGGTGAGCTGAGGTGTTTTTACATAGAAATAAGTGAATAATGTGCACATATTGAAGTCACTAGATGTGTGTTTGTGTGTGTGTGCATGCACGTGCCTGAAATCAAATATGCCCACAAGGCCATTTGCTCCCCAGTACAAGAAAGGCATGAACTTCCTGGGGAGAGTCCAGTCCATGAGGCAGCTGTGATGTGAGAAGGAGCCCAGGGAGCTGGGATGTTTTACCTGGTGGACAGAAAGCTGAGGAGGATCTTATCAGTGTGTTTGAATACCTGACAGGGAGATTGAAGAAGAGGACTCAGACTCTTCTCAGTGTTGCCCAGTGAGTGACAGGAGAAGAGGTGATGGGCAAAGTGTGAAGCACAGAAAATTCCATCTGAACATAACCACCCCCCCCCCCCCCTTTTTTTTTTTACTGTGAGGGTGGTCAAACACAGGGAGAGACTGTTCAGAGGATTGTTGAGTCTCCCCATCATTGGAGTTATTGAAAATCTAACTGGAAACAGTTGTGGGCAAGCTGCAATAGCTGACCCTGCTTTAGTGGGCAGGTTGGACTAGATCATCTTCCAGCTTCAGTGATTCCACTTCTGTGATTTTGTGATTATTCTTGATGCAGACTTTGAATTTTGTAGATTATTCTTAAGAATAAGGGATAATAATTACATACATACTTTATTTTTAAAAGCAGACTATGCCCAATAGTTTCTTCCCACTAGAATTGCTGACATTAAAAAGTCTGATAGCTAATAGTGATATTATTAAGATTTAAAAGACAAATGACAGGAGCCTTTGAGCATGCAGAAGAAGATTATCTGGGAGATGATGACTTGGAAGTACTCATCAAGAAGTACTGGAAGCTGAGAGAAGGGAGAATATAAATGCTCTCCAAGCTTCAGTTCAATACAGCAGACAGCCTTGGCTCTTGCCAGTCAAGAGTTTGGTGCTCTGCTCTTCTATTCAGGCTACTCAAGGAAGCACCTGAGCTGCTGCTCCTCACTGCTGAAGGAAAGGGATATCACCTGCTGCTTCTGAGCAATACCTGCCACAGGTGGGTAATGCAGGGCCCTCTGCATGCCCAGACCAGGTGAGGTGGGAGCTCTTGGAGATGCCCTTACGCTGACTCCCATCAAAAGGCTGGCAATACAAGAGCATCCCAAGAACTCTGGCATGGGGGAGATGGATACGACCCATGTCCAGAATGTGCAGCTCCTGCTGCACCCACCTGCAGCCAACATCCAAAGGACAGGGTGTCCTCACTCTTCCTGGGTTGCTGTCTGTGCTTTTACACACACCCGTGGTCCTGGGGGGCAAAGGAACCTCACTCCCGAGTGAGCACTGCTGCTGGATTCCTTGTGGAGCTGCAGAAAGGGCATAGCACAGAGAGTGTCTAGGAAAGAGAAGAGCCAGCTGCAGCATTCCCCAGCTCTCCCGATCCCTCACTGCACACTGAGGCTTTACAAGCAGTCAGATGATCCTGGGCATTTGTTTGCATTCATAAGTAGGTGCCAAAATGCTTCAGAAAACA
This sequence comes from Pyrgilauda ruficollis, assembly GCF_017590135.1. Lineage (NCBI taxonomy): Eukaryota > Metazoa > Chordata > Aves > Passeriformes > Passeridae > Pyrgilauda > Pyrgilauda ruficollis. The sequence continues at coordinate 1,170,343 of NW_024531599.1, forward strand.
TCTCTCTGCATCCTTAAGCACTGTGTGTTGCTGACACCTGTGCCCTGGGAGCCCTTTAGGACAGGAATTGTGACTGTTGTGATCATTACCCATTATCCTGCCCCAGACAAACCTTAATTCTTTCAGCCCTGTATGTCTTGGTTGCGGGGCGTAGTCACAGAAGAGGTCGAGGTGTTTGACTTAGTTTGTGACTGACCAGTATTTGAGTGGGATTCTTCTTCCTCACAGCTGCAGGGAAGTTACTCCAGTTTTGAGGCATTCAGGGAGCTGGAGATTTTTACAATTTTCTAGGTTGGCTTTTCACACTGGGAACTCAGCTTTTCTTGTGATTTTTCCTAAGTGTCCACTTGAGAGTTGTATGTACAATGTCATCCTCAGTACATCCGAAGAGAAGATGCAAGGTCTGGAGTTTGCTGTATATCTGGGATCACAGATGGAGAGAGTTTTCACACACTTTGCTTTCATCCAAGGTCTAAGAAATCTCTGAGCAGAATATTTCCAAGAATACTTCTGCTTCCCAACAGAATCCTTCCCAGAACAGGAGAGTGTACTGGCCAGAGGAATCAGAGCAGACTGTTAACTCTTCAGCCCCTTCCAATCCTGCTTCCTGTGCACCATGCTCACCTCTCAAAATGGTGCCTCCACCTCCTCTGCGTGTGGGAAACATCCAGCTGAAGCAAGGCAGATTTAGATGGATGTGTGGCTTTAGCCCTGCAGTCCCCACTTATTGTGCTCTTACCTGAAGGCTCTGAGGAGAGCCAGCTCTTGGCTGCATGAGGGCCATGTGGCCTTTACCCAGCACAGGACACCACGAGGCTCTTGCTCCGTGCCCTTCCCTGGCTCACAGCTCTCTTTGGGCCCAACCCTGTGTCTTGTGTAGCTGAGGCCTCTGTGAGAACATCCATCAGATCTCACCTTTTCCTCTGCCAGTCTGCCCATCTCTGACTGTTTCACCTTGAAACTCTGACAGAGACCGTGGAGTGGAGCAGATACAAGGGGAGCCTCCACCATGGGCAGTACAGATTGAAGATCACAGTGTCTTTCACTTGGAGAACAAAAGCCAATATCTTTGGTCCTCGTGATGCTCCTGTTCTGGGCTACACCAGCCAGCAGCCCTTTCCTGGGTCTGTGATGGAAGGAGGAGGTGTGTGGGGATTCAGGGCTGGGACCACAGTGTCTATATAGAGAAAAGTTGGGCCTGGATGGCAGGGAAAAGATCTCAGCAGGAATTCCAGCTAAAAAAAAATGTTCACAGACGAAAATCTGAGATTTGAAGTGCCTCAGTTTTGCTTCTAGGAGTTGAAACCAGCAAATGTTGTGTGAACAAGACTCTGGAAGTTGCCTGGGACAGTAATGGAAGAGATTGCCTGAGAAAGTGAATGTGGTTTTGTGTCACTGGAGAGCAGGAACAAGGTGTTAACCCTTGTTAGCTCAGGTATGACCTGGAACTGCTGAGGTTGCCTGCCAGGCCTGATATGTGGTCCATCCCAGTCTTGAAGATGGGCTTGCATTCTCCAAAATGTCTGTTTTCCTTTGGGCTCCAAGGAGGCCAGTACCAGACATTGGCACCCCACGCAGTTTGTTCCTCATCACTTGCATGCCCGTGGCCACGGCTGTGCTGCCATCCCAAGGGCTCCCAATCATGGCCCAGTCTTACAGAAATCACAATGTTGGTGGAAAAAACAATGAGATTGAAAAACAATACCGTAGGGTGCTTGCTCTGCTGGCTTTGTTTCAGAGAGCTGCACGTCTCCAGCCAGGAGGGCTGGACGAGGGGAGAGCGGACATCTGAGCGTGCCTACACGCTGCCTCCACATTGTCCTGCTACACAATGCTTCCGGGTCCCTCAGGGCCAAAATCCTCCTCAAACATGCCATGTCTGCCCTTCAGGGTGTCCTGGCAGTGCTTTGCTGACGTGCAGGGGAAACCTCAAAGGTGCCCAGCCCTGACAATGGCTTCCAGAGCAGTTGTGCCTGTCACCCTGCCTCCCCCAGCCTCCACCTCCAATACTGCTCCTCAGCCAAAATGCAGCCCACAATGGCCTCAGCCTCCTCCCTTTCAGCTTGTCCCAGCACCTCCTGCCCACTTGGGCTGTTGCAGTGTTCCCATCAGCTCAGAACTGTGGCCTTATCACATTGGGACTCCCAGCCCACTCCACTTAAAATCATGGAATCTGAATTATTTGGGTCATAAGGGACCTTAAAGCTCAACTCGTTCCACTGCCTGGCATGGACAGGGACACCTTCCACCATCCAAGCCCTGTCCAGCCTGGCCTTGGACCCTTCCAGGGATGGGGCAGCCACAGCTGCTCTGGGCAACCTGTGCCAGGGCCTGCCCACCCTCACAGCCAAGAATTCCTTCCCCATACCCCATCTAACCCTGTCCTTTGGCAGTGGGAAGCCATTCCCCCATGTCCTGTCATGCTATGCCTCGTCCAAAGTCATTCTCCTGCTCTTCTGGAGCCCTTTAGGCCCTGGAAGGGGCTCTGAGCTCTCCCTGGAGCCTTCTCTTCCCCAGGTGAACACCCCCAGCTCTCCCAGCCTGGCTCCAGAGCAGCGGGGCTCCAGCCCTGTGGTCAGTGTCGTGGTCTCCTCTGAACTTGTTCCCACTGATCCACATCTACCTTGTGCTGGTGGCCCAAGAAGTGGAGGCAGCTGCAGGTGGGGTCTCACCTGACCAGAGCAGAAGAGCAGCCTCATGAGCTCTTGCTGGTGGAGGGTGGGGAGCAAGAACTTCCCTGTGTTCTGGCCTGGCTGAAGTAATTTCACACCTGTGCTGGTGGCCAGCAGTGGGTGACACAGTCTACGCTGACTCCTGCGTGCACGTGGGACTGGCAGGATGTGCTGCCTGCAGAGCCCAGGGTCACCCTGGTACCACCAGCTGGCTGAGGGCTGAGCTGCCCAAAAGTGGGCAGGGTGGCACCAGTAAGGGCCACACCAACTGCTAGGAAGGGAGATGGAGCGGTGGAGGATTGTTTTTACTTTTAATGTTTTTAAAAAGAATTGTTGAACTTAGTGCTTGGTGGAGTGGAAAGACATGTGTACACTGTTAGAGATGTGGTGAAAGGCACTTCAATGAGCATTCTCCAGAGAGCTCATACTCTGGATTTATGGCCTGCAGAAGAAATGGAAAGGTGCTGGTTTCTGTTTCCTGCACATCTGCAGATCCATAACCTTTCACTGTTTCTCGGGCACCTCTTTGGTCAGTACAGAATGTGCTCTGTGTTTATGTTCCCTCCTTCCCCTTATCAGTCCTGCAAGGAACACAGCTCAGAGAGGCTTCAGGCTGTGTTTGCTGCCATGGGCTTGCAGGGGCTGCTGTGGTCTGGGGAGCAGAGGGAGCAGATCCCTGCTCCACACCCAGCTTGTGCTCAGCTAAATTCATTCCCCTGACTACCTGTGCAGCAACAATGTGTGGAAGGGCTCTGTGCCCCGTGGGAGCTGGGTAAGAGGATCCTAGCTGGTGCATTGAACTCCAAGTGGCTTTGTTCTCTCTGAGGCTGACAATTCTTGAGTTGCCAGGAGATGGGCACTGGCTTTCAGAGGCTACTGATCTTCCCTGGACAGAGCCAAGGGACTCTTTCCTCCTGAACAGTGAGGAAAAGCTCCTGTGCTTTACAGCATGTCTGCTTTTGGGGCTCAGGGCCCATTGGGGTGATCTGGTGCCCTCTGAGTCCCTCCTTCCCCAGAGATGCCCTGCAGCCTGTCCTTGGCTCACTGGGGACACCTTCCAGGCAGGTGCCTGGAGACATCAGTGAGGCAGCAGACAGGGTGCAGTGGGGATCCCGGGTGAGCTGAAGTAATGTCAGCACATCCATGGGCAGCGTCTGCTGTGGAGGCCCTGTGAGATGAGGGAGGTGCTGTGGGTCTCAGTTTGGTGGCCTGGTGTGGGCTCTGGCACAGACAGGACCTGCAGGGCTGCTGGCCCACACTTCATCTGGGAGAAGAGGGTGTGGGAAGGCCCCCATTGATCAGGGAGCCCACACAACCCAGAGAGCTTTTATGCAGACCAACAGTGGACTTTTCCACAGCTTCCTGGGGAAATTGTTCATGTGAAGGGCAGTGCTTTCACCTGTATCAACCCTGCCATTATCTCTGGGTCTTCCTGGGTTGGGCTCTCTCAGATGCTGTTCCTCCCTTCAGCCAGCTCCCGAGGTGTGAGCCTGAGCCCTGGAAAGCTGACTGTGCCAGACTCTGGCCAGCCTTGGGCTGACTCCCTGTTCCTCTCCTTCAGTGCCATCAAGGGTGTCTGTAACTGTTTGTCATTGCTGTCCCCCACAGTGGCCACCACCTGAGACACTTACTAGGCTGAAACTGTATAGAGACCCTTTGGATGAGGGCTGCAACTTGTGTAATCCCAAAAGGAAGCTGTTGCATCTACCTCACAGCCTCTCCAGCCATGGCAGCCTGACATGTTCAGGAGCTGTGCACAAGATCTGACATTTTGGGAACCCCATGTACCTGCTGGGACCTCCATTTCTGCTAAATGTAGCATCATGCTGCTCTTGTACACAGTGCTGCTCAGCTCCTGCTGCCATCATGATGAAGGGCTGTCCCCTGATGGCCCAGTGCCCTTGGAGAACTCACATTTCCCTCTTTTGGGGACAACTTCTGCCCTGTGTGCCTTTGGGTACCTCAGTGACTGCTTGAAGATACTCCCAGCAGCAGTGCAGGGCAGGGGATTTCAGGCAAGTTTCAGGAGTGTTGCAGTTAGTCTGTGACTTGTAATGATGCTCATTGTGTCAGTAGGGTTTATTTTAGGCTGTCTTCCAATTTGAGATTTCCTTATGGAGTAAGGATACGTTCTGGAGAATTTGAGTTTATGCTGAGGATCACAGAATTGTCCTGGATGGGAAGTGACCTTAAAGCTCATCCAGCCTCTTGCCTGCATGGCAGGGACACCTTCCACTATCCCAGGCTGCTCCCAGCCCCATCCAGCCTGGCCTTGGACACTTCCAGGGATCCAGGGGCAGCCACAGCTGCTCTAGGCACCCTGTGCCAGGGCCTGCCCACCCTCACAGCCAAGAATTCCTTCCCCTAATCAAACCTCCTCCATGTCAGTTTGAAGCCATTCCCTTTTGTCCTGTGACTCCAGGCCCTTGTGAACAGTCTCTCTCCATCTTCCTTGCAGGCCCCTTTCACGTCCTGGAAGGCCCCAGTTAGGTCACCCCAGAGCTTCTTTTCTCCAGGCTGAACAATCTCAATTCTCTCAACCTTTCCCCATGCTTCATCTCTCTAATCAACTTTGTAGTCCTCCTCTGGACTAGCTCCAGGAGACCGATCCCACCTTCAAAGGAGCATTTTGTTTCTGGAAATCAACCTAGGATGAGTCTTTCTCAGTCTTGTGCATCTGAACAGCCTGAAGGACATGGAAGAAAATGTCTCTGTGTTTTTAATGAGCCAAACATGAAAACAGATTTTGAGCATGTGCAGGATATCAGAGGTCTGGATCAGGATTCAAGTCTCACAACAGGCCATGTTTTTCCCAGTTCCCACCTGAAGACTGTAGAAGAGCTTTGGATTTTGTCACTAAATTTGGGGATCCCACCCTCTAATCCTTGGGCCTTGTTCCTGTAATTTCTTGGTATCTCTCAAGTTTTTAATCTTGAGATAAGACCACAGGCCTCAAGTGCAGAGGGAAGCAGAGCCAGGTTCTGTCTGCTGAGTCTGGCTTTGCATGGGAGACCCTGTTATGGATGTCCTCACACTTTGATGCCACAGACTCTGTCCTGGTGGTGAACTCCGACCCCTGAGCAGCAGGTCACAGGGTACAGCTCACAGGAGTCTGGTCCACAGGACCTGGAGAGGCACCTGTGCCACAGTTCTGCTGTGTAAAGGTGGGTGATTTAGCTCTTCCCTCCTGAGAGCAGGGGTGGGGAGGGTGGTGTCAACTCGCGTGGACACAGCCCAATTTCCCAGCTCTCACTTGGGAAGTGCAGACAACACCCAAGGCACAGCAGCTTCCACCACCACCAAGGTGCTCCTCATGTGAAAGAGGACAGAAACCGGCCACTGGTCAGCAACAGGGCTCATTTATTATCTCATGAAAATGAGTGACAAACAGCTGCAGTAACGTCAGCAGAACCAAAGCTTTGCCCAGGCCTGAACTCTGAGCGCAGGGCTCCCTGCTGCACTGGGTGGCACTGGGAGGGTTTGTGATGGAGTCAATGGATTTGGGAGATCCCTGAGCTGCAGGGAATGGACTTGAGGCTGTTCCCAGTGGCCTGTGTCCTCCTGATGCCACCATCCCACAATGCTGATTTCTGTTTCCTCCTTCGACACCAGCTGCCTGCCCTTAAAACAGGAGAAGGCACATGCAGTCCCCAAAATGGCTACACTGTGTGTGGGACATGTACCCAGAACCAAGAGCCTCTTCCAGGAGTGAGGTTTGGGGGCAATGAGGCAGCAGCCAGACCCCATTTTCACCATGTCTGACCAGGAGCCAGGTGGCTACAGACAGGAATGCCCTAGGTGTGCTGTGCTGTTTGAAGGGGGGTGGAGGGGGCCTGGTGTGCCCTTGGGTGCCTTGGCTCGGTGCTGCTAGGTGACCTCAAGCAGAGCACATGGGTTTTTCTGGGAACTGTTTGGGTTTGGCTGCTGTGGGTTTCAGAGACCCCTTGTAAGACACTGTGGGTATGATTGAAAAACTGAGCATCCCCAGCTCCTGGTCTTGGCTGGAAGTGAGGGTTGTGTCCAACCCATGAAGCTTCCAGTGAATGAATGGGGATTCCCAAAGCAGAGGCGGTCTAAAACTCATGTGTACACATGGATGCACTGCTTTAGGTGGCGTGAGACAGACACCAGCCCATTTCCAGGGGTGTGTGGGACCTGCAGAGAGCCCTAGAGGACAAGGGCTGGGGTTCCTGTGGGTGGCCGCTTCATCACAGGTGGCCATTTCCAGGGGTCACCACAGAGCAATGGCTTTGGCCAAGAGGTCTCTGCCTTGAGAAGAAAGCTTGGTTTCGCTGCAGGCTCCTCCTGGCTGGTGATGCTGCAGGGTGGGCAGGAGGAGGTTTCCCTGACCCACTTCCTGAGCCAGTGGGGCTCTCTCCCAGGCAGTTCCTAGCAGAAGTGAGACTCACACAGGGATTGTCTCCTCCCATGGCCAGCCCTGAATATCTGGAGCTCAGTCAGAGCCCTTCTAGGCCAGGGGTAGCTGGCGGTGCCTGTTGCCCAGGCAGGTATGATGGGGATGAGGGTAGACAGGTTGTACTGGTGCTTTTCAGGGAGCCGTTTGTGTCACCTTGCTGGCCCCTTGGCACTGCTGTTGGCCCTCGGCGTGTGCTGTGGGGCCGTTCCCACGGCTGCTCCGAGGAGGTTTATAAGTGAGATGTGTAGGGCGGCGTGGGTGGGGAGGGGAAGAAGGTTATCCGGAGGCTGCTGCCAGACACATCCCGGCTCTCTGAAGTTATCAGCACCTCACTGTCATTGAGGCAGGGGCAATGCTCAGAGCAGCCCCTCTCCTTGCCCCTGGTGCCCACCCTTTGCTGGCAGGGGATGAGTGTCATGGAGGGGAAGCTGTAGCTGTCAAGGATGGGGCGCACTCCCAGAGAATCAGGTGTCTCACACATGTGGTCGATGTCGGAGAAGTTCACCAAAGCCTGGGTGGAGTCATAGGAGCTTTTCTCCATGTCATCAGCCCTGCAGGACTGAGGGAAGCTGCCCTTGTCCTGCCCCTTCTGCCTCAGCAGGCGGAAGTCATCTCTGAAGTGGGGGTTGAAGAGCAGGTAGAGCAAGGGGTTGAGGCAGGCAGGCAGGGGCAGGACCACAAGGAAGACGGATTTGATGACCTCTGGGGTGATAAGGAAGAGATTGAGGGTAGAGGAGAAGGTGAGGAAGGCCACTGGGCAGTAGAGGAGGCAGTTGGTGAAGATCAGCCAGGCCACATGCTTGACCATGGCGCAGTCCCAGACAGCGCTGAACTCCCCCTTCAGCAGGTTGCAGTAGAGGCGGATGTAGGTGCCGGTGATGGTCAGGAAGCAGAGCATGTTTGTCATCACCAAGGCCACGGTGAAGCCCAGGGTGGTGGGTTTCCCCTCTGGGATGGGGTATGGGAGGCAGAGAGGGGATGCTCCATATTCCCCAATGGAGAAGAGAGGCAGAACGGCAGCCACAGAGGACAACAACAGGCAGCAACCGGCAGCAGCCTTGACCTTGCCTAGGGACGGGGACTTCCCATATCCCCGCACGCAGGAGGCTGAGAGGCTGCACTGCACAGCAGCCAGGGTCAGCAGGAAGATGGCAGCCTGGGAGGCCAGCACGGACAGGAACCCTGTCACCCTGCAGCCTGCACCCGACTCCCATCTGGCGCCGTAGCGGGCAAAGTGGCCGTAGGTGAGGGTGTCCACGAGGGCCAGCATGCTGCAGGAGATGCCTGTCAACATGTTGGCCCCAGCGATGGAGCCCACGAGGAACTTCACCGGGGAGAGGTAGCTGGGGGAAGCAAAGACAGCCAGGATGACCAGCCCGTTGCAGAGCACCGAGACCAGAACGATGACCCAGACTCCCAGGCGGATGATCCAGCTCTCAAACAGGTGATCACAGGGCTTGAAGGGACCTGGAAGACAAACCCCAAAGTTACACCCAGCAGGCACTGCTTCTCTCCAGTGGTGCTGCTCGGAGTGGTGGCCAAGTCCCAGCCCTCTCCTGGCCCCACCAGCCACATGAGTGCCTTGGGCTGGCAAGGAAAAGATGAGATTGTCCCCCCTCTTCTGCAGCTGCCTCTTGGCTCTGCCCTGTGCTCCTGCCCCAACACTGGAGTGCCTCTGGCATCCTCTCAGATCTTGTCTAGGGTGGGAAAAAGGTGCAGGGAGAGGTCAAAATGAAATGTAAGGAACAACAAACTGATCAGTGCTCCTAAAATGTAAGAAGGTCGTGACTCCAGACCGACCAACACTCCTGGTGTCAGCCTGACATTTGGGCCCCTCTGCCATTACCTGCTCCTCCTCATGTTCCCCTGGGAGCTGGTGGTGTGGAGATCTGCCAGGATGCTGCATCCTGCTCTGGTACTGCCAGCCTCTCTCTGTACACTCAAGACCTTGGCTAAGTGGTGTCTGTTTTGCATGAATGGGGATGAGCACCAGGAGGTGAAGTGTCTGGGCATGAGGGAGAGAGGGAGGGAGCTGGTGTGGCAGGGAAGGGACAGAGGGGTCTGGGCGGGCAGAACATGGAAGGATGTCAGGAGAAAGAAAGAATAGAAGTAAGGGAAGGTCATGGAGGTGTAAAAAGAGGACTGGTCTGGAAGCCAAAGGAGAAAGAAGAAAGTGGGGAAAGGGGGCAATGGCATAAAATTGCCTCTGGGAGGGATTGGGATGTTTCAGTGAGTGGCTCAGCAAAAATAAAACCAGGGTGGTAGAAGTTTTAGATGGTAAAGAGCAAAAAAATTAGAGGCAATGGAGAAATCTTTCTCATCTCAAAGGAGGTGAAACTCAGAGTGCCAGGCAGCAGGACATGCCCTCAGCTGAAATCTTGTTTCTTTTGCAACAAACTCAGTGGAACAGCTGGTAAAAAGTCTGTCCCTGCCAGTGTCCCACAGCAGACTGGCTGGAACCAGACCTCTCCAGCCTCCAGGTGTGCTTGTGCAGGACCCCACTGAGCTATGAACAGGGACAAAACCAAAGGCAACTTCCTCGAGCCCCAACCAGCATGTGCAGTCCTGTGCCTCCCTGCTCTCCCTTCCTCAGGAAACAGAGCAAAGTATCCCTGCAGTTTGCAGTGCCATAGGTATGATCAGGACTCCAAGGACAAGGCTCTGCCCTGCAATATTCCAGGCTGGCTGAGGCAAAGCCAAGTGTAAGTCATGCAGGGAAAGAGGAGAGCCAGGTCTGAGTGCAGCAGGTCGGTGGATGGAGGAGCTGGTGGTACCTGGGGTTCCTGGTCAGGCTTATCCTGACCTGGGCCTCCCCTCCTAGGAGAGCAGCTGCACCCAACAGGGAAAAGGACACTCCTCACCTGTCCCCCATTTGGCCTCCAGCCTATCAGGCTTCTGATCTGAAAGGTCGTGGGGATTGAGAGAAGCTCAAAAGATCCCAAGTCTGTTCAAAGGGTTTCCCTGGCTGCTCACCCGGGCTTGGTGTGCACTGGATAGTGGGGTGCAGCTTTGATTCCTCAAGGTCCAGCTGAAGATCATCTGCATCCAGGTCATCTGGGGAGGAAAGAACAAGAACTGCTGCTCAGATAAGAACAAGCAGAGCCATCAGAGCTACCTGGGCCAGGAGCTTTTCCTGCTGCCTGTCCTCCACACAGACCTTCCCAGCCAGTTCAAAGTAGCTGCTGGTGTACTCTTTGTCCCCTGCAGTCACTGCTGTAGAGGGAGAAGATCTTGTAAACGTTGGTGGGTTGCAGTGTAGCCAACCCCTCTGTTTTTAGGTTACTCCCAACATTTGAAGTGTGAGAGCCCCAGATCCCAGAGCTGTGTGACTGCGGTTCCCTCCTCCCAGCACTCTTTATTAAAGTAACGAAATCCTCCAGCCTATGTGGTTACAGAACACAAAGCCTTCAAATGCAGCTTCTCCATGGGAGCTTTCTGGGCAGGCCTTGTCCAATATTTGTTCATCAACAGGGATTTTGGGGCTTTGTTCAGAGGGAACCATCAGCCTCTTCTTGCTGCACAAATTTTTTGTCAGCAGCAACCACCACCAAACAGTTCCTCAGCAAAGAGACAAGGGAACACAACATTTATAGCTTTATTTTATGCCCTGTAAAACCTTGGGACTGTGGTGCCCTGTTTTGAATCGTGGATGTTCCCAGGATTTGCTGAGGGATTTGCAGACTGGTTGCCTGTGGCTGCAGATTCTGCAGCCATGGGGTTTGTGCAGCCAGGCTGCAGAGCCCAGCCCTGCACCGGCATCTCTGTCATGCTGGCAGCTGCAACCCGAGCCAGGCTGGGGCTTGCTGAGGGTCAGGCACAGAGCCCCTGGCTGAAGAAGAAGCTGCTGGAAGGGAATGGGGCCGAGCCCTCAGCTGTGTGCTCAGTGTAGGCCGTCACCAGGGTGAATGGCATCCTCTCAGCCTAATCCACGACATGCTTCTCTGCTTTGTTCCTTGTTCCTGTTCCCAAAGCCCTGCTGGCTGACAGCACTGGGACACGCTGAGGACAGCTGCTGTCCTGCTGCCCCGTTCCCAGCCGTGGCACCGGCACAGCCTCCAGCTCCCAGTGGAGATCTTGGGAGGGTTTTCTGCCAGCAGGAGGAAAGGGAAAGGATGTGGTTTTGTTCTTGCTACAGCCTGGTAGCCAGAGAGCTGGATCTGTGGCTGTGGGATGAACTCTGTCTTGGATGAATGGACTGATGCTGGAGCCCAGGTGTGCACCTGGCAGCTTAGACAGTGGCCAGGAAGGCAAATTTCCACAGCACTGAAGATAAGGCTGACCTGAGTGGGATTTATGTGTCTAATCTGTTTAGAAGTGGTGCCTCTCAAGAGCTATCCTCCCTGCCTGTGTTCGAAAATGTGACTGGGATTATTTGATTAAAGGATGATGACAAATAACGTGCTATCTTTAGTGCCTCCTGACAAGCTCCATGGCTTTCTCAGCTTCAGGGAGCTTTGGAAAAAAAGATCATTTTTAAAATCTGTCTGTGTAAGAATTGAAATATTACTGCTGCTTTGGAGCCTGGCAAGGAAACCCTCACAGTGGGATGGAAAAATATTTCATCCTTGTATTTTATAGTCTTATAAATCTCCAGTGTCTTTTCCAGCCACAGTGCGGAGGCTGTGATGTGCAGTCACGATACCCAAATAAAACAGACACAGCCTTGCTCTTTCTGTGCTCTGCTGAGACCCAGCCCTTGGGAAAGTGTAACCTGTGCCATCCATTTTCTCCTCAAAGCCTGGTTTTAAGCCCAGGTTAAACATTTTCCTGAAGTGAAGGATGATCTTTTGTTTTGCCTGGACTACTGAGCCTGCTGGGAATTACAAAGCAATCCTTAGTCAGCACAGTGGGACTCAAAGTGAAAAATGTACCTCTCTCTGCTAGAAACCAGCCCCTCTCCAGCCTGGAAACTGGCTAAAGGAAAATGGCTGTTATGTCCCAGCAAGGCAGGCTGCATTGATTTTGAAGAAGCTGTTATTTATTTGAATTTTGCTGAGGTGCCTCCACTTTCTGAGGTCTTATGGGAAAAATCCTCTTTGCCAGTAGTGTCCTTTCCATGAGAAAGGGGCTGCCTGTACCAAAAGTCAAGAGAGAGGAAGAGGAGCAGAATTGCTGGGGAAGGGACAGAACAGAAAACTGTTCTGGGCTGAATGCTTTCCCCCCTTAGTGCTGTCTGCTCGTTCCCTGCTCAGTCCTGTCTGTCTCAGCCAGGGCAGTCCCGGGGGTTGCAGGGACTTGCCCTCTCCTCGGTGTGAGGGTGGCTGCAAGAGGCCTGGGCAGATCCTCTTTGGGGTCTGGAGTAGCTTTTTGAATGACAGAAGTAGAAGTGGATCTCTAAGGACCCTGCAGGGTTTGCAGGTGGTTGCAGAAGTTCCTTAGTAACTTCACAAGCTGCTGGAGGTGCTGGCTGGGGGAGCAGTGTCCCACTGCCCAGGCATCCACACACATGTGCTCCCTTCTCCCTTCCCACAGCTTTGTTCCATCATTGCAAACACATTTTGAAGTGAATTCATCCCCTTCTGTCCTCAAACCAGAGGTCCCAAGGGGAGCTGCTGGGATGGTGAGGGAAGTGCCCCAGGGCACTTTTCCTGCCCTCCTCTGCAGCACTTTTGGGACCTGCTGGGGGCTGTCCTGGTGACAGGTCCCTGAGCCATCTTTGGGTTCCTGGTCAGCCACAGGGGCAGACTTGGGACAGGGGGTGTCTGCTAAACTCTGCCAGTTGTAATCCAAAGAGGCTGAGATAATTGAGAGAAGAGAAGGCCCCAGGATTTAGAGACCCTTCCAGTGTCTAAAGGGGTGCCAAGAGAGCTGGAGAGAAGCTGTGGCTGCCCCTGGATCCCTGGAAGTGCTTAAGGCCAGGCTGGATGGGGCTTGGAGCCACCTGGGACAGTGGAAGGTGTCCCTGCCATGGCAGGGGGGCCACGAGAAGAGCTTCAAGGTATTTCCCAAACCCAAACCATTGTAGAATTCAATGATATCCCAAACATATCAGTGATATCCCAAGTGCTGGAAGTGAGACCTTAAATATCCATTTTGGCAAGGTGACAGAATGATGAGATGTGCCCTGACCACTCTAGTTTGGGCCCCAGGTGGCTGTTACTCAGATGAGAATGGACATACTCGGGTGTGGGGGGTTCCCAGGCAGCCAGGGCTCTGGGGGGATGGGGAAGAGCTGATCTGGCCCTGGGGGCTGTGGCACTGCATGTCCTGGGTCTGCAGCCAGTGCTCCCTCAGGTGCTGGCTGTGGGAGCAGGAGAGGCTGGAGGAGCCAGGGCCAGGCAGGGCAGGGCTGGGCACTGGGAGCCATTCCCCATCCCTTTCACTGCCCAGCCTGAGGTTCTGGGGACTCCTTTGGGAGGGACTGGAAGCAGTGCACAAGGCTGAGAGGACAGAGCTGTCTGGAAGTGTTCCCTGTCCCTCTCACAAGTTCTCCCACAGTGTTCAAGTGCCCTGACAAGCCTGGCTGGACCTGCTGAGACACAGCCCCAAGGTATTTTCTCTTCAGCAGACCACTTTCCCTCTTGCATGAAAGGAATGTTTGGGAGCTTTTTTCCTCTTTAATGAGAAAGTGTTACAAGGTTCATATAACCCAGCTAAATACCATCAGTGGTCATCAGAAAGGAAGCACAGGGAACAGAAATAAAGCCATGATTAATTAAGTAAAACAGCAATATCACAAACTCCATATCATCAAGAGCAGACCCTGCTGTTGGAGGTCTGGAGAATCATCTGCAAAAGCTGCACATCATAAGGAATGATGTTCCTATGCATTTCACATTTGCACCTCTGTACTTTGATGTTTCAAAACAGATCCAATGCTTTAACATCTGAAAACAGGAGCCTTTACGAGCTGCAAATAATCTCATTTGGTCTTAGAATCAGTCAGCATTCCCCTCGTGGTGCTGGGACTGGCCTGGAGGCCTGGGACCCTGGGGTAGGTTTTGGTCTGCTGGCAGGGCCAGGTGAGAGCATCCTTTGGGACATCAAAGACTTTGGTACCGAGCAAAAGCAGGTCTGTGGCCCCTTGTCACAAACTAGATCTTTCCACAAATGCCATAATTTGCTGGGCAAACCCCACAACTATCTGCACTAGGACTGCTACAGTATGGGCTGCATTAATGATGGAAAAAGTGACCTGGCTCAGGATGAAATCCTGCAGCAATGACTGTAACATGACTCCTCTGTACTGTCTGGCCAGTGTTACCACCAAGTCTACCATGCTTCCTGGAGTCACATCACGCCAGTAGGAATCACATTTGCTACCCTCTGGCTGGACTCTTTGCATGTCTAAAGGTCATATTTAGGCTGTGAAGGATCAGTGCAGGAGCACAGGGCTTGGGGGTCACTTCTGGCTGTGTCACAAAGTGTCTTGGTCATCCTGCCCATAACACAGAGTCCAGCAGCTCTGGGTCTGAATCTGCCTCCAGATGCAGTCCTGCCTGCTCAGGCTGTGGGAGGACAGCAGGGCCCCTGGCTGGGCTGGATGCTCAGTGCTCCTGGGAGCAGGTGGGTCAGGGCTCTCCAGGGGCACAGCCCTCTCTCCATCTCCCATGTGGATTTGCCTACAGGATGTCTCAGGCCTCGGAAGTGCACTGTATTTACACAAATGTATAAATAGAAGCAGCATCCAGGCTGTGTTCTGAAATGTTGTTTGCACTCTCCAGCAGTTACAGAGGAAGCAAAGGGGCTCATGTTTTTCTTTGTGTTATTCTGAGACTCTCTTGCAGGGGGATCACAGCAGCCTGGTGCTGGGGCTGCTGCTGTGCTGTGGGGCTGGGAGTGCAGTGGTGCCTTGCACTCTGCTGGCTCCTGGAACTGGCCTCATGCAGTCTGTGCAGAGCTGCACTTTGGAGCACAGAATAAATTGACTCTTGGACAGAAAATGCTACTTGACCATGGAGATTCGTCTTCCCTGCCTTGGCCAGTCCCTGTGCTGTGTTCCTCAAACGTGTCCTCTTGTCACACCTAACCCTGACCTTTGCTGTAACACCCAGGGTGTGCACAAAAGCAGCACACACAGAGCTCTCTCTGCCTCCAGTCAGTGGGATATTCCAGGTCTTTGAGTTCATTCTCTTACTCAGATTAATCCCAGGGTCCTTCCTCTAGGCGATGTCCTGCCAAAGGCTCCACATTGCCCAGAAGTCTAATGACCAAGCCCAGTTGTCCCAGGTAGCCTCAGCCACCTTCCAGTGCCTTGAGCAGTGTCCCTCCATAGCCAGCAAGGCCAAACTGACAAATATGCCCAAGGTGTGGGGGCTCTCAGGTCCTTTGGTTCCATTGTGAAGGTTTGGATGTGCCAGATCTACTCTTTCTCCCAGACAGGGTCACCAAATGGAGCCTGTTCAAAGCAATGGGCCACTGTGTTGAAGAAGGCTCAGCCTGCCCTCCCTGAGGCAGGTGTCACCTGTGACAGT
Organism: Pyrgilauda ruficollis; assembly: GCF_017590135.1. NCBI lineage: Eukaryota > Metazoa > Chordata > Aves > Passeriformes > Passeridae > Pyrgilauda > Pyrgilauda ruficollis. The sequence continues at coordinate 1,185,846 of NW_024531599.1, forward strand.
GGCACCACTCCTGCAGATGCAGGATTGCACCCCAGCTCACAGCCCTGCCCAGGGGCCGATCACCATGCAGGCTGTTTACTCACAGTGGTTGTCAGTGTGACCTGGGAACAATTCCAAGGTCCTCTTGTGTGGATCCTCCTCCTCAGGGGCCATGTCTTCTGCCTCCCACTGGCTGGACACCCTGAAGATGCCGCTGCAGCTCCCGTAGGCACAGCACTGGTAGGCGTAGGGCACCTCCAGGACTCTGCACAGAGGAAAGCAGAACTTTAAGGTGTGTCCCCTCCATGGCCTGACTCTCCATTGCTTTGCACCTTTTGCTTAGTTCCTTCATTTCAAAGATGAAACTCATCTGTACAGAGTCACAAAATATTCTGGGCTGGAAGGGACCCACAAGGATCATCATGTCCAGCTCTGAAGTGAATGGGCCCTACAGGGATCACATCCACACTGTTGGTGCTATTAGCACTGTGCCCTAAGCAGCTGAGCTAACCTCAGAGTCAAAAAATATGGAACACTTCATGAATTTCTGTGCAGGAGCCATGCTGACCTTCTCTGTATCGTTCCAGTTTTGGTACCTGTGCTGCTGACATGACAAAATCTGGTCTGTGTGGTGATGGTCACAGTGGAGAGGGATTTTTCTTTGGTGAAGGCTCCATGTAGGACAGGCTGTGGACCCAGGGCAGCCCATGGTGTCTCTGCACCACTTTTGGTGCTTAAGACACTGTCAGTCAATACAATATTGTCAAACACCAGGTTTGGAAAATACTCTAAGTTCCCAGATAGTTCCTTGTCCTGGTTCCAGCCAGAACAGGGTTAATTTTTGCAGTAGGTGTGAGGGAGCATGACCAGGACCCAGAGGTTATTCTGTACCATGTAACTCATTGCTGGGGGATAGGGGGAAAGGAGAAAATGTGGTGGGGGAGCCATCTGGTATTTGTTTGTTGTTGGGGGCTTTCCATGCAAATAACTTTCTTTTCTTATACTTTTTGTTATTAATATTGTTGATGTTACTGTTTGTGTCTTATCTCATTGCTGTTTCCAGTAAATTGTTCTTATCTCAACCCATCATCTTGGCCTTTTGTACCTCCAGTTGGGGAGGAGTGAGTGGTGCATGGTATTAGCAGGAATACTAAATTGGAGAATACCAGTCCTAAACCACCACATTCCTAAAAACCCTTCTGCTGTTATCCTCAGAATAAACTAGCCCCTCTCTCCAATATGCAATGTACAGTCTTCAATTTCTACCCCAAGGCCATGTTTTCCCAGGCATCCTTTCCTTCCTTCAAGGGGAGAAGCTTCCCTAGAGCAAGGCTCCCCTTGCTTGTTGAGGGCACCTTCAAACTCCAGTTCCAGGAGTCTCAGCTCAGGCAGGGAATTCTCAGGTCTCCCAAGTGAAGCAAGTTATTTAAATATGTCTGATTTCTACTTGAAAGTTGAATTGTTAGTTGCTAATTACAACATGTGTTGCAAGGTTAATTCAACAGCAGCTGAGCATCATCTGGATGCAATACCAGGCTGTCTGTCAGCAGCTGCATTTTTGGCTTTGCTGGAAGTCAGGGAGACTGCTGATGAATGCAAAGGAACCCCAGGTTTTCCAGACAATTAAGGTCCTCTGACAAGATCAGTAAATATGGTAAAACTCTATATTCTAAAAATATGCTTTTGTTTTATGTTCCCAAACATTTCTGGCCGAGCCCCGGGAGGGTCTGGAAACTCTGTATACAAGCTCGTTTCCTGTTATAAGCTCCAAATTAGATCCTATTATTGAAAGGTGGTAGGGAGGTGCAGATCCTCCCAGCAAGGCTAAGAACTGCTCCCAGATGACTCTTCCAGATATATGCCCCAAGAGTAAGGCTGCTTAATGACAGTGCCCGAAATTTGGGGAATGTTAATGGGTCCGTTGCCTGGCATGGTTCACTGAAGCACTGCTGCAGGCTCAGCTTCTCTGGTACAAACACAAACCAGCTCAAGAGACGTGAATGGAACTAATTTAGAGGAGAAACACCCTGGAAGTGCTGAGCTTGACTCACCCTGCACAAGGGACTGCCTGTTGGAGCAGGACCAGAGGAGCCCACGGAGCTGCTCAGAGGGCTGGAGCCCCCCTGCTCTGGAGCCCCTCTGGGAGAGCTGGGGGTGTTCACCTGGAGAAGAAAAGGCTCCAGGGAGAGCTCAGAGCTCCTTGCACGGCCTGAAGGAGCTTGGCACTTGTGAGGGTGCAGCTTGAGTCCTGTGTCCAGTTCTGGACCCCTCAATTCAAGGAAGACATTGAGGGGCTGGAGTCAGGAAAGGGAAATGGAGCTGGGGAAGGGTCTGGAGAGTAAATCATATGGAGAGTGGCTGAGGGGGCTCAGCCTGGAGAAAAGGAAGATCTCCCCCATCAGCAGGGACCTTATCACTCCTTACAACTGATGATTGTAACAAGGTGGGGCTTGATCTCTTCTCTGGGCACTAAGTGGCAGGGAGAGAGAAAATGGCCTCAAACTACACCAGAGGAGACTCATGTTGGAATCAGGAGGAATTCCTTCAAGGAAGGGCTTGTTAGACATTGGAAGGGGCTGACCAGGGAGGTGGTGGAGTCCCCATCCTGGGAAGTGTTCAGGGAACAACTGGATGTGGCACTGAGTGCTCTGGGCTGGTGACAAGGTGGGGACTCGTCACAGGTTGGACTTGATGACCTCAGAGTTTTTTCCAATATTAATGATTCTCTGGTTCTATGGTTCTGTGAAGAAAGCTGGAGAGGACATTTGGACAAGGGTCTGGAAGGACAGGACAAGGAATCCTCATTTCCTACTAGGAAGGGCAGTGTTTGATGGGATATTGGGAAAAAATTCTTCCCTGTGAGGGTGGGGAGGCCCTGGCACAGGGTGCTCAGAGAAGCTGTGGCTGCCATGGAAGTGTCCAAGGCCAGGTTGAATGGGGCTTGGAGAAACCTGGGATGGCAGAAGGTGTCCCTGCCCATGGCAGGGGGTGGAATGAGATGAGCTTTAATGTTTCTGTCCAACCCACACCATTCTATTGTTGTATGATTTTGGGTGTAAAAAACCCAAAAGCTTCTGGAACCCCCTGCCATTTGGGAACCAGTCATGCAGCATTTCCTAGATATGAGTTAAAAAAGTCAGAAAGAGAGAGCCCTGCAGGCACCACTGCTGAGACAGCCTGAAGGGAGAGCTCCACACTTCTCCTCAGACCTGAGCTTTGAGCCCTGTGTTGGTGCAGTGATCTGTGACCCCAGCCCTGTGTGGAAACTGGAGAAGCTCCAGCTTTGGGAACCCATCCTGGATGAGTGGGAATATCAGCTCATGCATTCCTGGCTTGAAGAGAACTCCCTGGAACACCCAAGCAAGAGATAACTTCATCTGGAAGGAATTTGTGTTCTCTGGACCATGGGTGTCTAAGCCCTAAGGCAGGTGCCACACTGAGACCCAGGAGCCAAGAAGGGTCAGGAAAGTCTGAGCCTGCAGCACAGCACTCTGCTCTGAGCCTTTTGCAGCCTCTTCTTCATCAGTTTGACTCCTTCAGGCTCCTCATTAATCCATAACAGACAAGACATGGCCACACAAGCAGAGTTTATGGAAGAAAACCTGGATGTCATTAGGTAGGACTGCTTCTGGGAATATTTTCCATTGAGAGGAGCCCTGAGCTGGGCCTGCTCCACGTTTTCCACTTGTGTGTGTGTGTTTGGGGTGGGGGTGGTGGCCTGGGAGCTCATCACTGCTCTCCCGTGGAACATATTAAAGATGAGATGTGCTAGCAGCAGATGGATCTTCCTCAACCCATGGGCCTGGAAACGTTGACAAAGCACGAGATGGGCCAGGACAGCAGGAGGCTGAGTGCTGTGAGCAAATACAGCCTGTGCTGAACACCAGAAGTGAAGTGTTCAACTTCACTTGAAGTGAAGAGTGAAAGAGCCAACATTCCAAGTACCTCATTTTGGGGAAGCTCTCCTTGGTGAAGGGCTCAGAAAGAGCTGGGTTGCCTTGGAGCTTCAGATGGGTCAGTCCAGCCAGACCATCCAGGGGCAGCGTGACCAGCTGGTTGTCAGTCAAGTCCCTGGTGAGGGGAAAGCAGAGAGGGAGACCACGGTCAGGGCTCTGCTGCGGTGGGATCTCAGCCAAGCAGAGGGCACTGCCTCAGTTGCTCCCTTGATGTGATGCTGAAATGGGGCTGGGTGCTGCACTGGGGCCAGGAGCCTCTGGAGGTAAACACTGCAGTCAGTCCCTGGGAAGGTGAGGGGCTGGGGTTGGTGGCCATGCTGAAAGCTCTGGGTGCATCTCCCTCACTGTGCACGTCTGTGCCCCACACATCTCTTCCTCCACTGTATTCAGGGATGACTGCAGATCCCAGCCCATGAAACACCCAAGAGTCTCAGAGAGGGGGCTGAGAACTGGGGTCCCTCCAGAGCCAGCACAGATGGTCTGCAGTGACTCTTGCAGAAACAGCCCATCCTGCTGATCTTCCTTAAAGGCATCTAAGGCAGCTATGGAAGCATCAGCAAATGGAGGTTTACGTGTTCAGGATGAGAGCATCTTGAAGATGGCCCCTCCTCACTTCATCATCCCTTTATTGATAGGAAAACTTGGGATTAGAAACAGCCCATCCTGCTGATCTTCCTTAAAGGCATCTAAGGCAGCTATGGAAGCATCAGCAAATGGAGGTTTAAGTGTTCAGGATGAGAGCATCTTGAAGATGGCCCCTCCTGCACTTCATCATCCCTTTATTAATAGGAAACCTTGGGATTTGTTGTGTCCACATCAGTGCTGAGACATGCACCTCAACCCATCAGTCTTTCAGCATCTAAATCCCAGGTGTTCTGGTAGCCCAGGGAGTCAGTCTGAGGTCCTCAGATACCTCCCATCCCTGGCCCACTGTGAAGGAAATATCCCTGCAACTTACAGCTTGGTGAGGGAGTGCAGGGTCACAAAGGCTTCTGGGTGAATAAACTGGATGTAATTCCAGCTCAGGTCTCTGCAAGGCAAGGACACAGCAGTAAGAAGAGAGCAGGGCAAGGCAGTGAAGCTGCTGACACTGGCCTAGCCAAGGGCCCTGGTGGGAGCACATGTGGGATCTGTAGCTCCTTGGTCAGCAGCAATTTCTGTCCCAATGCATCTCCCCTCAGACAAGTCTGGGTCTGTATATGGGTGGTTTCCAACAGAGGGCACAAGAGTTTGCCTTGCAGGAGCTCCTCTGCTGAAATCAATGGGAAAGGATCTATGGAAAATGTTCTTTTCTGGCTTAATTTCTGTAAATTTGGGAATTTTTTTGCCAACGTGCCAAACAGGTCATGCCTTAGTGCCAGAGCATCCCCAGTGCAGTCACAGTGCTGGGTGCAGCACAGGAAGGTAGGGCCAGGGTTCTGGGGAATGTGATTCTAGAATGTCTCCTGCCATGCACAGGTGCTTTGGAGTCACTGAGTCCCCTCAATTAGCTCTGCCTCCATCCAAGTGAGACAGCTCCACTCCTCTGTAAGCAGTGTAGAGGAAACCAGCAAACTGAGACAAATTTCTTGCCCTAAGGCTGACTGCAGGACAGCCTTCATCTCTCCATCTGTAAGGGAGAGAAGATACCTGCTCAGGTGTGTGTGACCCTGGGTAGGATGAATCCTCTCCCAGGGACCAGAACGTACCCAAAGCTGCCAGAGCTTTCTCACCTGTCTGTGTGACTGGGCTGGGGCAGCATGCTCACGGTTCCTGGGTGTCTGCAGTGCCACCTGCCACACCTCAGGTGTGTCTGTGACACTCACGGGATCCCAGGAACGCTGGGCTATTAAATGGCACACGCATTGCTGCACCATGGGAACAGATTTGATGGGATTTAGTTCACTTCCTAACAGAACAGCAAATAAAGACTGTCAGGGCTCTTCCCAGATGTCACACAGCCACAGTGCCCTTCAGGGCTGTGCCAGCTCTCCAAGGTGCCAGGCACTTGGGAGGTGACTCTGTGTGTGCACTTGTGGAACACGAACTTCTGAGTGGTGGGGAGGAGCTTTCAAACCAAATGGGATGCTTTGCATGTTCCAGGAGTGCCTGTCCCAGGACCAGCCTGTGTAGGACAGGGGTGCTGGAGCTCAGGTGCACTCAGGTACTGCCCTGGGTTCCTCCTGGCATTCAGGAGGCCTGTCTGTGATGTGGGCTCTGCCCTGGCAGAGCTGCTGCGTGTGGGGTGTGGGCATGAGGGGGCAGGTAAGGAGAGGGGTCTGCAGGCAGAGGAGAAGCCAAAAGGATGGTTTGTGCTCTCCTCTTTCCTAAGACAGAATGGAAGAGGGATTCAGCAGAGACAGAGGCAGGCTGGGGCTTCCCCCAGCCTCTCTGGGTTCACAGTCCCCCTCCCCAGCATGACCCAGCTGGTCCCTGGCAGACAATACTTGCATGGAGCGCAGGGCCATCAGCTGCACAAAGGTGTCTGCTCGAATCTCCTGGATCTTATTGTGCTGGAGACCCCTGGAAAAACAGAAACTGGTTTGAGAAAAGAGCTGAAGGCAGTTGTGGAGATCTTTGTCCCAGGGCAGCACTGTCACCATGGAAGTTGCTGTGCTTGGGAGACCTACTCTTATTTCAAGAGTTAAACAAGATGAGCAGCAAAATGTGTCAAAGCCATTCTCTCCTGCAGGCTCTGCTCCAGGGCTCAGCCTCTGCTTTTGATGCCATCATGACTGAGTAAAGAACTGTTGATGTGCAGTGGCCAAAGATACCCTGTTGACCCCAAACCCACACTAGTTTCCCACTTTGCTCCTCCCTAAGCCTCCAAACTGCTTTTTCCAGAGGACAAGCTGAGAGCTTGGAGCCAGTGATCATCAACCAGCTCCGTGTGACCCTTCAGGAAGGACCATGTGGTGCTGCCCTTTGCCTTGGTGAGGATGAAGGTTTGAGGGCTGAAGATATCTCAGTATTTCATGAAGAAATATCTTGATGTCTTGTAGAACCCACTGTCCACATTGCACATGAAGTGGCTCAGCCCTCCACATCCCCCTTTCCAGCTCCTTCATCCCCTGGGGAAGGGGGAAAAAGCAGGGTGAGAGTTCACAGACTCTGCTGACTGACCTACACAATCCCCACATCCTCAAGAGACATCCTGGATGCTCGAACCATGCACCTTGTGGGAAAGGTTCAGTTCCTCAGGGCTGTTTTCCCTAGTGTGAGCTCATCCTGAACTCCCAGACCTGCAGAAGCAGCATCCCCCTCCCTATGACCTTCTGCAAGGTGACACAGCCACTGCCTGCTGCTCCACCTACAGCAGCTCCCTGGGCATTTCTCAGGTGCTTAACCTGCCTTTGGACTCAGAAATGATCTTGACTCATCTCACACAAGGACCCTCATGTGCTGGCTCTACTGTCTCAGCTGGTATTTGGCCACGTGCTGCTGTTCTAAAGGTGGGCACTTGAGCTGCCCCCGTGGTGCCCCAGGCTGGCATTGCTCCTGCCTCCAGCCAAGATTTCACCTGGGAGCCACTGGAAGATGTGGGCACAGATTTGGGGGTCACTGACTGGAAGAGGTGGAGTTTGGGCAGAAGGGATATTGCAGCAAGATTGAGAAAAATAATTTAGGGGTGTTTAGCTGTGAGGGACCAGCTGTGTGGTGCAGGGGAAGGTCTGGACACCAGCAGTTACAGCAGAGCAAGGGCACAGCTGAGCTGTTTGTGTGCCAGGCTGTACCACCGGGCACCACCAGACTTGCTTCAAACCATCAGGTTTGATGCTTGGTGGGGGTGGGGCTTACAGGGTAAAAACTTTGGGGTTAAGGGACCAAACACTCATTTTGGTCCCTTAATTAAAAAAATAATATTAATTTAATATTAATATTTTTATAGGTACATAGGTATAATCTATTTGACTTCAGTAGCCAGAAACTGGGATTTAATGTGATTCTATATTAATGTTAAGTCTGAATTTGCTATATTATAAAATTGTGCCAGAAGGAACTCAGGCAGAATGTGTGAAACCACAGGTTTGAAATTCTGGACATTTATCTTTTTTTGGTGTACTTTCTATTTTTTTCAAATGTTTTCCTGGGGGTACTCTCACAGCTGCCATAAAAAGCAGCAGGGGCTGTGTACTCTTGTTTCCATGTAGTTTCACAGTCTTCTAAGGTCCAGTTTGCTGAGGCTGGATGAGCTGGTCTGACTATCCAGGCTGAGGTGCTACAGAGAGCAGGGACAACCTCTCCTGTGGCGTTTTTTAATGGGGATGCTGCTCCCATACATCTGTTCTTCCAGGTAGCAGGATTATGTGAAAAATCATGGAGTCTACCTTAACTGGTTTTTTTAATAGTTTTTCTCAAAAAGGCCAAGAACTTGGGTTCTGTTTGAAGTGTAGGGCCACATTTTGAGCTGAATATGAATAACTTTGTCTCAGAGCAGCAGCAGTGCCTCCTGGGGCCTGGAGAGGATCCAGTTCCAGAGCTGCAGCTGAGGAAAGAATCCCCCTTCTCTCAGGAGGGGCTGGCCCTGGGCAGGGGGGATAAGAGCTGCTTTGTGCTCATGGCATGGGGCCCCTCCTTGAAGCAGAAGACATTTATGGTGCATATAAACCCCATTCTTGATTAGCTCCTAGTGGGACTGGAGTTAGTGAAGGGAATTCAGTTCTGTCACATCCTACTTGTGTTTGAAGTGTCTGTGACCTCTGACAGGACCTGACTGAATTAAGCTCCTGTGCACAGGGGATAGATTTTTATTCTGTATGTGCACAGGGCCAGAGAGTGGAGCTCTGGTCCATTTGCACTCCAAACACTGAGTTCCAATGCCCAGCTTCCCCAGTGCTTAGGGAGCTCTGTGTGTGGGAACCACTCCTCTCCTCGAAGCAGCCTTTTCCCCCAGAGCACAGCACAAACAAGGACATCTCCATACTCACAGCTCCTCCAGCTGCTGGCACCGGTGGAAACTGGGCAGCTCTTCAATTTGGTTGTGTGACAGCTCTCTGCAGGGAAAGGACAGCACAGGAATGTTGGGACACCAAAAGCCAATGCCCCTGAGCCCTCCCTTGCAAGGCAGGTACTGCTGGAGAGCGAGGTGACCTCACCTCATCCTGCACAGCTCCACTTTTGGTAACCCCAGTGAGTGGGATCTCCACGCTGCAGCTGCTGCTGGCTCTGGGTGTCTCTGTGCAAGGTGAGGGTTGCCCCATGATTTGATTTCCCCACTTGCTCACCCCCAGCCCAGCTCCCTGCAGCCCAGCCCGTGGGCTGATGGAGCTGCTCGTTCAGCTGGGGTGGGCTTGTCCTCCCCAGCCTCAAGTCAGCTGGGAAACCCTCCTGTGCCACTTCTGCCATGCCCAGCCCTGCTTTCCATGGGCACAGCGCAGAGATATTGCTGCCAGAGCTTGCACAAGCTGCAGATGTGCCTGCAGAGCCTGGGGAGGATTTGACCAGCTCCCTCCTGGCACAGCAACCCCACTGCCCATTGCCTGCTCCCCATTCAGCCCTTCCTGGCTTTCTCCCAAGGTCAGGAGAGGGGTTGTGGCATTGGCAAGGATTTGTCTCAGGGCATTACAGACTTTGGAAATCTCTGCTCCTTGTTCTTTCAAGTGCTGTCACTCAAAAGCAGTTTGCAGCAAACTCCTTTTGCCACTAGTTCATGGCTCAGTGTCCTGTCAGCATCTAGAGTGGCTTGATAGTCAGAGGAAAACCCACCCTGGCACCCAGCTTAATGAGAATTTATTGAAGCTGAAACAGGCTGGCTAAGGAGCAATGTTTAAACCCAGCTCTTTCCCCCACCAGCAGAGACTGGATTTGTGGTTGTTCAAGGGAAATTTACCCCAGGGTAATGTTTTGTATGTGGTTTCTCGGCCGACTTTTCAAACTCGGTTTCCATCTTTCTGCCAATAGAGTGCTCCTAAAATATTTCAATTTTTTTTTTTTTTTTGGTTGTTTTTTTTTTTTTTTTGCCAACCTACTCACCACCAGTTTTCCATGGTGGAGAGGAGGAGGGAGGGAGAAGCAAGCAAAAGGTTTGTGCTTGGCTCTGGAGGCTGTCACGCAGGATGGAGAAAAAACCATAGCATCAGTCACTTTTCCCTGGTCCCTGTGTCAATACATTGGGCTTGGCAGGGCTGGAGCTTAGCTAACAGTGATGGGGGAGAACCAGCCCCAGGAGTTATTTCTGGCTCCTCCAGGGTGAGGGTAACCAGGTGCAGCCCAGAATCTACAAACAGAGCAGCCTCAGTCTCTCATGCTCTGTTGGGAACGTACCAGGATGAAGGTTCTGATGGCACCAAGGGACTTCAGCTCTGCTCAGGGGAGTTTCACCTATTTCGGCTTGAGGAGAAATACAAATCTTCCAGAGCCCAAGGAGCATTTGGACTACTCTGTCAGGCCCAGGGTGGGATTGTTGGGGTGCTCTGTGCAGAGCCAGGAGCTGGACTCAATGATCCTTGTGGGTCCCTTCCACCTCAGGGTGTACCACGGTTACACGAAATCTGTGCCCTGAGCAGGAGCTCTGGATGAAAACAGCAGGATGGTGCCAGGTTGATGCCAAAGGCTGCCCTGCCTGTGTGGGGCATCCCAGGATGACTGTGACCCTCTGCCCTTCAGTGGCTCTACAGTCCCTGTGCAGGGTCCTTGCAGAGAATCCACACCTGGAAATGCAGCTTTACCTGTGTCATCTATGGTCAGATGTGTCACAGCCATAGCTCCTGTGGCTGCCCAGAGACAGGCAGAGAGCAGCCTCTGGCTCTGTGGGGACAGGACCCAAGGCATTTCAAAGGCAAGAGAGATGGAAACATGCACAAACATTGGCCCTCACGCTCTCTCTCCAAACCCTGAAAGCAGTGCAATAAGTGTCAGGAATGTTCACTAGGGAAGAGGAACAAGGGACAAGGAACAAGGGTGGTGTGTCCCAATGAAACTCTCCCACATGGTGGTGGGGGGTAGGCACAAAGAACAGGCTCTGCTGTGAGGGCTTGCAGTCTGATAACTGCAAACATAAACAGAGGTCTGGGACCCAACAGCCTGGGCCAGCCCAAAGGCTGCACTTTTGTAGCAAGTCATCCATTGAATTGGTCCAGATGTCTAAAGATGAGAGATCTTCCCTACAGGGACATCTGGAACCAAAAGCCTGTAATCTCCTAAGTTACAAATTGTCTTCTTTTATTTTTATGTTTTACTCTTGTTTCCAATTTCTGTGATCAAGAATTCACTCCTGTTGCTTTCCTGGAACAAACTTGTTTTCTTTTTCAGCTTGCTTGTATAAAGACTGATGAGAGGCAAGCCTGTTGTTGCCCTAAGGCTGCAAACTTGTATAAATCTGGCTCATGACTCATTTCCTGAGGATGTCTTTGAGTGCAAACATAGTTGGGGATCTCAGGAATCAGGGGTGTGATTGCTGAGATGATGCAGAACCTTTCTGGGATGTTGATTTCATCATGTATCAAGCTAAAGGAGAAAGCATGACCCCCCAGCATCATTCAGTGCCTGGCTAAACAGACAGAGCCAAATAAACAGAGACCAAGCAAAACCCTGACCTGGCTGTGCTGCCCCATGTGAGGAAATGTGGCCTTGTGGCCTCACAGGTCCCCATCAGGTCAGACCTGATCCCTCCTGGGATATGAACAGGATCCTCCCTCCAGATGATGGCACTTGCAGCTCCAACTGCAATAAGCCAAGGCTGGGGCAGAGGGTGAAGGTGATTTCCCCCTTGTTTTTGGGCTGAGAGCTTCAGCCCAGCTGGGAGCTGTGAAGTGCTGTGGCCATTCTTACCCATCTCCTTTTGTACTCTCTCTATGCCCCTTGCATGGGAGGGGACAGGTCCTGCTGGTGCAGAGCAAGGAAATGTGCCTGACTGCAGCCCTGGGACCAGAGCAGCACGCTGGGATGGAGCAGCAAGTTGAAGAACAAGCAAGAGCTCAAAGTAGGGATTAAGAAAGTGCTGATTTCTGCATGGAAAAGGGAACAGGATGGATGGGAACAGGAACCACAGGATGGTCTTCCACAGCTGGTCCTTTCCCTGAGCTAGACAAAAGGAAAGCCCAGTTCATGAGGGCATTTTGTAAGGACCAGGCAGGACAGAGACACGGGTTACTCACAGGACTCGGAGGCTGGGCAGCTGCTGGCACATCCTTCTGGGGAGGAAATGGATTCCTGCCCGGGTCAAGGTCCTAGAGGGATGGAGGAGAGACAAGAAATGGTGTTGCTGACAGCCAGCACCCAGACTCTGTGACCCAGAAGCCCAGCTGCCAATCCCAGATAGTGGCAGGAGAGACAATATCAGTAGGACAATAAAATACATGGAAAGGATAAAATCCTGCCTGGCAGTTTTGGAAAGAGGCACTGCTGCTGGACCTGGCTAAGGTGAATGTGAAGAGTTCTGGGCCACTGCTGAGTACTGAATTCACAGCTGTCCTTGGCCACCTCGGGGCAGGTGGCAGTGGCCTCTGTAGCATGCTCTGCCATCCCTGTTCCCACTGCCCAGGCTGGACAGGCCTGGAGCCAGGACTGCCTCAGAAGCTGTGTCTGAGGGATGGATGGTGTGTCCCTGTGTCCCCAGGACACAGAAGGGCCAGCCCCCACCGTGGCCTGGGGTGCTCCCAGTCTGGGCTCAGTGTGGGGATGGTGTCCAAGAGAGGAGAACCGTGTGTAGCCAGGGGCAGTGTGTCCTCCAAGGCCCTGGGACATGGGGAGGGGACAATAGCAGCTGCAGGAGCCCCAGCCTGGGTGGCAGATGTTTCCTGAACTGCACCACGGTGCTGGTTCCACTATGGGCAGAGACACTGGGGTGCAGCAGAAGCACTGCACTCAGAGGTTCACTCCTTCACAGGTGCAGGAGGGAAGGAAGGAAAAAACAAACAAACAACAAACAAAAGACTGGAGCACACTCAAGAGTACCGAGAGAGCCACTCACAGGGAGGAAAGCTGCACTCAGGAGCCACAGGGGTGAAATGAAGCAGAAGGGTGAGTGACCAGGGAGAGGCAGAGCTGAATACTGCACAGCACTGGGAAAGTTGTCCTCACTGAAACAGCCTGGACCGCCTTGGAGGAGGAAGAGCACAGCTAGCAGGGTAAAAGGGAGAGAGGTGCCACTCACAAAACTTCTAGGCTGGTGGTGCCTTTAAGGTCTGGGAATTCCCTGATGTCCGTGGCTCCATTGAGTGACCTGCAGAGAAACGAGGGTGAAGTGAGGTGGGCAGAGCACCTGGAGGCACGTGCAGCTGCTCAGGGTTCCAGACCCATCAGCCACGGTGGCAAATCTGCTTCCTCACCCCCAGATGTGATCAAGGCCCAGCCCCAGCGTGTCCCTGTGGCTGGAGCAGATGCTGTGCAGACACAGTGAGATGGAGCTGGGCACTTCCATGCAAGGAGGCTTGGCAAGCTCAACGCCTCTCCCAGCCACTGACATTCTTGGCACGATCTCTACCCAAATTAAATAAAAAAACCCCAAACAATTACCATGGGGAATGTAAGCAGGGCATCCCACCCAAGCCTCCCTGGGTCTATGCATTTGGATCTAAAGAATGCAGAGCTATTTGAATGATTTATTTTATGTGCCTGGGTGAGGCTTATAAATAGAGATTTATGAGGTTGCCTCTGCCTCAGTATTTTTAATGCTGTGCCACAACAGGTTGGCTGAAATGCCAGCGTGGGGCAGCTGTTGTGGTTCAGGTGGTGCCCAGCCTGTGCTGGTGGCCCTGGAGCAGGCCCAGGGCCAAACATGTGAAGGAAGCAGTGCCACTGCTGGCTGCCCAGTAATATGACTTGTGCCATGGTGCTGGGACATGTTCCTCCACTTCTCCATCTTGTGGAGGAAGACAGATGCCTTCAGTGTCCTTCTGTTTGGGCAATTATGCAACAGCAGAAAAAGCTGTGGCACTTGTGTGTGGCACTTTGCTGCTCCTGGCACAGCTGTGGAGACCCTGGAAAGCCTCAGTGCCTGTCAGCTGTGTGGGGAGGAGGAATCAGTGGCTGTCTCCAAAATGCCCTTTTCAAAATTATCCTTCCTCAGAAGAAAACATCTGCAGTGTCTACTCCTTGGAGCAGCCTTTGGGGTTGGACAAGAGAGTGGCTTCATGGTCCTCTGTTGGCACAGAGGCTCTTGGAAGAAGGGAGGGAAGAGGCCACAAAGGTGCCCAGTACGCAGGGCTTGCAGCTTGGGTGTTACCTCTCTGGGGACGTGCTTGGTGAACTTACAGAGTGTGGAGCTTTGGCAGGTACTGGAAAGCAGACTGTCCAACAAACTGGATGGGATTGTCATAAAAATGGCTGCAATGGGAAAGAGGAACAGGTCAGAGTCTGCTGCACACAAAGAGAAGATGCTGTTACAGCTCAAGAGCTTCAGAGCTACAGCAGCAAGCCATGCAAGAGGTGCTGCTGTGCTGTGAGGAATTCTTGTTCCCAGATAAACACAGGCTCTCCCACTGTCCTGTTTGGGCTGGACATTGCTACAACTGAGGTGTCCTGCTGCTCTGAGTGGGCCCTTTGGGGTCCTGCTGAACCAGATGGGCTGGAAAGGTGTAAAACCCTTCTTCAGTCCTTGCACTGGAGGACACCTCCTGTGGTCTCACACACAGCACCAGCACCTTTCCCACTTGTCACAGTCAGTGAAGTGAGCTCTTCTGAGACCCAGTGAGACATGGGAGGAGTTCAGTCACCTCCTACAAGAAGCACTTCCCCCCCCACTAACTGTGAAAGACTTTAGATGGGCAGATGCAATGCAGAGATGAACATTCTGGATGTATGGGCCCCACCATCACTCAGTGGATGCTGCCCAAGCAGATGGGGAGGAGGCTGGTTGTGCTGGCTGGAGCACTGAATGGTTTCACCCAGTGTCACCATGGCTTTCCAGATATTGATATTTCTATAATTTAAGTCCAGTTTGGACAAGCAGATCTTTTGTCACTTGACATGGTTTTCAATAGCTGTGTTGTTCAGAGAAGTATCCAAAAATCCCTAACTGTGCCTGGGTCAGAGCAGAAATGACCTGACAGCTGGGTGTGTTTATCTGCAGAGCTTTGTGTCCCAGGTCTGGGCACACACAGGGATCTGGAATCCCAGCTCTGACACGTGTGGCTGCTGCTGTAGCTGGCCAGCAGCTTTTTTGAGCACAAGGAATAAACATCAGCAGATGTCAGCCAGGGCTTAGGTGGTTTCCATGCAGACCACCTGTGTTTTGTTCCTTCCTTGCTATCAGCCTGTGCTGCAGGGAAAGGAGAACCCACAGCAGCTCTGAGAAGGAGCCCAGAAGAAGCAATTTCAGCCTGCTTTGGCACATGGGTAGCAAATATCAGATTGTTGTCATTTGACCCCTGTCAGAAATCCCAACTAAAGACAGCAGGAAATGCCCCTTTCTGGCAATATAAAGATGTAGGAAACATTACTTAATTTTCTTACATTGTTTGGAGGAGGGGATTCCCAACGAATGCGTTCTCCGGAATAGCTTTGATGTTGTTGTTGTGAAAACCACTGTTGGGAGAAACAAATATCTTGATATTAATTAAATTAACCTTCTTTTCTCAACACTTTTAAAGCCAGAGAGCCTTCAAAATATTAATCAAATAGGAGATATAGGTTCCTTCCCAGGTGGTGCAGCATCATCCCAGCAGGTGAACAAGCTCTGTGGTTTGGCAGGACAAAATCTGCTGCATTTACTCTGTGGGTAAATGTGACTTATGTGACTCCACCAACCCCACCGAGGGTACAAGGACTTCAGGTTTAACACTTTACAGGTCAGAAAACAGAAGCAAGCCAAAACAAGATTTTCTATCCACCAGGAACTACAATTTTTGTGGATGGTTTCCATAACAGCCCCACAGCTGCCAACCAGAGTGTGCCAGGAATTATCAGCCCACGTGACTTTAAAGGATTTGTAGCTCTAGCTGGGATATTTTTTGTTAAGCATGAGAACAAACTGACAGAACCAGAGGTCACAGTCTCAAGTTATGTCAAGGGAAATATAGGCTGGATATTAGGAAAAAGTTTTTTACTAAAAGGATGATAAAGTTCTGGAATGTCCTGCCCGGGGAGGTGGTGGAGTCACCATCCCTGGGTGTGTTTAACAAAGCCTGGGTGTGGCACTGGGTGCCAGGGTTTAGTTGAGGTGTTGGGGCTGGGCTGGACTCGATGACCTTGAAGGTCTCTTCCAACCTGGTCATTCTGTGAATTCTGTGAATTCTTTGAAAATTTCTATCAGCAAACATTTTTTTTTGGCAGAAGAGAGCTCTGTGGCCACAGTCTGCCCTCCTGTATAGCAAAGGTTCCTGTGTCCAGGACTAGGACCAAGCTCTGGGTGACGCCCAAGTTGTTTATCCCAGAGGAGTCTGAGCAGGTGATTAGTTGATGACTGTTTGGAATTTGCCTCTTCTTCAGTGAAGGCATTTCAAAAGCCATCTCAAAGGGAATTAAGGATCTTATCCTCATTTTGAAGGTGAGGATGATGAAGATATTGGGCTGAACAAGAGAAATCTCATGAGAATTCTTCCAGTAAAGAAAAAAGTATTGTCAGATTTTTACTCCAAGGCTCCCAGAAACACAAGAGCAGCTGCTTTTGTCCCACCCCAGCCTGGCCCCAGTGACACAGGAACTGTGGGTCCACATCAACTCACCCCACCCTGGGGCTTCTACCTTCGGGTGATAAGTGGGATGGTTTCTTATTTTTAGTGTCTCCCAGGATGACCAGTTAGAGGAAGGTGAGCTATCCACTGAAATGGTCATAAACTGGTAATTCCCTATTATAAATTTATCCTAAAGGAGATAAAACAGTTTCTTTGCATTAGAGGATGTGGCACAGTGCCTGCGGAAACTGTGGCCTCATAATAACAAGGTTAAGTCCAGGTTGTGGTCCCAAGCTGGGGAATGGACATCAGAAACAGCCAGAGAACAGATGGAATTTGAGCTCCTGAGATGCCACAGGAGAGTGAGGAGCAGTAGGAGGAACCTGCTCCAAGGCTGGCAGAGACTCCCACTCCCCTCCGAGGTGTGGAGGCTGGTGGGAGCTGGTCAGGAGGATGGAAATCGAGGGGATAAACTGCTTTGAGGCAGTGGATAGGGCTGGGAAGGAAAAGAAAGGCTTGGACTGAGTGCTCTCCTCAAGTCAGAGCACATGTGATGCTTTATTGGTTACTCTCCCACAGGGAGGGGGTTTGAAAAGGAATAAATGGAAAATCTCACAGCTCCTGCAGCCGGCCCAGTGTCCTGATAGCCCCGGGGAATTCCAGCAGCTCGTTGTAGTTCAGATCCCTGAAAGACAGATAAGGGAAATATATAAATTAACATTTCTGTAGGGACTTGACCTTTGAAGCTGGGAACTTGGTCCTTAACATGGGAGACAGGTTTTTCCTGCCACGCTGATCCAGCCACTGCCTGGAAACACAATCTCACCCATTCCTGCAGCAGGAATATTGCAGCAGGAATATTTCCTGCTGGGAGCACTGTCAGGTGAGAGCCAGTCCAAGCCATGGCTGCTGCCATGGAGCTTCTCCCTGCCAAGTGTCCCGTGCCCAGCACTGGGCACTGGAGCTGCTCCCCATCTCCTGAGGGCCCTGGCTCCTTCTCCCAGGAACTCAGCCCCAGGCCTTTGGCTCTGAGTAATTTTTCTTGCCTCTCCAGGTCAAAATGGGGTTCTTTGAAGGACAAGAAACATGAGCAGCCTCAGTTGTGTGGGGCCCATGAAGGGCTTCTCTGGGCCCCCTTGCTCTGTGATGCAGAGGGGATCAGGGACCATCCCCTCAGTGGGGACATTCCTCATTCCCCTCTTCGGGACATTGGGTCTCCTTGCCACTGGACATGCTGTGGCTGGGAACAGTGGGAAGAGGAGTCTGTGGGAGGACTTAGGTCTTCTTCTGATGGTTGGAGCCAGCCCCACTTCAGAATCTGTGAGCCAAAGCTGGAAGTGATGTGCAAGAATTACTGACACTGTTGAGCATTAAGTCTAATTTGCTGTGTAGTGAAACAAATAAAATATACTACGTTGGTTGTAATGACAGGTGTAGAATTTATCCACCATGACTTGGCAACTAAAAGAGACATCTGAGTCTGAATGAAATCTCAAGAGTTGTGTTTGTTCTCCAAGGATGGGCTTAACCTCTGGAAAAGGATTTATTTGACTTTTGGGGCACTGCTGGCAACTGGGAGAAGCAGCCCTTCAAAGGCACCAATCCTGCTGTCAGCTGGAGGGTGCCCATGGAGACTGGCTGGGCTTTGGGTGTGCAGCACTTCTCTAGCATACAAAACTTTCTCCTTGGAAGGCAATTTCAGCTGTCACAGTAACATTTGGCACTGTCCTGGCCATCCCACTTTGCAATTCACTGAAGTCTGAAAGCCATGCGACTGCTTCCTACCTGCATGACACTCACCAGGTTTTAAGTGGTAGATACTTTGGAACATGATTACTGGCTCCTGGAGATTACTGTATAATTACACTTAATGAACCTCAAAGTAATTACCATGTAACCTGGATTGTGGTTTATGGAACAGAAATAACTGAGCATTTACACAGCAATGGGCTGCTGCCCAATTACCCTGTAATTCTCATCCTCTGGCCCAGGCATGGTCATTATGTTATGATCTCTCTTGGCCCCCTTGTCTCTTACATCTTCTCTCACTACCAGTGCCCCTGCTTGGGAACGACTCCATGGCACCAGCTCAGCTTTGCCCTGAAGGTGTTTACATGGGAAGTCAACCCAGAGAGTCTTTCCAAATAGGTCCTTCCAGGACTTCCAGTTTATATGATTTATGTCTTAGGGAATGCTTATCACAGAATTACAAGATAGGGCACAAACCCAAGAGAAAAATATGGAATGAGGTTGTTGTGGGCCGATTTTGTCAGGCTTAGCTCTGACAAGATCCAACCAGACCTTGCTGCTGGATTCCCTGAGAAGCCCAGGTGCTGTGGCAGGTCCTGGTTTGGCAGGGTCTGTCCCCTGACACTGAGGGCAGTTTCCCCTCCTCCAGTTACACAGGGATCTGGATGCAGGTACTCTGTGTAGAGATTTGAGCAGATGAATCCTGCTCCTGTAGGGCCCAGGAAGGGCTCATGCTGTCTGATAGTGCTGGCAGTCAGCAGGGGAGGAGCACGGGCTGGCGGTGAGACCCTGAACTCTGCCTGCCCACT
The DNA here is from genome assembly GCF_017590135.1 of Pyrgilauda ruficollis. Classification (NCBI taxonomy): domain Eukaryota; kingdom Metazoa; phylum Chordata; class Aves; order Passeriformes; family Passeridae; genus Pyrgilauda; species Pyrgilauda ruficollis. The sequence goes on from NW_024531599.1 coordinate 1,204,872, forward strand.
GCCCACCCTGCAGAGTGGTGGCAGGGTCCCAGCACACCTGAAGCTGCTGTGCCTGTCCCAGGGCCCAGGAGTGGACAGGAGTGGTGTCCCCTCTCCACATCTACCTAGGCAGGAGAGCTCTGCCTCTCCCTGAGCTTGCTCTGACACACTCTGTTCTCATCCTGCTCCAAGCAGATCAGTGCTTTTTCCTCAGACTTCCCCGCTTGAGCCCAAATTGATCTGTTCAAGGGTAAATAGCCCAACACATGACTGCTCATAGCCTCACTCTGGGCTTGTAGCTCCCTCTCAGCTGCTTGGGTGCTCTTGGCCAGTGTCTGTAGATGGCAGCTGCCAGGTTCCACCAGGGCCTGGCTGAGGACTCTCACTGCACAGGCTTGGTTACCAGGGACAGGACTGGTAATGACACATCCTTTCTCTGCTGCTCAGGAAGATACAGGAGTGGATTTCCCAAGTGAACAAGCAATGGGAAGTGCAGGCAGGACCCCACTGGGCATTTTCAAAGCATCAGTCAAATCTGGTTAACCTCCAGATCCCTGCACTGGTTGAAATCAGTCATTAGCAGCCTAAGTCGACTAACCCAAATTATGCAAATAAGGTGCATAATACCTTTAAAAATTTCACCCTGAAGTGACTCCCTGAAATTAGAGGGAGATTCCACAGGGAGCAGGAAGCTGCAGAGGTCATTCAAGGCTGGGTGTCAGCCTGTGCCATTTCCCTCCCCTGCACCACAAACTGGGGCTGGGGTGAGCCTGTGTGATGCCAAGGGATGGCTCCTGGTGAGCCCCAGCCCCGGGTGACAGTCAGCCCATCACTGCAGTGTCACTGCCACTGTGGAGGCTTTCTGTGATGGCACAGGGCTGTTTCTGTGAGCTTCCAACAGATGGAAAGCATTGCCCAGCAGAGAGGAGCCTTGGCTCACCTGTGATTCACTAGCAGAACAAGGGATCTTAGATCTGCAACCGGTATTATTTACAAGGAATAATTCATTGTGCTGTAATATTTGCTCCTGTCTTTAAAAATGTGTTTCCTTTCCAGCCTGCACCTCTTCCAGGCAGGCTGGTCTTTCATCAGCAGATGAAGGTTCTGTTTGTACCTCCGCGTGTGAGCAAGTACGTACAGGACCAGCTCTTCCGAACACACACCGTTCCCAACCTTGGCAGCATCCTGGGGCCTCCCTCCCCTCTGCACTTGACACATACAAAGAGCACTCATTGTGTTCAGCAGTTCCCTCTGGGTAAAAGCCCATCTTGGAATGCTGGCAGCCACTGGGCTTGTTGGAAAGTGGAAATGCACCAGGTGTAGTCACGCTGCTGCACCCCGGCTGCCAGCGACCCCGTTCTGTTCTGCTCAGAGGAGTCAATGTGCCTGTGCTCGCTCCTGCCCTGCTTCCTGGGTTTTGGGGAGGTGAGCCTCCCTCCTGGAAAGAGCCCAGCTGCTGTGGGGAGCAGGTCCCTGGGTGCTGCTCCCAGGTGGCTGCTCTGGATGGCGTGCTGCTCTCACCACCCTGAACTGTCCCCAGGGCAGCTCCCGGCCCAGCTCTGCCCGGTTCATGGGTTCAGCTGGCTGGAGGGGGCTGGAAGAAACCAGCACTCAGGAAGGTCCTCAGGTGCCATCTCTTCCCTGCAGTGGGGCCACTCTTCCCAAAGCCCAGACCCAAACCATGACATGAAAAAGTTTTCCTGTCCCTTCTTCTTTCACAGAACTGGAGTTGAGCTCTGGTCCAAGCAATGACCCAGAAACAGCATTCAACCTCCACCAGGGTGTTCCTGTCCATGGGGAAGTTTCTGTTCATTTGGTGAAATCCAGTCCTCAGGTCTTTCCACAGGTGCTGTCAGGCTCCATCTGGCCCAGACGTCTCCTCTGTGCCTGCTGTCCCATGGGGAGTTTGGCCCAGCCCATGTGCCTGGTGGATCTGCAGAGCTTCTTCCCCAGCACAGGGTCAAGGCAGATTGGAAGGACTCACAGCTCTGTGGGTCAGAGATTATTTTGCTTTTTTGTTCCAGTGGCAAAAAAATTTCCTCTTCTGAGCATGTCAGGGAGCTGCCCATCAATCACAAGCCCTCTCCAGGAGCTGGAGATGTAGGAAATGGAGGTGCTGGAGCAAACACCTTGGAGGGTTCTCTTCCTCTCCCTGCCTTACCTGAGGTACTTGGGCAGTGCTTTGCTTCCCTAGCTCCACACTCTGCCACCTTCTCACTGCTTCCAGATTTGAGATGAAGCAGGGAAAGCTGCAAAAAGCCACTTCACTGTTCCCACTGCACTGCTTAGCACGGGCTGGGGTGGCCCAGCAGGCCTCGGCCCAAGAGAGCTGGACCTGGCAGTGCTGCCCCAGCTCTGGCTCTGACCAGTCCCTCCAGTGCAGCTCTGATCTCCACCGAGCATCCCAGCAGTGTCCAGAGTGTGACTGTTGCACCCAGGACTCCTGTCTGCTCTCCTGTCACTTTGTTTGTGACATGTGGGATTTCCTGGCTGTGGAGTGCTGTCCTTTTTGGTCCCAAGCAGATCAATGGCAGTGTTACTTGGTGGAAGGATGGCAACACACCATGGCCGTGCTATGCCAAGCAATAGGGAAGCCTCACAACAAGAAAAAATGAATTAAAGATAATGAGCATGACAAAAGGGAGTTTTCCCCATTATCAAGGGCTTTTGAAAGCAAAGTCAGGCAGGCAAGAGGTTCAGAACTGATGTGCAAGAGCAATGGCTGTGAATAATCCCTTTCCTCAGCTAGGCTCAAAGTTACCAGCTCTAGCATGGCAGTGGGATGGCAGGAGGAGCCTTGTCTGTTCTTCAACTTGAGATGAAAGCCTCTGAAAGGTCACCCAGTCTGCCCAAGACACAGTCAACTGGCTGGCTTTCCATTGTTTTTATTGCTAGAGGGAGCCTATAGCTTCATGTTTGGAAGATCTTAACCAACACTGTTGTTTATTTAGAAATAAAAGTAAGTTGACATCAAAGGCCCAGTTATTTTGGGCTTTAACTGCCAGGGTGATTTGAAGCTGACAGCAAGCAGCCTGGAACTATTAATATCTTCAGTCATGCCAAAAGGAGAGAAGGAGGGGAAAGAGTCTTAGGTCAATTTTCTGCCTGTTAGGGACTATTAGTGGTTCCACACAGGAAGCCAAAAAAAAAAAAAATTATATAGTACTATAAATTCTTCCATAAGCCACAAAACACCACAAATTTGCAGCTAATAAACCTGAAGATGAAGTGAGATTAGAAGCTGTAGATGGGACATTTGCTGACTATTTCAGTCCCAGTGGGGTTGGAGATGTTACCATGGTGCCTGGAGGGGACTTTGTGCAGCCTCTTCTGAGGACCTGCATTTCCACCTGTCCTGTGCTGGCACCTCATCAAGCTGCCAGTAAATGTAATTGCTGCCTCTGCTAGTTGTGCTGGTTACTGTGGGCAAATCAAGCACTGGAAATGATTTAATTGGTAGTCTGGAAGCCCAAGGGGGCCATGGTGACCATGTAGTTTGACCTCTTGCCCAGTGCTGAGCAGACAGCTTTACCCAGACTCCATGCATCCATTCATGGCTTGTGGCTGAGCTGCCAGCTCAGTTCAAATATGAAAAGTAACTGCACAATCAGGTGCTGTCTTTTATGGGAACACAGACAGATTCATTAAGGCTGGAAAAGCCAAGATCATCGAGTCCAAGCAGTAACCCCACACTAGAACATGTCCCTAAGCTCCCTAAGTGGTTTTTTGAATGCTTGCAACACTTTCTGTTGTGTAGCACCAGCCCAAAGCCCACTCTCCTGGCAGTGGCTATTACGGCAACAGTCCCCTGAATGGGGAATAATTAGCATTGACTCCATGATTGCAGAAGGCTGATGAATTGCTTTATTCTTCTATATCATACTATATTATACTATACTATTAAGAAACTTGTAGCTCTTACAGACTGATACAGCTTTAACTTAATTGGTCAATTAATCTAAACACTATCTAGTGTCTAATTAAGAAACTACTCTTTGGTAAACAACTTCCTAGAACACATTCTACATTTGCACAACAACAGGTGCAGCAAATGGAGATAAGAATTGTTTCTTATTCTCTTCTCTGAACTTTGTCACAGCTTCTCACAGCTTCCCAGGAAAATCTTGGGAGAGAGCTGTGTCTCTCTGTTCAGAGGATCTGTGATTACCACAAGTGGCAGCAGTGTGTGTGTGCCCTTGCCCAGCTCAGCCTGGGGATGAGATGCTGCCAGTGCTATAAGAAGTGAGAAGAGGCAAAGGGGATGTGGAAGGACCCAGAGCACTTGTCTGACTCCAGGCAATGTGCCCATCCCCTAAAGGAAGAAGGGGATGTTCACATGCACTGCAGAGACCCACCATGGGATTCATCTGCTAAGGTCAGTGTTTTCACTGGACATTAATCATGCCCTAGAAAACCCCTTTTTTTTTTGCAAGTTATAAGGAGAAGGCAGGCTATGATGGAACTTGAGGAGTGCACATGTGTCCCAAAGGTGCAGAGATGGGCTGCCCACTGTGGGAAGGTTGTTGGGTACTTAGGGTCCATGATTCCTGCCAGGAGCAAGCAGCAGTCTCTGAATGAGGATTAATTTTGCTGGCCTGGAAACCTCTCAGCTTCTCACTGATACGGTGCTGCAGCACTTCACAGGGTTTCTGTGACACTGATGGTCCATTGCTGACTGTCTGTGGGTTGTGTCTTGCACCCCTGCAGCCACCAGTCCCTCCAGTGCAGCTCTGACCTGCACTGAACATCCCAGCAGTGGCCAGTGTGTGACTGCTCCACCCAGGACTCCTGTCTGCTCTCTGACTGACAGAGGTGATGGATAAATGTTTGATGTATTTTACACTCTGCCCTGCACATTCAGACACAAAGGGACCTCGGTGGGACACACAGAAACACCCACGAGCTGATGGCTCAGGAGGCAGGCAGGGAGGGGGGGCTCTCTGCCAGGCTGGAGAGGAAGGCAAAGCTCAGGGGAGCCTGGTCTACAGCAGAGCATTCCCCAACTGCAGGAAAGAAGCTGGGGATTTCTACCTGCTCCCCAAGGTGCACAAATGGCTGGGGATCAGCCCCTGGAGCTCTGCTGCTGGCAGGAGGAAGCGTGGGATGGAAGCAGAGCTCCTGTACATCAGCACATCCACGGTGGAAACGTGCCCCCAGCTGCCTCTACTGCCCTTCTGCTGCCTGCAAGGGCTGCTCCTCCTCTGCACAGGCATCCCCTCACATCACACACCTCGGGAGGAAGAGGCACAGACAGCTGCTCCAGGAAAGGCTCTGGCAAGGGAAAGGCCTTGGGCAAAATGAAGCCCAAAGAGCCAGAGGAGCAGAGGACCTGTGATGGGTCACAGCATGTGCGCAGACTCAGAGGCTGGAGCTCGGAGAGCCCCAGTGCTGTTGCTCATTGCAAGAACAGTGGCCCCAAGGCTGCAAGAACAGTGGCAGGGGGGACCAGGCTGCAGAGCTGGCCAGGTACAAGACGGGGTGTGAGGGTCTGGTGGGCAAAGGGAGAACAGGGAGAGTCCTGAGATGGAGATGAGCCTTACAGTGGAGCCATAGAAAAGTGCAGCACCTCCAGAACCACCTTTTCACCTCAACTGCCTTCACTTTCCCTCTTTTTTCTTTATAAACCTGCAAAATATCGTGTGTGACTGGGCTTGTGTTCTGCCAAAACTCAGCCTGGTTACAAGGCACTGACTGGTTCAGAGCTGAGCTGCACCAGGGAGGGCACGTTCCTGGTAGCCCAGGCTCCTGCCTTAGGGGGAGAAGCTGCAGCAAGCTGGGAGGAGGGCCTGAGGAGACACTTCGTCAGTGCCAGATGTGCTTGCCAGTTCAGTTTTACGGGTGACTCTCACTGTTTGGAAAAGTCACTTTCCACTTACACAATGGTCAGAGCAGTCAGTGAACTTTATAGCTCTGTTCTTGGGCCGGGCACAGGGACCCATGCAGCCAGGGCCCTGAGCTGTGGCCCTCTTTCCAAAAAGCCACAAGTCCCCTTCCTTTCCCCATCCCCTCAATCTGGGTACCTGAGAGGGGAGGGGGTTTACATTTTCCATTTCAAGGGAGGCTCCTGCCTTCCTTAGCCGACACCTGGCTTTTCAAACAAAGACACTGAGCCTCTCCTGAAGTCCCTCCCATCCTCTGGCAGGGCAGCTTGGGATGACACAACCAAGCTCTGGTGAGCTGCCTGGGGATCCATGCTGACACTGGAGCATCAGGATGCTGAGGAAGTACCAGAGCAGCTCAGTGCAGCAAGCAGGGTGTCCTTGAGGGGTCAAATCCATCAGCTGCTTTGGGAATTCTACAGATTTGGCATTAGCATCCAGAGACTGCACAAAAGGCTTCAAATTAAGCATGCTGATGGAGAGAGATCCACTTGAGGAGCAAGGTACCATTTGGTAGACAGTTTTCTGGGAGAACAGCAAAGCCTGCCTGGCCCTTAAAATGTTAAACAACCCTTGTATGAGCTGTACTGGAGATATTCCCATTTCCTTCTTCCTGCCTTCATTGCCCAAGGTGCACTTTTTATTAATTTTCTTACTTTTTTTTTTTTTTTCCTCTCCCATAGAAAATCCAGCTCTCCAGAGGAGTTGGTAGGTTCCAGCTCTGCTCTGCATTTACAGACTCGACTAATTACCCAGATAATGGGACGGGTGCTGTGGTAAGGGCATTTCCTGTGAGGCAAGGTTAGGCAGATAAAGTGCCTGGAGCCAGAGGGTTTTGGATTCAGCCCTTCTGGGAGACGTTTCTAATTTATTAGTGCTATTTTTTAAAAATAAATTAAAAGGTTTTTAAATGAATGGAGATTTGCTCTTTCCAAGTGATTTATCTCCTCTGTGTGATGGGCGGAGGAGCTGGCAGGGATGCAGATGGGGAGGGAGAATCCAGGGAGAGAGGAAACAGCGGGGTCATCTCAGGTGGAGGGGATGGGCAGGGCTGCGTGGCCTCTCTGAGCAGAGACAGGCTGGAGATTTCCCAAAGGAGCAGCACTTCTGGGGCAGATTGTTCTTATTTTGGCTGCAGCCTGGAGGCCTCCAGCACTTTGAGCCGGTCCTGGGGAGCAGCCATTCATTCCCCAGCCCTGCCTGTGCCCCGGGAGTCACCTTGGCCCAGCTGGGGGCTGGCTGGGAAGGCTGGACACTGCCAGGACAGGCTTCTGCTCTCTGCCAGCACCAGGGGCTGTCTGTGTGAGTGTGCCAGGGCAGGGGAGCCCTGGCCCCGTCCTTGCTCCCTGGGACCCGGCCGTGTCCATGGCAGGGCCACTGGCAGGGTCACAGCTCTTACTTCTGCATTTTCCCCTTTGCCTCAGCAGCTCCAGACAGAGCTCTGAGCAGGTGTTGGGGAATGTGAGGTGGCTTTTGTGGTGGAGGACCTGCACATGCCTTGCCAGGCTGCTGCTCGGCACTGCCAGCCCAGCTGAGCCACCCCTGAGAGCACAGACCTGCCAGAGCCACTGCTGCTGCCCACCTGCCTTGTAGCAGACCCCCAGGGACTCTCATCCTCATCAGGCTTCCTGCTGTGTGTGTAAGTCAGCCCCCAGGGCCACCACCTCCCCTCTCCTTGCTTGGACAAAACAGTCTGATGGGAATAAAAAAAAACGCTTCCTCCTTTTCTTCAAAGCAGAGATCCCATCCCAGGGGCATCCCATGGATCTCCCCAAATCCTCCACCAAAGCAGTTGTGGAAGTGATTCATTGAAAATGCCACTGGGATGGGATCTCCAATGAGTCACTTCCACAACTGCTTTGGTGGAGGATTTGGGAAGATCCCTGAGGAGCCTCTGTCCCCTTCCAGAGCTGCACTCTGCACTTGCTCTCTGGGTCTGCTCTGCTCTGCCATGGGGACACTGAGGGCTGAGGGCTGCCTAATAGCAGGGAAGGTGGCAATGCTGAATGATGGTCTGTGTGTGCTGGTGTTTGGAGATGGAACTGGGCCAGCTCTGAGCTTCAGCTGCCACGGCTGTCTCTGAGGCACACACACATTCAAACACCTGTGGCTGCACAGGTCCAGGTCAGCTTCCCCTCCCACCCCTCTGCACAGAGCAGTGACCAAGAGCTGGTCATGCAGGGGGGCTTCACTCATTCCCCTTCAGCTGTGATCCATGAAATATTAATATTTTGGGGACACAGAGGGATAAACTCAGTGTTATCTCAATCTACCTAACGAGGCTGAAGTTGCGGAATGTGAGGTATGAGGCAATTGTTCATCAGCCTTTGGACTGTGCTCAGACTGATAGCGAAGCTCAGGGACCTTAGGACACTGCTCAGCTTTCCAGGTGAAGGTGGTAAGGAGGAAACCTGGGCATGAGACCAGCCTCCCTGTGGAAATTGATGTCACAGGGATCCATCCCCTCATGAGAAATCCTTTCCTCAGAGAGCAGATGGGAAGCTGGCCCCTGTGTTAGCACCATGCAGGCCTTTGGCTGGCAGTTTTCCCTTGCTGTTCCTCTGAAACCACAGCCATGCTCTCCCTAGCACTGCCCCAGCCCTGAGCACAAGTCTGGTGTTCCCAAGAATCAGTCTCTGCCATTGCAAGGATGCTCCTGGCTGCAGCTGAACTGTCCTTCCATCAGTTTTCCCATAACACTTCTACTCACCAGGCTTATGACACACAACAAATCTCATCACAGAATCATGGGATGCTTTGGGCTGGAAGGGGCCTTAAAGATCATCTCATTTCAAGGCCCTGCCATGGGCAGGGACATCTCTCACTAGAAGATGTCTAATCCCCTTGCCCTTCTTGCTGCTTTGTTAAAGACTAAGAAATTAAGTCTAAGGAAATGTAGAAGTTAAGATCTTTCCATCCAAATGGCAGAAGCAGATTATGCTGCTAGATGTTTTACAGCAGGAGCCAAACATCCCAAAGGACATCCCAAAGGAGGATACACCATGGGGCAGGACTGACAGGGCAAATCTGGAACAGGGTAGCCATGCAAAGAGCATTGTGTCTGCAGTCTCAGCTCTTGGCATGCCTTGCACCTACTTCTTGCAAGAGATGGTGCTTCTCTTGACTCCTTTTCATTTCACCTCCCCATTCCTCTCCCTCTCAGGACACCCTCACCCCGCTGTGCCAGGCCATTTGCCATGGTCCAAACATTCACCCTGGCCACAGGCCAAGCCCATGCCAGTGGGTGATGGATGTCCTTCCCTGGGTGTTTATGGTCTCCATGCCCAGCAGGGCAGTGCTGCCTCCTCCCTGCATTTCCTGTCAGCATCCCCTGACCTTACACCTTGTGTGGAGGGTCGAGGCCATTACCCAAAGGGGCTACAGGAAGAACGTGTCATATCAGGATATTTACCCTCTCAATTACTGCATGTCTTTGGGAAAGGGCTAAAAAATGCCAAGCTTCTCCCACTCTGACCACCTAATCCCTGGTACCATGGCTCAGCTTGGGGTTTCTTCCCACAGCCCTGCAGGGTTGTTCTGTCTCATCTCTCAGGCTGATGGGAGCTGGAGAGGGAATCTCACTGCTTTACAGGGATGTTTCGAAACCCCTTTGGAAGCTGGCCCAGGCTGCTCTGAGTTGCTTCCAGCCTACCTGCCAGCTCTCCTTCCCAGGAAGAGAAGGCTGGGGGGGTGGCTGGGGAGCAGGCAGGTCTTGCCCCGACAGAGAAAATTTTCTTGGAGCTGCTTTCTCCAGTTTCATGCTGGTATTTGCCTCATAGAGACCTGGTGGGTGCCGCACATCTGCCTGTCCCCCGTCAGTGTGGAGAACACAGAGCTGCTCTTGCTGTGCACTTGGCAGAGCTGACTTGTGCACAGGAGCTGCAGGCCAATGCAAAGGAAATGTGAAGTCATTCATCTGGCTTCACCTCTTTCTAGATTTGCTGCCCTCCTGAAATATCAGGGCCAAGCCCTCTCCAAGGACAAAGATGCTCCACTGGGATCTGTTTTTGCAGAAATGTTGGGATTTGGAGCAGGTGAGCAGTGTGCTTGTACTTATGCAGCTCACACATTGCTGAGACCTGCACGGGGCAGTGCCTGCTGCTTCTCTGAGGGTTTTGGCATTTAATAAAAATAGAAGTTTTCCTGTCTAGCTGAATATGAGAAGAAATATTTCCCTTAGGGAGACAGAGGTTTTTGCACCTAAAACTTCCCAGGCTCTTCTGAAAAACCTGAAACAATGTTTTCCACTCAAACATTACAGTTCTTCAACTATTGTGCCTGGTTTATAATCAGCATCTGGCCACAAATACTCATTTTAGGAACCCTGGAGAAATTTCTGTCTTCACCAACTCTTACCATCCTGCTGCCTTCCAGGAGGTAACACCCACGGGGTAACTGAGAGCATGGTTTGGCCTCCACAAGCCAAGAAAATGTGCTAAGTGCTGTCAACAGAATGTAATCATAATTTGAGTTAAAGGATAAATGTGGAGACTGTAATAGTCTCCACATGCACAGGAGCTGAGAGGTGGAAGGTAGATGCAGGTCTAGCAGCTTGGCTGGGAGAGTGCAACCAAAAGCTTGGCAGTTTTTAGCCCCATAGCTTGCCCAGCTTCGGTCAGCAGACAGGTGGGTGCTAAGGATTGACATGGGGGTGGCTCCACTTGAGGAACACCCGCACCTCAAGGGTCACTGAGCTGGAATGCTTGCTGCGCTGAAGGAGAGAATTGGGTGTTCAGGCCAAGAGGAGCAGAAGGCCTCTCATTGCTCTGGAGGACCCTGCTTCAGAGCAGTCAGACATGGAGGAGAGTGTGGAGAGTCTGGAGCTCCCTGCCCCAGCACAGGCAGCTGTGCAGGTGGGGCTGTGGGACCCTCACACCAGTGCATCCTGCAGGGCCTGGACACAGGCAGAGCCCTGCTCCAACAGGACCATCTTGGAGGCTGGATCCTCCCAGGGCTGCCTGATCAGCATCAGCAGAGACAGGGCTTGCAGAGCTGCAGTGCTCCAGAGTCCCCACAGTGCTGCACAGCCCTGGCCCTGAGGGCACTGGGAGCAGGAGCAGGGGACACGGAGCTCCCCAGGTGCTGGGTGATACCTCAGATGGGCAGCAGAAAGCAAACAAAGTCTGAGAGTGGGAGCAGAGTGGAAGAGAGGAAAAATGAGCATTCAGCAGAAATGGCTGTGGAAATAGAATTATCTCCCAGGGCTATGAAACACTTTAGTCTTTCCCACAGCAAACAAGGGACTTCTTTTCCTCTGCAGCTCCATCCTGCTTGGGATGGGCAGCAGCATCTCTAACCACCCTGGCTGCAGAGAAGGGTTGCCCCAATGCAGGCTGGGATGTTGCTGCATGTCTGCTCCAGCTGTAGCCCAAACAAGGTTTTCTTCCATCAGCAAGTTCTCTGCTTCCTCCTGCAGCTCCTGCCTTTGTGCTCCCTGGGCGCCACAGCCCTACCCTCACATATTTGCCTGTGACCACCAGAAATGACTGGGGAGAAAGCCAAGCTGGGACCCGTGGGTCACCAGAGGAGACTATCCATCAGCCTCCCACCCCTGGCACAGCTCAGTCTCTCCCCAGCTGAGCCCTTCTGGGTGGCCCCAGGATCTGCCAGTCTGCAAGGGAGAGACAATGTGTGTCATGGTCCTGCCCTGAGGAGTGTGTCTGGGGACCAAGGGTTTGCCTGCTGCTGCCACTCTTGCCTGATAGCTGCTGTTGGCACCATGCTGGGCACAGAGGGGCCCTGTCTCCTTGAGTGGCACTTGAATGCTGGGAAGCAGCATCTCCTTCTGCCATGACCTGGACCCCCTGGTTCTCCTGGCAGGAAGCAAGGGCCTGACTCTGACCCCGAGCCTGCATGAAGGGACATATTTCTGCACAATTGAAGGCATCAAGCACCTCTTCCAGTCTTTCAGAGCCTCAATTTATTTGTTTGCTTGTTTATGTTTCCTCCTGGGCTGATGCACAGCACATGAGGCCCAGGCCACTCATGGAGCTGTCACAGCACAGGGAATGTGTGGCCAGGCTGTGGGATGAAACTGTCCCTGAGCTCAGGGTGAGCCCCGACTGCTAATCACAGATGGTTTAGCTTGGAAGGGACCTCAAAGCCCAACTTGTTCTACCCCCAGCCATGGGCAGGGATACCTTCCACTATCCCTGATTGCTCCAAGCCCCATCCAGCCTGGCCTTGGACACTTCCAGGGATCCAGGGGCAGCCACAGCTTCTCTGGGCAGCCTGTGCCAGGGCCTGCCCACCCTCACAGCCAAGAATTTCTTCCTACTCTCTGATCTCAATCTACCTTCCTGAAGGTGTGTTCTGGAGGTGAGTTCATTCCCATCCTCCCTGCAGTCTTCTGACAGATTGTTTCCCAGCCACACCAAGCACATGGTGCACAATGAAATCAGCTGGCTATGGGTGATGCCAGCAGACATGAGATCACCTCAGACATATCCCATAGACCCCTGAGGACTTTACAGGCCCCAAACTCGAGCCAGCCTCTGGCTTTGGTCAGGTGTTGGGGAGGTTTTAGGACCATGCCTGTGTTCTGAGGAGGGAGACACACTCCCTGAGAAGGGAATGCATCCCAGCTCTTGGGACCGCACCTGGACTGGAATGGTGTCCAGGGCCTCAGAGCCCCTTGCCAGCCCCCCTGCTCACATGCACAGACCCCCCTGCAGCAGCAGCACAGGCACAGGAGGAAGGCCCAGGCTCTCACTCCCCAGAAGGCATCATGCCCTGGGCATCCACTCATGCCTGGAGCCAGCCCTGCTGCTGCCCTCAGTACACGGGGGCCAGGGACACGTGTGGGGCTGACCCCCTTTTCTGCATGTGGGAAATGGATTTGTAGAGACTTCTTAAAACTTGACAGAAAGCTCACATAGTGTGTATCTGTATTAAACTTTGAGATAAGAAATGTTGACTTAGAAGTGTTATGGAATAAGACAGACCTTGTTGAGAGAGAAATAGAACTAGAAACGAGTTTCAAAGGATGATTTTGTAAATAAGACTGGATACTTTGGAGAAATAGAACTATGAAAGATGCATTGTGTTAAGACCCACGAGGGGTACTTTTGTATGATTGGCTTTAAGGCGTTTACAGCATGGCATGGCAAAAAGCTGATAAGCCAAGAAACGCTTATAATGTATTGTAATTAGGAAATAGTTTGCTTCTGATTGTGATGGTGTGAATTATAACATCTGTATTGTCTCACCCTTCTCATGAGACTGAAATAAAAAAAAAGGTTTTAAAATGCCTCTCAGTTACCCAACCTCTGGGTCAGAAAAGGGGTTAATCTGACAATGCATGCTGTGCTGGGGGATGAACACACCCCATGTCTTTAGGGCAGAGAATGAAACAGGGCACTCACAGGGTTTCCAGGCTGTGCAGCCCATCAAAGCCGTTGGCTCCCAGGCTTTGGATCCGGTTGTTGTGCAGGTGCCTGTGGACAAAACAGAGATGGTCAGTGGGGGTGCAGGCGAACCTTTTCCTCTGGTCCAGAACATCCTGTAAGCTGAGCACAGCCTGGGCTGGGATGCCAAGGGCCCTTACAGGGTTCCCTCTCTTACTCCATGAGACACATGTGGGGTGTAGTAGTGCTTGCAGAGAGCTACAGAGCTCCCATTCCTCTCAGAAATTCCAGGCTAATGTAGGAGTTTCCCCGAGATCTCCACCTTCACAGCTGCCAGGTGGCTGTGGATGAACATGCTTAAGCAAGAAGCTTCAAGAAACACCCTAGAGCTCACCTTAGCCTGGACTCAGCCCATCTGTGGCTTTACCAGCTGTTCATGGGCACTGGGTGCTACTTAAGGACACAATTGTATTTGGACTCCTTGGAGTCTTAGTATCAGCAAGAAGACTTTGAGTGCAAAATCATCTTGTTAGTCACAGTTTATTATCTTTACATGTGAATGGAAAAAAAAAAAGAAAAAAAGAAAACACTGCCAGTTCCTGGACCAGCTCCAGTCTGATTGCAATGAAAGTTGTCTTCAGTTCAGAGCTTCAGAGTGCCTGGCTGAAGTACTGGGGCCATGCCACAGGCTGATGCACATTCTCTGCACCACAGGAACAGTTTTTTCCTGTTCCCCTTCATCCTGCTGCTACATGCCACAAACATCTAGTGCTTACAGGCTTGGGAGCTCCCAGTTGGCACTGGGAAGCCATATGCTGGGGGCCCCTGCAAAGCCACCTGGGGTAATTTTGCTTTGGAAGCTCGGTAGGTGATGAGTTTCTGGAGTTCTGGGTTCTGTGTTTCCATGGATGCCTCACTTCCCTGTCTCAGTCTTTTGGCAAACCCAAGGCCTTAATCCCTGGATTCCTCATCTTGGATTATCAGAGACTCTTGTGTATGGGTGCACATCTCAGTGCTTCTTCCATGTCACTTCCTTTACAGCTACGAACTTGTGGCTAATTGTGCATCTCCCTCTGAAATCCCACTCAAGGCACCTCTGCATCCATGGACAGAGTTCTTGTGAGCAGTCTGAGAAAAGTCTGCTGAAAACCAGGAGAAGACAACCCACTGCTGCCCAGTCTGCACTTCTACCAGCCTGCACTTAACCCCCTTGGTGATGCCCGTGCTTGCAGTGCCACGCTCTGTGTGCTGACTGCCCACCAAGGTCTCTCAGGGGGGGTTTCCCATCAGTTCAGATTCTCTTTTAACACTAAGTCCATGTGGTGAATTGCTGCCATACCACTCCCCTCGGGGATCCTTTTGTCCCATGCCCATGATAGCACTAGCAAGGGATGCACCAGCCTTTGTCCAATGCTGCTGTCTCCTTCCAAGAGCCTGGGGGAGGCTCCATCCTGGCAGGTGGATCAATGGTTTTTTCATTATTTGCTGCTTGATCTAAATGTGTCTCAGCTTGAAAAATCTCTCACTCCACCTGGATGTGAGCGTGAGCTGTTTGGCTGAGCACAGGCAGCTCCCACTGCCAAATATTCTAGGGTAAAACAGGAGGAAGCTGGGAGTGGAGGAGCAGGCAGGCTCTAGGGCAATTTGGTAGGGGCCTGCAAAACAGAAACCAGCCTGAGATGGATGTTTGTCATTGGGATGAGAACATACAAATATTTCAGAGGAAGGGGAAGGGAAGGGAAAGATATCTGATAAAATATGTTTGCTCCTTTGAGCAAACGGGAAAAAAGAAAAGGATGTTGCCTGCAAGCAAACTTGGATTGTGACTTTTAGAGGAGAAAAAAAGCCTGAGATCAAAATAAGAATCTTATGGGAGAAATTTCTCTTTGTCACAAGAAAATAAGTTTGTGCTCAGATGGTTTCCTCCATCAAATGTTAGCAGCTTCTGGTCATGCTGCCTTCTCTTCAGTTGGTGCTGCAAACCACTTTGAGTTCTTTTGCCAATGGTTACTGCCTTTGACAAAGAGAGGGTTGGGGTCTGGAGTTGCTGTGGGATCACATGATGAGATACCACAAGAAACACATGCCCCAAACCCCTGTCTGCTGTGAGGGGACAGTGTGGGGACAAGGGAATGCTGAATGCCAGGGAAGGTGTGAGCTCCCTGGAGCTTTGTCAGGACGGTCTGACTGGACACCTTGTCCGAGCTCGGACATGCTGCGCGGCTGACTGCTATCACTGCAGGCAGGCAAGGAGACAGCAGAGAAAAGCAATCACCTGCTGTGTTTATATTTGGCTCTAGAGTGCTTTGTTTGGAGGCAGAGTAATGAAAATCATCCGAAGGAAGTTCTTTGTTGGTGAGAAAATTATGAACAACCAAAAAAGGGAGTTATAAAAAAATTTGCTGTCCAAGTTGAACTCTAGAGTTACTCAACCACATGGCAATAATAGAAACAAGAGAGCTGGAAAGGTAAACACTTGAAAAGACGTTCCTGTCTTCCATCCTGCCTTTTTTTTCTCCCCTGGTAAACAAATTTTAACAAGTGGAATTGCAACATCTCCAGTGCTTGTCAATTTGAGCTCAGCCCACACAACGTTATATTCTGCCCTGTAAATTACAGCTCAGCTGGCTTGATAGCAGCTCAAGGTGCTTGATTCTGGGCTATAAACAACCCCTACGATGCAAAAACATGGGAAGTCTTTAAGCTTTTGCTGTAACCCACCAGTCACCTTGGTAAGGGCAAAGGGCTTTAGGAGCTGGGTCTTTTCCTTTGCAGGTCAGTGCCATGGGGTGAGGGTGGGTTTGGGCAATTACCCATGGAAGGCTGTGCCCAGGATGAGGACAGTCACTGCTGTTCTGTGGGCTGGCTGTTCTCAGCCATGCACTTCCATCAGAAAGAATGAACTTCAATGGCCACACTGAGCCCTGGCAGGGGGGGACCTCCTGGGACCTCCCGCAGCAGCACAAGGGCTCCCGCCTGCCGTGGGATGAGCCAGCTCCTCTGCTGCCAGGTGAGCCCTTGCTGAAACCAACATCAGTGACAGTGGCTGCAGAATCCCACACAGGCTGGGGAGAGAGGCTGCAGCCTGGCTGGTGCCTCAGGTGGTGAGAAATTAGAAACAAAGCAGAAGAAAATCAAACCCTACAGGATTAATTCTGACCTGCAATAAGAAACATGCAACAGATTCTAGAAAGAAGATTTTCTCTCCTTGCCAACAATTTCTTACCAGAAATTGGGAATAAATGTGATTTCCCCCCATCATTCATGCAGCACCCTTAGTCAAATTTGTTCAGTTTTCATCTGACTTCCTTTTCCACTTAGTTTTTCAGTGAATTAAAAGGTCCTGGAGACAGCCTGAGAGACATTCCAACACAGGCAGTAGCTTCAACTCTGGCAATGCCACCTCCAAGAGAACTGCACATTTCTCTTACACAGAAGGGAAGCAAGCTGAGCTAGTGCCTAAATACTGCTTTAATGAAGGTGCTTGTCTGTATGGGCAAGAAAAGGGAAATTGTATCAGCATCTGCATTGAACACTGGTGAAAGCAGACCTGGCAGGAGAAACGTGGTGCTGATGCCCACACTGGTAACTGGATGTCAATGAACTGAAATGGGTGCAGAGAAGAGCAATAAAAATTATTAAAAGGCTGGAAAAAAAATAGGATGAAGACTTAGAGAACTCAATCTGTTTAGCTTATTAAATGAGATCAAGGGGATGAGTGCAGTGTAATGTATAGGATTCTTCCTGGTTAGAAACTGGGTACTAAAATGGTTCTGTGATTTAGCAGAGAAAAGAATAATAAGAACAAATGTCTGAAGTCAAAGCCAAAGAAAATTCAAATGGGAAATATGAGCGGGGTTTTTTTTAACACTAAGGATGATTAACCACTGGAACAGACTACAAAGAGAAGTGGTGGATTTGCTATTGCTTTCATTTTTAATGACTTAATTTTTTTCTTCTCAAAAAGGACAAATGCAAACATTTTCCATCAATTATTTACATTAGATGATTTGAACTAAGCTCAAATCTGACATCATATGAATTCTCCCCTGACGAGCCACTGCCATGATGAGCTTCCATCTTTATTGTAGCAAAATTGTCCTTTTCCTCAACTTGGCCATGGATAAGTAGAGAAATCTAAATCATAAATGATGCAAATTCCATGGATTGTTTCCATTACTGGAGGACCAGCATGAGGCTTGTCTGGTGAAGAATAAAGCTCAATCAGAAATTACATTCTCAGGGTGCATTGGAGCACGATTTTCTTCTTCCTCAAGTGCTGGAGAAGGAAATCCACTTTTGCCAAGGCAGCAAGCTTGGTCCTCCGAGAGAAAAGGCACTTTTGCCAATAAAAAGGCTCATGAATGGGACCCAGATGTCCCAGACAATATTGTTCTTAGTGATAATGAATTGCACATGCCTGGCACTCCCTGCCAACACTGAGGTTCCCAACAACTCTCAGAGAGACACTGGTAACTCCCTTGCACAGGTGAGGGCAGGGATTCACAGGCTCATCCTGCACCAGGCTGGGCTTTGGGTGCTAGAAAGCCCCAGGTACCACAGATGTCACTGAAATGTCTGGTGATCAGCTTCCCTGGAAAGCTGGGAAGTGTTGATGGTTTCTCCTAGGCAAGGAAGACACTGAAGAGCAATGGTCCCTTCTGAAAGTCTCAGCCAGAGTTACACCAGAACAAGGACAGAATGGGAATAGGAACCCAGGAGTCTTGCAAACAAGTTTTCTCTTCTAGTCACTAAACCATTCTGTTGAGAGAGCGCTGCATCATGTCTTTTAATGACAAAAACTGTAAGAAAGAGGAATGCTACTAAAGATCTTTCACTTACTATCTTCACACTTTCAGCTGGAATGTCCTGAGTGACCATGACAGTAAATTATCAGCTGATATTCAGGCTGTGTGAATGTCAAGTGCAGCAGAGGGGAGAACCAGCCTTCTATGAGCAAACACACTATCAGGCTTTTATACATCTCCAGGAAAGAGGTATTAGTGCTTACTAGCTATGAAAAAAGCAAATGAAGTGACAAGGATAGCTAGAAGAGGGAAAATGGGCACACAACAGCATTGTACCATGATATAAACCAGAATTTTTGTCTTTCATGCAGTGTACACAGTACACCTCTCCATCTGAAGGTGTGAAGGAAAAAAGAAGTGTAATATGAGAACTAACTTCTGATTTTACGTAGACAGGTAGTAACAGGACAAGGGAGAAAGAGGATAGATTTTTTTTAAAACTGAGAGGGGATAGATTTAGATGAGATGTTGGGAAGAGATTCCCTGTGAAGGTGAGGAGGCCCTGGCACAGGTTGCCCAGAGCAGCTGTGCCTGCCCCTGGATCCCTGGAAGTGTTCCAGGCCTGGGACAGGGCTTGGAGCAACCTGGGCTAGTGGAAGATGACCCTGCCCATGGCAGGGGTGGGACTGGATGGGCTTTGAGGTCCCTTCCCACCCAAACCATCCTGGGATTCCATGTTTCAAACCAGGTAAGTGGATGGGGACTGGAAGAGCTGAGCTGAGGGAAGGGTGCAGTAGACATGACACATACAGCAGTGGCATAGAGGAGATGGACACAGAGCACAAGAATTAGAGGGCGTTAAGCAAAACAAACTGGTAATGGCACGAGAACAACTTTTCCCAGAGTCCATTGTTTTGACCAGGTAGGCGAAGGGCGAGGGGCAGGTCAGAGGAGTAGATCTTCTCTTTTGCTCCCATTATGGGGCCAAAATGATTCCTGGAGGTTTGCAGGAGCTAAGGCTCCCTGTGAGCCCAAAGAAGGAGGGATCTGTGTTTTGACCTTGTTTGCTCTAACCTAAGGGATTCTCTGCTATATGATGGAAGTAAAACTAGTTGAAGATTTTCTCTGTCCAGGTCCCTCATTACAGGGCAAAACTCTCTACTGCTTGGCCTGTTTTGGAAAGTTCACTCTGGCTCTGTCCCACACACATCCCAACATGTCTGCTGAGAGCTCCTTTGGTGACATCAGGGAAGAAGGGAACTGCAGCCCACTGCAGAGATGTGGCAGCAAGGACACATCTGCAGCAGGGGGGATTTCCTGGCAATGTAAGATTTTACTTGAGAACCCCTCTGGAGGGTGGGACTGAAAGAGGTGCTGTGATTCCTGGCTTGAGACTTCTTGCTGAATTCAGCTGACAGAGGAAATGAGGGACACAACTGGGAGTTGCTGTCAAGCACTTTATTGGACTGTCAGCACAGCAGCATGGGGGTTTCAGATGCTGACTGCTGAATGAAAAATCTCTTATGCTCAAGAAAGTGGATGATTTTTGTAAAGCAACCTTTACTTCATACAAACCATCAGCTGAAAAGTATTCAGTATTATTTCTGTGTGCAGATACTAAGATACATCTGGTCCTGAATAGATCAGACTGGAAGGTAACCACCTATTCCCATAAACTATCCTGATCAAATATCTACCTCTCTTCTGCCATCAAAGCACAGTGCCAGCACCCCAGCACACAGAGCCCTTGTTATTAAAGCTGGGAAAGGGTGGTGCCAATTATGGAAAGTCATGGATTTCATGATGAGTGATGTACATGGGGCCCTGCTCACTGAACAGCCTGCAGCCCTAGTTTGAAACCTGCAGGAGCAATAGATGGGAATAAGATCAGGGAATTCCTCAACAAAGGTGTCATTTATTAGCAGACAGTGAATCTTTAAAGTATTCCAGATTGAGGCTCTGATGTCAGTGCTTGTGGCGGTGCAGGATGGTGAAATGGTTCTGCCCAGGGCACAGGGGTGTGGAGGAGGAGCAGCACAGCTGCACCTGGGAGGCTCCTGCCCTCAGCCACGGTCAGCCATGGTCAGCCATGCTCAGCCATGCCCAGCTGTGGTCAGTCATGGTCAGCCATGGTCAGCTGTGGTCAGTCATGATCAGCCCTGCTCAGCCATGCTCAGCCGTGCTCTGCCATGGTCAGCCGTGCTCTGCCATGGTCAGCCATGCTCAGCCGTGCTCAGCTGTGTCCCTGAGCACTGACCAGGCTGCACAGGAAGGATTTCCCTGTACTCAGCCCTGTCTGCCCGTGCCTTTCTCCCCCGGGGCTCATTCTAACGCCCTGTAGCCGGCAGTTTCCATGTTCACAGCAGCAGGCAGATCCTCCATCTACCTGCAAACGCAGACATTCCCAGCAGGGGAATGTCTCCTCTCCAGCTTGGCTGTCTTTGGGAACATTTACTTGTCAGCTCGGTGGGTGAGTCTGGAGCAGGGACATATCCCTGCTTGGGACACAGGAGGGACACTGGGTGACTTTCCACTGGTGATGTGTTGACAAGGGTTTGCATGGAAGCATGGGGGAGATTTATGGGGCCAGTTCTGCCAAACACTTGTGATCCCACAAAAATGTAGCATCGTGTCCCACAGAGCCTGGCAGGATCACACATGTGTTCCCTTCCAATTGTATGTGGTGGGACATTATTCCCTCCCTTGTGACCTAATGGTCAATGACTTTTATTTCTCAAGCTTGCCTGGTTAATTAAGGAGTTGCTTCTTGCCCACAGTATGGGATGAGCCAGAATGAAAGCAGCATACTTTGGAGGCTGAAATGAAACCCCAAATGTCAGCTCACCCGCTGAGCGAGCTATTAAAGCTGACTGAAGTGGTTGCATTATGGTGGCCAGGGGTTGCCTTAGAGAATGAGCACTATTGTGGGTGAAAACTACTTTTTTGATTTTTCTCAAGTTGCTTTTTGCTTTTCTCCTAAATAAGCCTTTATACTTTGTCTAAACAGATGAATTTGATGCTTAATAAAACTCTGAACTGTGCTTTGTCCAAGCACTTTCCATGCTGGATGGTCTCAGTAAACACTTTAAATTTTGAAAGGGAAATAATTGCTAAACTTTCACTAAGGCACTACATGCTGAGGTTACTCAGCACCCTGCTATCAGTACAAATTACCAAACTAGAGGTGACATTTCATGTGTGTAGAGGAGCTCTAAAGCATTTGGCAATCACACCCGAACTTGCTAATCAACACCAAAGAAGTAATAAGCATCTAATTTGCACATGTGAAGCTCCTTTTAAAGGGAAGATCATCTGCGAGCCTCTGCCGATAGAAAGGATGCCCCTCCTGAGCAGCTGGCAGAGGGATCAGTTCCCTTTCTGCCGGGGGCTGTGGCTGCTTGGTGTCCCACTGCCCGTGGAGGGAGGTTTCCACCCCGGAGCAGCCCTGCTCTCCCCAGCGCTCCCAGCTCTGGCTGGGAGATGCTAACAACGCGAACTGGACAGCAACCCCCCCGCAGAACATCTGACCCGCAGATGTACCACACTCATGCAAATAAGCAGGCACGGGCTGGGACAAGGTGTTGGTTTAAAATCGTATTTGGTAATAAAAGGGGGTAGGGGGAGGAGGGGGAGTGAGCTGGTATGTTTTCCAAGAAATTAAAATATTACTTTTTTGACCTGACTGAAGATTGTTGCAATTTAATTAATTTTTTTCATGTTACTAGAAATTCCTGTAGTTTTAACACAGGGATTGGAGATAGGAAAATAAATGAGAAGGTTTTTGTTGCTTGAGGCTTCAAGGAAAATAATCTCTTTTTTGTTTCCTGTTACTGACTTTTCTTTAATACAAAACATTTCTTAAATTATATCAGGGAGCTTTCTAGCTCTTCACTGAAAAGTGGGGAAAATATCAAAAGAGGCAAATTTAGCATTTCATATCAAATGAAGGGGGATAAACCCTCTGCCCCTTGCCCCAGGGGGAGTGAGCAGCAGGGATTCCCGCAGGAGGAGGGCAGCACCTTGTCCCAGCCGAGGGAATAAGAAGTGGAGGAGGCTTACAGCACCACGAGGCTGCTGAGGTTCTGGAAGGCGAAATCAGGGATGTGCCAGATCTGGTTGAGGGCCAGGGTCATGGCCTGCAGCGCTGGCAGGTGGTTCAGGGCTCGCACGGGGATCTCCGTCAGGGCGTTATCGTCCAGCCACAGGTGACGCAAGGAGAGCAGCCCCTCAAAGCTCCTGTCGGGCACCACGGCGATGAGGTTTGCATCCAGACGCCTGGGGGAGAGAAACAGGGGGGCATCAGTGAAAGCCCTTCCCGAGGTGTTGAGCAAACGGAGCACGCCAGCGGCGGGATGGATTGATGGCCAAGGAGATTGGACTGGGCTGTAAATAGTGATTAATATGTGAAGGTGTCATGACGCTCCCACCTGCGCTGGGAGATGTCTGACCACTGCCAAGTGATGCCTCAGGTTTTGGCTTTTCTATTTTTCAGATTCTGTGCTGCTTTAGTGTGTGGGTCTGGGCTTCATATAAAGGGATAGTAAGCTCTCTTCACAGAGTAGGGAGACAAAACAATTCCTGCTCTAGCTGGGGACCAAGGACAGCTGATCCAGGCCCAAGAGCACAAACAGCGTGGGCTGAAGAGAGAAAAACAAGCAGGATGGGACTGCATGGGCTGGAGCTGTAATTGCGCAATTAATTCCAATATGCAAATGGACCAAAACTTATAAAAGTGAGAGACCCTGTGACCAGTTGTCCATTTTGTGACCATTTTGGGTTCACCTGGGGTGTAGCCCTGGCTGGGCTCTTCTGCTGCCCAAGGTGGATCTGTTGAGGTCGCCAAATAAAACCCTGCTTTATTCTTTAGCTCTGTCTAGTCTCTGATCTAGGTCAGCCTGCACAAGGCATCACAAGGCCATCCCTACTTGATGCTCAGTGGGTGCTGCCAGCTGATGGCAGCTCCTGAAGCACCGTGCTTGGGCTGAGTCCCTCGAGTGGCCCCCGGGCCAGCCGTGGCTTGCAGCCCCCCCTGAACTTGGAGCATCAAAGCTGCATCCCGGGGCTGGGCTTGCCAGGGACCCGCCTGAGCAGTGCCAGGCTCACACCCACGGGCGTGCAGGACACCAGGCCGGGAGCAGGGCCCTATTCCAGAAGGAAAGGACCTGTCTGGAAATGGGAAATGTGTCACAGCTCTGCTCGGGGTCCCGTGTGGGATCCCAACCACCAGGGGCACCTGTGTAGTAGTCAGAGCCCATGTCACGGGGCAGGAACTGAGCCTATGCTCTGCTATTGCACCTTTGGGCCTGTCCTCCCCTCCATTTGCCAGTTGCTTCTTTTTAATCATCGTGGAAAGGTTAAGGTGGTTGAATTTGAGGTTTAATTTGGTAATAAACATTAATTTTGAACACTTGTTTTTGTTTCAAAATAGAATGACAAGCCAAAAAAATATTAAGGTTATTATGAATAAAACTTAGGTTTGGGAATCATCTCAATAATAAAAGATCTAAAGATCTTTTATTGCAGTGATGGTGAGCAGGATACAATGTGTTATCGGTAGATTTTGAAACCAAATTATAGGAGGAAAATACTTCAGATTTGGACGAAATACCAGGAACCAATTATGCAAAATTTTAATTTCCATCCACAGCCAACAGAGCTTATTTTATTTTTCCAAGCTATCTAAGGCAGAGATCTCTGAATTCAAATTGCAAAGAGGAAGCACTTTGTCTCTTATCAAAGCATGAGAGAAGGAAGTTAAGAGAGCTGTCATGGCCCAGCCCTCAAATCAATGACCCTCCAGAAAGGAATGTCGTAAAGAAATCAGTATTCTCGACTATATGAAGTAATATTTTTGATGAAAGTTGAACACCAGAGCAAACCCCCAGACACTGTTACCCCCCAGGTATGATCCTTCTTCAAAGAGTACCAACATTTCTTAATTCACAGAACACTGCAATGACTGCAGGAGGAGGAGACCAAAGCCTCCAT
This sequence comes from Pyrgilauda ruficollis, assembly GCF_017590135.1. Classification (NCBI taxonomy): domain Eukaryota; kingdom Metazoa; phylum Chordata; class Aves; order Passeriformes; family Passeridae; genus Pyrgilauda; species Pyrgilauda ruficollis. The sequence goes on from NW_024531599.1 coordinate 1,228,812, forward strand.
CACAAGTGGGAGAGGGGAGAGGCTGAGGGCAAGCCTTGCTTTCAGCAAAGGGGTGTGGGTGGTATTTCCTGGGTGAAATTCTCAGATAATCCTGGGAAACAAACCTTCCCTACATCACAGAAAAAGAAGCATTTCCTGCCCTGGCTGGCCTGACCTGGATGGACAAATCTGGAGATTTGTACCTGGTTAAAAAGTGCAGTCAAACCTTCCTGAGATCTTCAGAAAAATGTCCTTGAAAAGTAGAGTAAAAGCTCTGGTACAGCATCACCTTAGACTGGAACGATAACTCAGGGTGGGTTAAACCCCTATTCCATTACTCCCATTTTCCCACATTAATGTATTAACCTCAGAGGGTGGGCAGGCCCTGGCACAGGGTGCCCAGAGCAGCTGTGGCTGCCCCTGGATCGCTGGAATTGCCCAAGGCCAGGCTGGACAGGGCTTGGAGCAGCCTGGGATGGTGGAAGGTGTCCCTGCCATGGCAGGAGGATGGAAGTGGATGGGCTTTGAGGTCCCTTACAACCCAAACCATTCTGTGATTCTGTGATTCTGTGATTCTGTTCGGTTGAGAGGATCACATCACACCCAAAGCTCCATCCCCACAGGTTTTGTGTCCTTGCTCAGAGGGCCAACACAAGACAATGGATTTTGATTTTTCCTGTTGAGAGAGTGGGCACTGCAAGTTCTGCCCCAATTTACTTACTGCCCACCGCCCCCCCCCCCCCCCCCCCCCCAGAGAATAAATCAGAGAATAACATAATTTATCTTCTTGAGACAACAACTCCAAAGAATAAAGATCAGAAAAGCAAACCCTGCAGCAGCTCAGAGTAAGGCTAAGGATTCTATTTGAAAATGTCATCAAAATGTTTTGAGACAAACAATAACTTTTTGAGCTTCTTCTGCATGAACTGTTAATTTTTGCTTATTTTTTCCCATTCCTTCCTTGGCATAAGAATTCTGTTAGGTTTTGGCATCATAAACTGTTAAAATAATAATAATAATTAAAAAAAAGCAGCACCACTTATTTTTCCCTGAGATATTCTTTCATCCAAATCCCTATAAGTTTACTGAAAATAGTTTTAAAGTGAATGCTCAGTTTCCAGTTTAATTAATTAAAGAACAGGAGATGAAAATACCCATGAGAATAGTTATAATTTCTCAAACCCAAATGAAGCTTTCAGAAATGGAGATGTTAAACCAGAGCCAGGTACACCAGGCTGAGCTGGGACAGGGACAGGGACAAGGGAGCAAGGTGGAGCCCATGGCTGTCCAACTTTCCATCCCACTTTGCTCCTGAGCTCCTCAGTCTGACTCACAAAGGAGTTTGGTTCATGATGGTGACTCAGGATTTGGGGAAACCATGAATGCTGCTGGATTTGCTCTGTGGCTGCTTAGCAATACCCAGGAAAGGCCTTTTTTCCCCTAGGGATGTCCGTGGGTATGAGGAGTGCAGCACGGGTGCTTGGTGGAGGTTTTTGAGTGCTTGGATCCATCCAAGGAGTTTGTTAGCATCCTGGATGGCTTCTGGCTGTGGACATGCTGCAGCCTCGTGTGTGCACAGCTCTGCACCTGCACAGCTCGCTGCCAGTGAGAGGTCACCTGTGCAGGGCTCAGGTAACCCCAGCTCTGCTGCTCCTCAGCTCTGCAGGGGCTGCCTGGTGACCTCCTGGCGAGGTGTGATGTGTGGCAGCTGACCACCAGACACTCTCTGGGGTCACTTTCTGGGGTGTTGGGGAGCTCCAGTGGTTACTGTCAGTCTGCTCCAGAGTGTGGAGATTAGAGCTCAGATTCCTCAGTGGAGCAAAAGGGAGACTTTCTGCTGGTACAGTGAGCTGGACCTGAGAAGCCTCAGAATCAGCAGCCTGCTTGGACCACAGCACCTCTCTGGAGACAGGTGAGTTAAAATTAGGAACAAGGAAGTGCCCAGGTGAAGGCATTTCACGTGCAGCACGACGGGCAGGGCTCCTTATTGCCTTTGCAGCACTGCTGAGGGGACCTGGGCTCAGTGACAGCTGCATTCCTGGCACCAAGGGATGGTTAATTGCTCCTCAGGGAGCTGCTGGCTCTTTCTGCAATAGATGTGCATTCTTTCTAATAAAAGCTGTGCATGTGGGGATTGCTAATTGCTATGGCTTTCAGACAGCTCTTTACTCTCTTCTGGAAGCAGAAAAGCTGAAGTTCTTGGCACAGAGTTGTTAGTAATTATATCAATTATACTAAACAAAAACCAACCCAACAGTTCTCTCCTTTCTTCAGTGTGTGACTCTGGCTCCATAAGTGTTTTGTGTTATGATTTATACCTGAGGTAATTGGGCTGATTAGTGGGTAAATGAGACAGCACAGGCCAGGGCTGGCTCCTCACCTTCTACGGAGATGTTTTAATCTTTATTTCACCAAATCACTCCGTTGGTTTTCACTGCAAGCTTTAACCCTTTGCTTGCTTGCAGCAGAAGATGCCTCTTTGACAGAGCTGCTGGATGCCTCAGGAGAGGGGCTCATCCCACGCCTGCTGTGGAGCAGTGCTACAGGTCTGGAGAGAGGATCACACGCAGGGACTCCACATGTCAGCACGGCCAAGACTTCCAAATGACTTCATGGGCTCAAGCAAGGCTCTGCAGAGAGCTGGCCTGTCTGTTGCATGCAGAAGGAGGTGATTTTAAGTGGGACACTCAAGAACAACAGCTTATGAAAACCAGCAGCTGCTGAAAGTCTCAGTTTCTGGCTTTAGAGCTGCATCTGCTGCTGAGAGTTACAGGGTGTTTATATGACTTCAACATGACACTGACTCAAGTCCTAAAAGTGCCTGCAGTCACCTCAGACTTGGGGACTACAGGGGTAGTGAGAGATGGAGCTGCCTGGAAGGACATCCAAAGTCCACTGCTCTGAGGCAGCTTTTTCCCTGAGCAGATGTTCACATCTGTGCAGAGCCAGGGTGAGAGGACCAGGTCAGCTCCAAATGTGTGTGCCTCATCTTGCCAGCTGCTTTCTTTGCTGCTGCTGCTGTGGAGTGACAGCTCTGGGGAGGCAGAGGAACCATGTGGGATGGAAAATGGAAGTGTTTCCTTAGGCAGGACATTTTCAGGTCTGCTTCATACTGAGTTCCAGGGCTAAGGGACTAACATGCCTTGGAAGAGGCCCTTCATTGCTTGAATGTTGTCTGTGTTTGAGAAATGCTTGTGGAGAAATCAACTGCCTTCTTGTCAGGAGCAGTCCAGAGTGGATGGTGGCATCAGGAACACTTCTAGAAGGAACCAGGCAAATAGGGAAGTCCTTTTCCAAGGAGAAAGGGTCAAGAGTGGGAGATTCCTCCTTTCCAATGAGCAGAAGTCAAGCCAATGCCACCAGTGCAGCCACTGGGGAGGTCTGGCCAGGGGTGGGGTCTGTGCAGTCCTCAGAGCAGTGAGTTGTGAGGTTTGTGTTAATCCTGAGCTGATCTGACATCTTGTGTTTTCTGTGTCACAGACCCAGCAGTTTCTGAGAACTGTCTTTTCCCAAGAAATGCTTCCAGAGTGTTTCAGAGGATGTACAAGTATGTTTCTGAGCTGTTGGTAACATAACTGGCAGAATAACCAGAATAACCAGGGGATAACCAGAACCAGTCTCTCTGTTCCCTAACAGATGTGGTGCAAATGCCTCAGCCTATGACTGGCAGAAGCAAATTTACCCATCTCTTACCATTTCCTTCTGGCTGTGAAGCATTTACAGGGAGAGCTGCAGCCTGGAAACCAACAGAAATGCTCAATACCATGCTGTCAGGACATGTCCCAAATTTTGCTGCTGATTTTCCCTTCCTCACACACATCAGAGCCAGTGAGAGCTGTCTGTCTGCATGTCTTAGACCACTTGTGTCAGTAACTGTCCTGCAGCACAGTCTGGGGTGTTCCCCACAGCGCAGTCACCACAGGGCACTGGGACCTCAAACTGCAGCCCATCTTCACAGCATTTTTTGTAACACATTGTGCTATTATCTCCCTTGATTAAGCTGGAGGAGATTTGCCACTGAAGGTCATACACAGCACTGAGCGGTGCAGGGCTGGGCTGTGCTCTCTCCAGACCAGGGAGCTTCTCTGTGGTTCCCTGTCCCCAGCAGAACACAGGACACAAAGAAAGGAATCCTGGGGGGAGAGCTGTGGCCACTGAAGGTGTGAGGGCTGAGGCAGCAGCATGGTGAGGAAGCACTGCAGCCCACCCCTGCCAGCCCAGCCCAGGGACACCAGAGAGGAGCTCCTGTCTCCCTGGCCTCAGTGCACACGTGTGTCAGCTGAACAGAGCTGAGCTCACCAGAAATGTCTAATTGGTGCCTTCAGGCAATCGTGTCTCTCTTCCTGTCTGAGTTTATCTTGAAAGGCTCGATTGAGTTACCTCCTCTCCCACAATAGGATCTAAGTTCCTTGTAGTAACATAAGAAGGAGATGATGTCATTGCAGCTCCACTTCTCCGATAACTTACTAATGACTGGGGCCAACACCTCAGCTCCTTTCTCAGGCAGAGCTGCCAGGCTGAGTCAGTAGCTGGCTGCTGAGCTCCAGGAGCTGCTGGGCACGGAGCTGAGGGCACGGTGAGGGAGGGCAGCTCCGGGGGCACCCTGCCCGAGGCCACTCTGTGCCCACTGCCACGCTGCCAGCTCCACACATGCTGCTCCTTGTGCCCTGCCCAGCACTTCTGGGCCTGACACACAGAGGCAGCAGGCCCTGGGTCCCTGAGCTGCCCAAGGAACCAGGGGAGGAGCAGGGTTCTTCTTCTCCCAACTGATACCAGCTGGGACAGGACAAAGGCAGCCAGGGACTGCAGTACTCACCTGGAAAGGGGAAAGCTGGGTTAAACGTCTGCCTGCCTCTTGTGTCTTTGCTGCCATAATGAACTGTAGATTCAGTGGGGAAATGGAGCTGTGGGAGTGGTCCCAGAGGAGGCCGTGTTGGGGGCTGGAGCCCTTCTGTTCTGGAAACAGGCTGAGAGAACTGGCCCTGGTCAGCCTGGAGAAGAAAAAGCTCTGGGGAAACCTCAGAGCTCCTTCTTGTGCCCTAAGAAGGCCTATAAGCAAGATGGGGACAGACTTTTTAGTAGGGTCTGGAGCAATAGGACAAGGGGAGATTTAGACTAGATATAAAGAAGAAATTTTTTACATTAAGATGGTGAAACACTATCACAGGCTGCTCAGAGAAGTGTCCCTTCCCTGGAAGCATTCAGGGTTGGATGGGGCTCTGAGCAGCAGGGTGGAGTTGAAGATGTCCCTGCTCTTTGCAGGGGATTGGACTAGATGACCTTTAAAGGTCACTTTCAACCCAAAGCATTCGATGATTCTGTGAATGACACATTATTGCCGTGTAGGCCAGCTCCTACACCTCGCATCTCTGCTGTGCCACAGAAAGCCTCACAGCCCTCAAGCAAGACTCACAAGTGGTGCCTGGCTCCATTTCCAGCTGGAAACTTGTGAAAACCATCCCAGGCAGTGAATGGAGGTTCAAGACACAAACATGTTTGCAGTTGGCTGTGGAACAGGACCCGGTGAGAACGTTTGCAGGGCTCTGTTTGGACTGCAATGAGTCTTCCCTCCTGACTCAATGGGGCATGTTTCTGTGGGAAGCTCTCCACGAGGGATGCTCAGGAAATGAAATCAGGGCAATACCTAGACTCCACACAAAGTGTCTTTGGTGTAGACAAGAGGGCTTTGTTATCCTCAGTTGCAAACACCTCCAAAACCCCTCAGGTCAGAACGGTGCAAGAAGGATTGCCAAAATCTCTGTGCAGCTATAGAAACTGCTGAAAGCTGGGCAGCTGTGCCAGCTCCCCAACCAGCCTCTCCCTGGGCCCTGGCATTGCCCCCTTGGCCACGGTGCCAGGCACAGGGAAATGGAGAAGGTTCAGGAAGCAGCTGGAGGCTGAGCAGAGTGGCTCAAAGCTGACCAAGAAGCAGGGCCTGGGTACCTGCTGGGAGCCATGGTGTTTGTCAGGCCTGGGGCAGCTGGAAAAGAAAGGGAGGGCAGCCCTCGGGACAGAAGGAACAGGACATGCTGTGCTCTGGGGAGAGGGGCTCCGAACAGATCTGGGTGCACTTGATGCTGGGTCCAGCTCTGGGGCCATCACAAAGGAACACACAGGTCTGTTCATGTGTGTCCAGAGGAGCGCGCAGGGATGATCCAAGGGCTGGAGCCCCTCTGCTCTGGAGCCAGGCTGGGAGAGCTGGGGGTGCTCACCTGGGGAAGAGAAGGCTCCAGGGGAGCTCAGAGCCCCTTCCAGTGCCTAAAGGGCTCCAGGAGAGCAGGAGAGGGACTTGGGACAAAGGATGGAGGGACAGGACACAGGGAATGGCTTCCCACTGGCAAAGGGCAGGGTTAGATGGGATATTGGGAAGGAATTCTTGGCTGTGAGGGTGGTGAGACCCTGGCACAGGGTGACCAGAGCTGTGGCTGCCCCTGGATCCCTGGTAGTGTCCAAGGCCAGGCTGGATGGGGCTTGGAGCAACCTGGGACAGTGGAAGATGTCCCTGCCATGGCAGGGGGTGGAACCTTAAGGGAGTTGAGCCTTAAGGTTTCTTTATACACAAACCGTTCCAGGATTCCATCATTCTTTGATAGATGTTGCCATTTAAATATGTCCATTCCTTGCTCATCTATCTCCAGTTTGCCTGAAGCTCCTCTCTGGCTCATCAGCAGTGGATGAACCACAACTCCTTACATACATGTGAACTTACACACCAATGCTTGAACACCTGGGACCCATCTTCCTTTGGCACTGACATGTCTATTGTGTGGAGCAACTGTTGTCTCTCATTTCTATTGAGCCATCACCAGGGACACACAGCATGGCCTGGGTGCTCATGTGGGTGAATGAGCTCAGGTTCATGACATTACATGGGTTTTGCCATGACAAAGGCTAATGGAAACACATTGGAACCTTCTTCATGACTTTATGAGTCAGGAGTGTGGATGTGAGCTGTGATTGTTGTTTCTTCAGTGCTCACAATGTGCCCAGGACACACACTGGGGGCAGCCAAGGCACTTCCTGAAAGCTCTTCCAGCCTGGGATGGGAAGTAACAGTGTGTTTGAGGAGCATATGGAGCTGGAGTCAAGTTTCAGTGTTTGTCAGTCTCTTCTGAGGGACCTCTGCTTATTGAAAGGTGGGTTCTGCAGTCACTGCAGTGTGGGCAGAGAAAGGGGGGAACAATCTGGGGAGATATGTGACCACCCTGCTGCACTGCCACAGTCAACACAGAGAAGTTTGGAGGTGACTACAGTACCTGGTGGGCACAGCCAGGCAGGAATAGCCACTGCCAAGCTGCTGGACAAGCACACCCCCTGTGCTGGGACCTCTTCATTGGCAGCACAAGTGGGAATTCTGGAGGTGCTGGGGCGTGGCAAGGGAGTCCCTCACCATCACCATCACCCCCTTCCAAGTGCTGCCAACCACCAGCTCAGTGAATGGGGAAATTGGAAAGTGAAGTCTCAAGAGAGAAGCTGATATTGTGGACATGCTGGCCCAACTCAAGGTCATAGGGACCTGAATGAACTACTCTCTGCACATTCCAGGAAAGGATTTCAAAAGAAAGGAAGCTGCTGCTTCTTACACATCATGAGAACAGATGAGGCAGCTAATGCAGCTGGGGCAGTTTCTCTGTCTTGTATCTTCATACACCATCCTTGGAGGAGATACCAATTCATGCAGACAGCTTTTTTCTGTATTATTTTCCAGTTCTTGACTGAAGTTTGCTAAACTTTTAGCTGTTAGTCTGGTAAACCACATAACACTCTTGTCTTCCTGGGAGAGGAATCCTGGAATCCTTCACAGCATTGACACTTAGAAGCATGGGATACATGGACATTGCCTTTATATAAGCTTCACAGCAACTCATTGCTGAAAAACAGCAAGTAATGAATGAAAAACAAATGCAGTAAGGATTTGTTGTGGCACTGCTAAAGTGAACTGCTCCTTGAGGATGATACATTCAACAGCCTGTGTGTGGTCATTAAATCTTCCTCTTAAAAATGCCATTGAGACCATTGTACTGGGATAACCACATTGCATTTCATGGGTTTTTACTGCTAAGCAGAAAAGACTCTAATCTGACCAGCTGAGTTCCTCCTACTGACAGGAAAAAAATCCATGTCTGCGATGTACCACCAGCCATGCCTCCTTTCTGACTTGCTCTGAGAACAGCAGTTGCAAATTCAAATCCCTCCAGCTCTGGAGTGTAGAGAAATTCCTCCCTGGTTAGAGGGTAAGCTTCTCCTTGCATTTGTATTTTTGGGCAAGATGATCTCTGATAGATTTCCCTGAGGGCTACACAAATGTGGCTGGGCCATGTTCAGGGGGCTGTGGGGAGCAGAGATGCTCAGCCCTGCTGTGGTACCCCTGCTCTGATGGGGTGTGTCAGCTTGGGGGCCTGACTTTGCTGGATAAAAGTGAGGGGTGGGGACAGGGACATTTTTCTTTTGCCTTCCAAGTGCAGGAAAACCACATCTCACCCAGCCTTATTCACGTAGAACTTGAAACCAGTTATAGGGTCTTTCTATAGCCAGAAGAGAAAACCAGGTTCCTCCAGAGAGTGATTCATCCCCCAGAGAGGGCTCTGAGATAACAGAGATGATTCACCCTCTGCAGATGCTGATCATTTTCCACTGCTCCTGGGGTGAGGTAATATCTAGACAGCCACGGTCAGGGGAGACAAATCCACCTGGTTTGCCTGAGGGAGACGTGGGCACAGCAGAAACTTATCCAAAGTGAAGGAAGGTTGTGTTGTGAGGCTGTGGTGGTGACTCAGAAGAATTTGATCTCCTTCTTGGCAGTATTTTAGGATCCTCCATGTGACCACGAGGGAAGGATCCAGCACCCCGGTCACAGCAGAGGCACAAAGACACCAGTCCCCTGGCCCCAGACACTCAACACTCCAGCTACAAACCCAGGGTTCTTTGTGGCTGTGCCAAACACCACGGTGGCTGTGGTGGCACAAACACCACAGTCACCTGTGGGCTGCAGGGAAGCTGCTTCTTGGGTCCTAGCAAGAGCACAGTGACCAAGATACAGGTTTTGCCCCAGTAAAAGAGAGGGATGCATGTTCTGCCAAGTGGTTTTACAAACTTTGGCTTTTGAAAGTACATTGCTGCTCATCATTGCAGCAAAAATGGGTTTCAGAGGTACTGGGGAGCACACTCTGAACAGCATGGGGAGATGAGCTGAATGGCAAAGCAAGCTGCTGGAACAGGAAATAAGGTCCAGCCATGCACTTTGTTTCCTAGTCAGGGATACTCCTGAACCCAGACCTGGGATTTGGACTGGGCCCATATAAACAGAGGAATGAGTCCAAAATCTGAGTGTTGAACTGCATTTGTATTCTAATGAACCTTTTTCTCCTCAAACCTTGTCTGACCTTGCTAAGCTATCGTTGCTAGTCCTGGTGACAAACATGGAGCTCCAGTGGCAGCTCAGACTGGCTGGAGGGAAGAGCTAGGGCACGGCAGGTTGGAGGACAGCCCGAGGTATACAGAACCAGAAGAATGTTATCAAAGTCTGTGCCAAAAAGGAGTAATTCCTCGGAGTTTGCTTTATCGTTGATGAACCAAATTATGAGAAGTGGCCTCAGGAGAAGACATCAGTCCCTTCCAGGGACATAGCCCACCTGAAATAAAATTGTATAATCTCTTCCCTGTCTGTGCACTGGCTCAACTGCACAAGCCACAGGGGCCACTGTGCCATTTTCATGTGACTCCCAGGCTGTGCAAGCTATACCTGAGAGGCAGCATCATGGCAGTGCAGCCAGAGAGGCTCCTGCTTCCACACAGCTTCGAGGAGCACTAGCAGCAACCAAACTTCAGCAAAGACTCACCACACCATGGCTACATCAGTGCCTGAAAATTAACTTCAGTACATCCAGATATGTGGCACATCTGCCTGCAGTGGTCACTTGAATGTGGTAAACGTCTGCTCTTGGACCCTCCCAGCCTATCTCCTTTGTAGAAATACAATTAAAGCCTGAAGAGCCAAAATGGAGATCAGGCTTGTGAAAACAGAAGTGGGGACAAAACTCCCCTGACTCAGTTGTGCTGTTGCCCAGAGCTGGCTGCTGGGAAGAGGGGTCTCAGGGAAAAGGGGATTTCAGAGCTGGGATAGGAAGGTTTTGAGCAGCCTGTGTCCTCACAAGTGGAAGGACAGCATGCTACTGACACTGTGATACCCAGCCTGGGCTCCTTTTCCTGCTGCAGGAATGCTTTCATAAGAGGGGAAATCCAAGGTCCTGTGTGCTCAGCAGCAGCAATCACCAGGGAAACATTTACAGTCACTTTGCTTCAGCCCATCTTCATACACTCCATCAGAGCTCCCTCACTGCTCTTCTCTGGCCCCCTTTTGTGCTCCAGAAAGATTCTGGAGCGAATAAATCAGAGCTGAGGTGGTCTTGCCACAAGACAGCTCCTATGCCAGCAGGCTGTTAGTCACTGCTGTGCTGTACTGACTTTACAGGTATCACTTCGTCTGTAGCTTTTATCCTCTAAGCAACCCATGGAAACAGCACCTTCCCAAAACCTCACAGCATCACGTGTGATTTATAGAGAAGAATATTGCTGTGAACAGCAAACTGTCAAATCTCAAACAGATCAAAGAAGTGAAATGAGGAATGAACAGACTGAGCTCTTCAGGCCATGTTGATTCCAAAGGAATTTTTTTCTTCCTTCTGTCATAAGAATTTATATGCTTGTGAGAATCTGATCTGGTGGGAAAAGCCTTCCTCCTTTGTCTACATCAAAGTCCACATGTTCTCAAATTGCTATAAGTCATTTTTTGCATTTTAATCTCTGGCCATATGTATGAAAATAATTACCTGCCTTAAGGGACAGGGAGGAAGCAGCCCTTATTGCATTTCCACAGGAGTCCAAATGGTGGCAAACTAATGGGATGGAGGAAGTGGATTGTTTTAGTTAGAGGTACAATTAACCTGTGTACAGGGAGTTACATGTCAGGATGATTTAGCACTTATTGATTCTGGGTCAAGTACAGCTGGAGTGAAATCAGAATATAATGGGAAATTACAGCTTTAGCAAACAGGAAGATCATTTCAGTATTTTTAAGAACAACATTTATGGCACAGTTTCTCCTCCAGATTGCACCCTCTTAGCTTGTGAAGGCTGGATGAGCAGAGGACAGCACTGCTGTCACACAAGGGTCACAGACAAGAACGTGCCCTTGGTGAGGATGGTGCTGGTGGGACCAGAGTGCTCCTCAGGGAGCCCGTGGCTGATTTCAGCTGGGAACAGCAGGTTTGTGGCACAGTGGCAGGAGAATTCTGCAAATATTCCAGAGGGATGCAAGAGTGTGATGGAAAAAGGGGAAATAAATGAGGGCAAGGCCAGGATCACAGGGAATGGGGCTGCTGCACACTGGTACTGACAGTGGCTGCATTAGCCACAAGGCAGCAGAGTGTGGTTGGCTGCAAGGACTGGCACACGCTGGCAGGGAGGGAAGCAGTTACTTTTCTGCACACAGGAGGAGTTGCCAAGAGACAGAAGGTGGATGGAGACACAGTCACAGGTTGTTTTCTTGGATGCCATCAAGCCCAACAGCAAGAGTCAATCCTTGTGGGATACAGAGCTAGGGAATGAATCACAAGGCTTGCACCCAAGGGTTTGCCAGCAGAATGGAGCATCTTGCCAGGGACATGAGAGAAAACCCAAAGTGCAGTGTGGAAAGGGGAGCTCGATCTCATGGTGCAGGATCTTGAGGCTTTAACTCTTCTGCCTGGCACTAAATCCTCCCTACCACCACCAGGCTAATATAGACAACCCTCACCCTGAAGAGCCAGACACATGCTAAGCACCTTCCCAAAATGCTGATCTGCAAGAAACTCCCAAAAAAGCTTTCCATAGGCATTTGAAAAAGAAAAACCAGAAGTTTACCTTGATCTCTTAATCCACCAGGTTTCTTTTCTCTCTGCTTTCTCTACATCGACAAGCTTGGTAATTATAATTTATAGCACCTGCTCACTTTGAAATACCTTGGACTCTTTCTGCCTGGCAAAGGAACAGACACAGTGCCCATCTGCTTTAGGTAAGTGCTCACAAACCACAAAGTCGTTAATTAGACTGACACACGACTCTTCCAGAATGCACATGGTATGTTGTTACTGCACCTACAAACCACCGGCAGCCAGACTCTGCCAGGGCATCACAACTGCATCTGAGCATTATGTAAGGCCTTGGCAGCCCTTGCAGGGCTCAGAGCATTGCCATCAGGTGTGCGTGTTCTTTCTAATCCTCCCCACCGGCCTTCCCAACATGCTTCCCAGATAAATCAAACCTGCTGGGAAGCAGCTCCCTCATACTTGGTAGGAGGCTCGGCCTCCAGAGCTTGGACTTTTCTTTTGAAATCCAAATTCCTCTTTGTATCTATCTAGAGAAAGCTGCCAAGGTGTCCTTCCTGACAGCTGGGGCTCCAGACAGTGATGTCTCCACATCCTGTAGCTGACAGGGCAGGTCTGGTTCTGGCCTGGGCATGGCTGCAGCTTTGCAGGACCTGGTGAGGGGTTTTTGTAAGCACAGGGGTGTCTGATGTGCATGGGGCTGTCTGGGTGGGTGTGACACTTGCCCCCTCGGGCTGGCTGACATCCATGGACACAATGACCCATGGATACTGGCTGGGGAAAGCCAAACCCTTTCAGGAGGGATGGTGCAGGCCACAGGAGGTCCCTGATGACCAATGGCCGGTGATACCCAGTGGTCCAACCTGGAGCAGCCAAGCTTTGGTCAGCACATGACCTGATGGGCAATGGGCATCCTAGACCTACCAATGCCCTTTTGGCACAGAGTTACGTGGGATGAATGGAAACCTCCTCCTGGCTGGCTGGGATTCACAGCACCTGTGGGAGAGTTTGCAGGAGGAAGCCCTCATGCCATGTTTGAAATGTTATTTGCCAGAACTCAGAGCTGCATCTTCCTTGGTTAGGAAGGACATAGGGAGATCCCACAGGGCAATGGGAATGTCCAAGAAGGAATCCAAAGGGAAACACTCTGACTCTCCCATCTCATTGAAACTTGCCTGAACCATTTTTTTCTGGCCAATGTGCCTCATCTAGAGTACTTAAAATTAGTGTTCTGCCACTGCTGGTTCCACAGCATATCTTTTGGGGGGGACACCACCCCTGCCATGAAAAATTCTGTACACCTGAAGTTCATGGGTTGGCAGCTTTGAGAAAGCTCCTTACCTGCAGGCAGGTCCCCATCAGAAGGCAAGAAGAGGGGGAGAAGCAGAGCAGTGTAATCATGGTCTTTGTGACATCTGTGTTTCTCTTTTATCTGGTCTTTTAGAGCCAGATGTGAGCAGAACCCAGGTACAGAGAGCTCCTGGTACAGAGGGAAGCTGGAGCTCTGTGTTCAGGCTGCCACAAAGCCAGAGGTGAAAGGCAGGGGGGGGTGCATGTGGAATGCAAGAGGGCCCCAGGCTTTCCTGGGGTTGAGGCACTCTGGAGCAGAGAGCTCATGCTCTGACTGTGCCCCCAGCTCTGATCACTCTGGACAGGGCACTCCTACTTCAACCTGCATCAGCACCTAATGAAAATGAGGAATGGCTTTCCTTCTGCCCTCTGAGTGACAGCATTTATTGAAGTTTCTTCCTGCCTGGCCTCCCTCTCCTCGAGCACGTGGGTAAAGCTGATGTTCTGCTGTCAGGGACTCCCAGACTCCTGCAGATTTCCAGCTGGTTCCTCATCTCAGTGCATGCACCCTGCAGAGCCTGCAGGAGCTGCCTGCACTGCCCAGCACTCTCAGCCAGCAAGCAGAGGGATCTCAGGACAGGTCTGGACACTCCTCCTACCTGAGAGCCAGGCTTGGACTGCAGCAATGCCACAAAGGGACCCTGCAGCTCAATTCCAAAGCCTGGGTGATGTGTCCTGTCTCATCCTCTCTAAATGCCAGAAGCCCAGACAGCTGCCACATTTGGAGACAACTGGAGTTCATTGACACAGTTTTTTGCTACATTTCAAATCTACCTTTGTGCTGTGCAGGCAGTGAATGCCAACCTCTCTCTGTCCCATAGTGACTAGAACATCCCTTTCTGTCCCATTTGTCTGGTCACCTTGTCTCTTGAACTGATTGGCAAGTTTTTCTGACAGAACTTATCTGAAAATTGTTCTCAGTCTCCACTTAGTTTTGCTGCTTTTTTGCAATCCTGAGAAAAGAGTTGGTCATTGAGAAGTCTGCCTTTCCTCTCCTGGGTCAGTTTGTCCCTGAGGGATGCACACTTTCCCTTCAAATCCTGCCTGAATCTCAGAACGACAAACATGGACACCAAATGTAAACACCTGAAAGAGCAAGAAAATAACCAACACACAATCCCTTTCTGTCTGGTACTGGTTCCACCCCACTCCTGTGGGCTCCCGTTTTCACCCCTTCCCAGCTGTGCTGCTTGCTTAGGATGCGTAGCCAATATGCAGAGAGTTAATATTTCACCAAGTGCCATACAGGTCTGGTAACTCATGGCCTGTCATGATGTGCCATAAAGCCACTTCCCCTTCTGAGTGGAAAAAAGGAGTCTCTGAGCAGCACAAACACACTGGGGCTCAGATGGCCTGACTGGCAATTCTTGAAAACTGTGCTGTGGGTGACCTATAGGTGTTCCAGGCTGGCAAATTTTTTGGCAATGGATACACAGGAGTCTCATAAACTTGTGGAAAATGACTCAGATATTTGAAAAGGGGCGGGGGGGGGGAATCACTCTAATGCAGACCTGCATGGAGTCTCTTGGTCTGAGGTGAGTAGCCACATTTGGAGAAGCCATGGCAGTAGAAACCAAGCAGAGCATCTCAGCCCTGTGTTCCCTTCAGACACAGTGCTGTCCATGCTGTGCCGCTCCTGATGAGTGGAGAGCACCTCTGAGCATGAGCTAGAAGGAGAACTGCAGGACTCTGCAAGCACTGGCTGCTCCCCCAGGGGAGCAGCACAGGGTGAGCCCCAGGATGCTGTCCAGGTCATGCTTGCCCCAGTGTGAGGCACAGCAGTGGCACCACCTTGTCACACTCTGTGTGTGCTCAGAATGCCCCATCCACCCCCAGCAGGGCTGTGCCTTGCAGCCACACTGGGCTGTGTCACCAGACCTGGTTCTTGGGACCTTACCCAGCCCAAGAGTCTCTGCAGGGCAGCTTCTGTGGGAGGAGGAGAAAGTTGCTCTCTATAGCTGCTGAAAGTAGTGAGGTGAGGGTCAGGCTCTTTTCCATGTCTCAGGTGATAGGACAAGAGGAAATGACCCTAAGCTCCTCCAGGGGAGATCCAGATTAGACATTAGAAATTATTTTTTCTTTGAAAGAGTGGTCAGACATTGGGATGAGTTGCCCAGGGAGGTGGTGGAGTCATTGTCTCTGGAGGTGTTCAAGAGGTGTCTGGGTGTGGCACTCAGGGATGTGGTGGTGCTGGGTCGGTGGCAGGATTAGGTGATCTTGAGGGTCTCCTCCAACCTTGATGATTCTGTGATTATATGAAATGCAAATCATCATCTTTGTCTGCACATGCCCTCCACACTTTAAAGAAGTCAGGCTCGAGGCAGAAGAGGAGTTTGGTGTGGTCCTAATGCGAGGCAGAGCTGGCTTGTGCCTGTTCCCCTGGAGAATAACCATCCTCTGGAATACCCATCCTGCAGAACAGCTCCCTCCTGTCCTCTCCATGCTGAGGGCAGGTTTCACTACAGCCTGGGGTGATCTGTGCTCAGGATCCCTCTGAGAAGCACTTTTTGCCCTTCCTTTAACCATCCCAGACAGGGAAGAGTTCTCCATTGCATGGAGCACTTCTGAAACTTTTGCTTCCAGAAGAGACTGCCCTCCAGCTGGTTGAAGAGTTGGGCCAGCCTCAGGGGCACACATGCAGAAGTGACAGCTGGGATGTGACTGATGTCCCACACCTTCACCCTGAACCCTTGTAAGCACAGACAGAACAGGATGGGTGAGGTGGGTTCACTGATTGACACCTACACAAGTTACTCATGTTTTGCTGCTTGCTCTTTGTTACAGAAATCTTCTCCTGGAGCTCTTAATCTCACTGGCACAGGGTGCACAGAGAAGCTGTGGCTGCCCTGTCCCTGGGAGTGTTCAAGGCCAGGCTGGCAAAGGGCCTGGAGCAATGTGGCCTCGTGGAAAGTGCCCGTGGCAGGGGGCTGGAATGAGGTAACCTTTAAGGTCCCGACAGATCTGCTACAGGGGATTGTGCTGTTCCTAATACACATCTCTAGTTTTTATATGCTCTGCCAGCTCTCAAATGGGCCTCCAAAAAAGGGTGTTAATCTGTCACCTGTGTAAATCTGACAGGATAAGAGGAAATGGCCCCACGCTGTGCCAGAGGAGGTTCAGGTTGGACATCAGGAAGAATTTCTTCACTGAGAGGGTTGTTAGGCACTGGAAGGGACTTCCCAGAGAGGTGGTGGAGTCCCCATCCCTGGAGCTGTCCATGGAGTGTCTGGATGTGGCACTCAGTGCTCTGGTCTGGTGACAAACTGGGGATGGGGAACAGCTTGGACTTGGTGATCTTGGAGGTCTTTTCCAACAGTGATGATTCTGTGATCCTGTGCTCTGATTCTAAAGAAGCCCTGGGCACTCTGTGACCATGAGAATGTGTATGGAGGCTCACTTGGCTGGAGGGGGACTTTAGACCCCATCCCATGAAAAATTTATTTTCCCAGCAGGAGTTTTCCTTTGAACTTACTTGCTCCCACTGTGCCTGGTGGCTGGTGAATATGCTGTGGGCCTGGCAGGGGCAGCTGGGAGCAGTGGATGGAGCAGTTCTGCAGGCCAGAAGGTGTTGGTGCCTTTCCCATCCTGAACTCAGGTCTTGTCAGGCCCAACAGTTTTTTTTTTTTTTTTTAAGATAGAGGGAGGAGTGGGAGATCACAGTCTCAGTCCCTCCTGTGCCCAGTCTGAGTCTGGGACAGGATTCAGAAACAACGATGGGCAGGGAAAGGATCCTGAGCCTCAGGAAGAGCTGGGGAAGGCACAGAAGATGTGGCTCTGTTACAGGGGAATGAGGTCAGGTATGTTAAAAATGGATGATGAGAAGAGGAGGAGCGAGGGAGCCCAGAGGGACCAGGCACGGCTGCTTGTGCACTGCAGGAGTGAGGGGCTGAGGGAAGCTCTGAGGGGGCAGTAGCAGCCCCGACAGGCTGGTGCACAGGAACAGGGCTGCTCAGGAGAGGCAGGAGGTCCCTGATTAGTCACCTTGGACACTGGGTGGGAAGTGACCAACTTGGACAGCATGTTCTGGGGGCAAGGAGGACACAGCTGTGGCTGCAGCTCTTGAAAGCAGTCCTGCTGTGACAGGCATGAGGCATGTCCGAGCCAGACCTGCCCAGATGCTCACCCTCTGATTCTATTCCAAGCCTAGTCTCCCTCAGGTTGTCTAAAGCAGCTTAAGTCTTCCAAAAATTTGCTTTTACTCTGCAGTTTCTGCAGGAAGAGCACTGGATCCCAACTGGCTCTAGCTCCCCCTGACCCAACTTTGAGGACACCTGGGAAAACCACCCTGGGTGAGGTGGCCTCAAAATTCACTAGGAGCAGTTACCTCAGTGCTAATTCACACAAGGGATCCTCCCACCCTGCCCCTTAAATGTCCCCCAAAGTGCTGCAAGTGTCTTCTTGGGGTGGTTTGCATTTCTCACGTGCCCTGTGGTATTTTGGCAGGGGCTGTGGGCTGAGGAGATGGGGCATGTGGACCTCCCAGCACTAGCCCAGGTTGCCCCCCGGCAGTGGTGAATGCCCCAGGACTGGTGGCCAGAGCTGCAGTGCTGGCTGTGCCAGCAGCTGAACCTTCAGAAGCCAAGGCTGGCTCTCTGCAGCCGTGGGCTCTGGTGGCACTGGCTGTCACACACTTTCAACCCTGACCCTGACAGAGACAGAAAAGAAGCCAAGAACCAGCATACTTCCATGCCATGCTTCCCATGAAAGAGAAGTCACTTGGAAAACAACCTGATCTCAAAATCCCTGGAGTGGGGGTCTTCACTCTGGCACTGCTGCCAGAGTGATGTCAACAAAATTTAATAATAACCACAACCATGTGCCAGTGATGTTTCAACAACAAATGTTTCAAATCTCTTCTGGCAGAAAGAACATTCATATCCTGCACAGCCAACACCCCCATTGCAAATTAATATTTAAATTAATATTTACAGAAACTCCTACTGGGTACTGGGAGGGCCACACATGAAGAACTGTGCCCAGTTTTGGGGTGCCCAGTATAAGGAGGATGAAGGGGAATGAGACAGGTCCAGTGGTGGGCTAGTGGCTGAGCCAGGGTCCCAGGGCATTTGCCCCATGAGCAGAGGTGGAAGGAGCAAGGTTGGTTTCACTTAGCAGAGAAGGGGCTGAGAGGAGAACTGCCAGGGACCTGCAACCAAAGATGATGGAGCCAAGCCCTTCAGGGTGGTTCCAGGTGATCAAACAAAGAGTAATGGCCACAAATTGACTTCCAGGAGTTTTAGGTTGGACTTGAGAAAAAGTTTGTTCCCCAGGAAGAACAGCCCCCGGCTACCAGGGAGAGGGGAATCTCTGTCCTTGGAGCAACAAAGCTGCAGCTGCCCCCCTGAGTATTTGGGATAGTCCTGCTCCAAGCAGGAGACTGCCAGAAACTGCTCCCAGCTAACATTTCTGTGATAAAAGGGCTGTGTAAGTCTAGGACTGAAGTTAAGGATTAAGGGATAAGGTCAGATTTTCAGTGGTTCAGCCCAACTCAGAAGGCTCTTACAAGCTTCAGCTGTGCTCCCTGCACCAAACACACCTTCCCTAAATCCACTGGCACTCCCAGGGTCTGGTCTCAACTCTGCCCACACTCAGGAAAACAGCAGAATTCCAAAGTCGTGTGATTTTTAGGGAACACAGGAACACAGACCTGCTGTGGATACAGCTGCTTTACAGGAAAAACACAATCACAGCCTCAGCTTCTTCCCAGGGCTGAATTGTTAAAGTCTTTAAAGCAGTTCTACCCTGCCACAATTATTCTCCATTTGGGTAAAACAGCCCAACTTGCACTTTGACAGCCCAGAGTGTCCTCTGTGCTCACTGGCAGGTCCTTTCCCTGCTGTGGTCCACAGTGCAGTGGACAGAGGCTCTTTGGGTGGATATTTTCCAATGTTCCTTGAAATATGCATTGGCTCTGGTGGCCTTTTCATCACAATGCACACATGGGGAGCTGTAATTTCAACATCCTCTACCAAGACAGTGTTTCTTCCTTGAAAACTGCCCTCCCCTCCCTTCCACTATAAGTGACAGTAATCTTTGAATAAATTGGAAAAGAAAAGGAAGAAGGAACAGAACATCCTTGACAAAGGAACTAATGACTCAAATGCTGGGAAGCCTGGGGTCCTCAAGGGACTGTGCAGCTCGCAGCATTGATTTTTAATGACTTACAGAGATTGGAGATTTGGAAGATCTCTCAGTGCCTCTGCAGGGATGCGGCTCAACTGATTGTTCTGCAACATCCTATAATTAGAAAAAAGAAAACTTTGTTAAAAACCCAACAACAGCAGCCTGACACGAAATGGAGGATGTTGCTGCTCGTTTCCGAAGTTGTTCTGGGCTCTTGCTGGAAAGCTGGAAAGCACCATATTGGCCAGCCAGAGCTCTTAAGCAAGCTTAAGGTGGCTGGCAGGTGAGCTGCAGCCCAGTGTGGCCCAGGAGGTGCAGCAGAAGGGCCAAGGGGTGAGTTTGGTGCTGCACAGAGGGGCCTCTGCTCTGCAGATGTGCATCTGTTACCCCAGACTGACTCCAGTGCTCTGAGCCACGCTGTCCCACATTTATCCTGGAGTCAGGCATCCTTTGCTGTGTGTGTCAGTGTTCCCTCCAGAGGGGATGGAAACCAGCCCTGGGCAGCTTTCCTACCCCACTGTGGCACAGCAGGAACAGAGGGTGAGGAGCTGCTCACAGATGTTTGCTCAGGGACCTCACAGCCTTGGCACAGCTGGCAGCAGGAACTGTGGAAAAAACCAAATCAGAGACTGCAGAGAGAGCAGGTGCCTGGGGCTGTTGGGCTGAACAGGCAGGACTCAGGAGGAGCCCTCAGAGATGGGAGTGGGTGTAGGGCATGGAGGAGGGCCGTGGACATGGGGACACCAACACAGGTGATGGGAAAGGAGGAGACAAAGGGGACAGTGCAGCCAGGGCTGGGTGTCTGAACAGCTCTAGGGATGGAGGCAGAGTGAGAACCACACTCCAAGGGCTGTTTCAGACACAATCCTCTCTCACTGACCCACTGGAGCATCACACATCTGAGTTTACTGCTGTCATCATCTCAGCATCTTTGCAAATGCTGTTCTTGGCTCTGGACATCCCTCTGTCCTGAACTTTGTTCCTTCCAGAAATGGGACATCACTGACACAAGCTCCCCTGGGTAACAGACACATCTCAGCAAGGTAGCTGGGCCAGGGGAAGTGCCTGAAAAGGGAAGGTTTTACATTCTGAGGCTTCTCTTTGCAAAACCTTCTTAGAGTAATTGGAGATGGCATGAAAAAGGAAACGCTGCTTGGGGTTCTGTTATAATTTACTGCTGTGTCAAAGGAGCAGGGCATGGCCTCAGAGGTGAGGGGCAGCCCAAAGAGCACAGAGGTAGGCAAGAAACCTCCCCATTGCAGTGACTGCAGCCTTACTGCCAAGGATTCAGAGTTCTGACATGGAAGGAAAGTTGGAAAGAGACATTCTTTAAAAAAGGAAAGCTTTAGGGCACAAAACTCTTTGACTTCTGGAAGAAAATGGGGACTTAGCAGTAAATTATTTGTATGAACACAGAAGAAAGAGCAAGGAAATTAGGAACTGTCAGTAATAGCTTGTAAAAAATGAATTGTGCCAAATTTTTTTTCTATTTAAAAAAGGGTAAAAAAGCATAAGAATGGAGAAGAAAGAATAGACACCAGCTACCATGACTTAAGCGTTTCTTTAGTAAAATGTTAAATTTTGACATTCAGTGCAGTGTTTGGTACAAAAGGGCAGCAGATAGGCCACACTTAATAAATGGTTCCCTTCCAAATGAAGAACATGATTAAGGATGGACAGCATCTCACCTGGCTTCTGCCAACAAATTGCACATATGAGGAGAGAGGTTGGTGTGGAAGAGCAGCTGGAAAATGCAGAATTCTAGACGGAAAATGAGGGAAAGGCTCCATAGATGAACAGGGATAAAAGCTGGGCATTGGCTTACAGCTCTGCTGGGCTAGTGGGAATCACAGGAGAGCCAGGGCAGGACAGAAGTGCTCTTGGGAAAGAACAGAGACCCTGGGGGTGACTGCTGGGGGTATGAGGAGCAGGACATCAGCTGTGATGCTTCTGCTCCTCTTGATGCTGGGCAAGCTCTGGCCAGGCCACGCTGTCCCACCTGGGCCCTGCCCTGCAGGACACAAGGCAGCAGCAGAGCAGCCAGATGACAACAGGCAGAAGGAGGAGGAAATACCCAATCCTCGCCTCTGGGGAACCTAGAATAGAAACTGCAGGGCTGCTAGAAGAGTGGGATTGATGGGGCTCCCCCACCCATGTCCTCCTCCTGCAGCTCCTGTGCACAGCTGGTCCCTGGGCAGCACAGGGGGCTCCGGGGGTCCCGCTGCTCACAAGGGCCACTCCAAGCCTCTGGCACTCTGGCACTCACAGCTGCCTGCCCCCTCAGCTCCTCTGATGTGCCCCCTCACAGCACCCTGCCCCTCTCACCTCCCTCTTGCCCTGCCTGGGGATCTTCTGCCCTCCTGCTGGCCGTGCTCACGGGGCAGCGAGCACCAGGAGCTGCCTCGCTGCTGCTCCCAGAGCCCGTCCCACGGGGCACACGCTGCCAGGCTGCTGGCACCCCTCTGGCACGGCTGTCACCACACAGCACGTGGGGCTGCTGGCAGTGAGCCCTGGAAATCCAGGGTCACGGGCTGTGCTTCTCCATTCGTGCTGTGCAAGGGCCGTGGAAGCCCCAGTGATGGATCCCGTGGGTGTTCTCTGCAGCCCACTGGGATGGAAACCTCACCCAGGTGGGCACCTGAGCCACAGGGACCAGCACAAACTCTGGGGCTCCTGCTCCTGCAGATGGATTTGTTTCTGCAGCCAAGGTGTGCTGGGGAGGTAAAACCCTGGGTCCTGCAGCCCAGTGAAGTGGAATAATAATTCATGTCTGTTAAAAATCATGAAGATGCAGAACTGGACATAGAGATATAGAGAGTGGGGCTTCAGAAAATGCTTTCAGGGTTTTGGTGGGACAAACATTGAATCTCAGTGGCTCTCTGAAATCTGAGCCTGGTGTTTAGTGTTGATCATTGGAAGTATCTGAAGTCAGCACTAAAGCAAAGCCCACTGTCACACTTCTGCTGGATCCTGCTGCCTGCCATTTATTACAAGTCCCTTCTCCAACCAGTAAAACAGACTGAGAGACTTTCCAGACCACCATCAGCATGGACTTGTTCCAAAATGAAACCATTTTGGTGCAGACAAACAATATTTAAGGAAGATGCTTCAGAGACCTCAAAAACCACTGGAGTGGTGGACAATGTTGTTTTTCACAGCAGCAGGACAACTAGAGAAGTTTTCAGATGCTGGGACTGGGACAAGAACCAGTGCTTCTTCACATTGCACATAATGAATCCAATAACTCATCATCAGAGCATGACACAGAGAAACCAAAAACCAATTCCAAACAGAGTTTGATAATATTCTAGGGACAGGGCCACCCTGGTATTAAACAAGAAATTCTTCATTCAGCCTCAAGCTCAGGAAAGCTCCAACTTTTCTTACAGGGAGCTCAGGTTTTAGCAGGAGAAGACATGCTCTGTTTATCCCTGGATGTCCCAGGAGGGCTTCTCTTACAGTCTGGTATTAAGGACAGCCCCCATCAGGCCCTGCTCACTGCACTCAATCCTTACATGTCACATTAAACCACCCTTGCATATTACCTTTTTTTTCATAAACAACATAAAACATGATTTTGGGAAGAATAATTGTACCAAAATAATAATTGTACCAAAACCTGGTGGAAGATGCCAGGTGGATGATCCTACACACCTGCAGGGTCACACCTCCTCTCTGTGACACCTCCTTCCTGGGGCTGCTCCCTACCAGGGTGCCCGGGCAGTGCTACAACAGGAGGATGGCAAAAGGGTTCAGAGGACAGCAGGGTGTCTGAAAAACTGGGACAGGGCTACTGGGTCCCTCTCTAAGTTGTGGCATTTTGCCATTTGGGGTGCTGCTCTTGCATAAGAAGAGGGAAGACAATGCTGCAGCTCCCTGAGGAGAGCACCTGCAGCATCCAAGAAAGGCCAACACATTCTGCTTCAAGAGGTCACTGCACATTAATGTCAGCAGCACTGAAAATGAGGGAACAACTCTGCAAACCTGACTCATGGTCCTAAAAGCCTAGGGCAGACACTGTCCCCCCCTACCTTCCTGCTCCCCCCAGGGAGCACCCTGCTTTCCAGGGTGTGAGCAGGGATGGTGGTGCAGGATCTGTGTGGACCCCAGGCAGGGTGACTGCCTGAGGCACAGACAGTCCGTGAAGCTGGACCTCAGTCCACAAAATCACAGCGACCCTGAGATCCCAGATCATACTGGCCTCAGCCTTTGTCTATCAGCATCTGTCTATTCCTGCCTCTCCCTCAGCTCCTGCCTTCCAACAAAATCCCTGGATTTCATTTGCTTTCCTACAGCAAGGTGCTGCTTCACAGCAGCCTGGCGACAACCTTAGTCAGAGCTCAAATTCTTGTGCCCACGGAGCAACCCTGGTCTAGTTGATGTGATTTCTCAGTTGCTGAGTCTAATTTTCTTAGAACTTATTCAGGGTGGTGAGGCCCTGGCACAGGCTGCCCAGAGAAGCTGTGGTTGCCCCTGGATCCCTGGAAGTGTCCAAGGCCAGGTTTGGGGCTTGGAGCAACCTGGGCCAGTGGAAGGTGTCCCTGCCAGTGGCAGGGGGTGGAATGGTGTGGTCCTTAAGCTTGCTTTAAGTCCAGTTTTGTCATTCTATGACCTTGCTGGTTGATGAGCGAGTTCTGGACACTGATGAACATGACAAGCAAAGACTGCTCAGACCAGCAGTGACTCAAACCCAGGAGTGGATAGAGCATTGTCACCTTGTTTGGCACTGTTCAGGTGGTACTGGGGCTTGCAGACATGGACACTCCACCTGCTGCCCACAGCAGTCTGGTTGGAACCAGAATAAATCCCAGCTCCTCAGAGGTCAGGTTTCATTTTCAGAAGTAGGAGGATTGTTTGTTGGCAGGGACCACACCTGAACGACCAGAAAAATGTTGGGATCGGGTCCCATCACACCAGGATCCTTGCACAAGAGAGCCTCAGCAGACACACAGCCCTCAGAGGTACAGGCCTGTGCATGATAAAATGTCCCCATCCTGGGAGGCTGAAGTGACTCAGCCAGCACAGTCAAAGGGCTGTTATTGCTGGAGGCAACTGTGCCTGGAGCCCATGCATGGGGATTAAAGGCATTCCAACCTCTGCACGTTCCTTCTCCCTCCCAATGGGAGCGTCTCTTGGATGGGCCACACCATTCCCTTTGTCTCAAAGCCATTTCTGTACTGCACAGGCTCAGGGCTGGCCAAGATGTAGGGTCTGTCTAGGGATTTCTGAAGTGTGCCAAGCCACCTCCAAACCCGCCATCCCGGGGCAACTTGACTTTTCTGGTGATGTTTGATGTGTGTTCACACTCCAGGCGAGTCAGCACCTGTTCTGGGCCACAGGAGGTCCTGTGGTCACTGCTCAGGAGGGGATGGTGAGGTGGCCACTGGGTAGGCCCCATCCAGGGGATGTGGCGTGTGCTGAACAAGGCTGCTCCTGTCCAGCCTACCTGTTCATGGAGAGGAACCATGGGCAGGGCTGGGGCAGTGTGTGCTGGGAGGGGGTTCAGGCAGTGCTGAGTGCTGAGTCCACCCCAAGCTGTGCTGGGCAGTGCTGGGCAGTGCAGTGCTCACACTCTGGACAGTTCTGGGCAGTGCTGGGCACTGCTGGGGAAGTGCAGGGCAGTGCAGGAAGGTTGGGCAGTGCTCACACTCTGGGCAGGGCAGGGCAGTGCAGGGCTCACACCCTGGGCAGCGCTTTGCTGGGCAGTGCAGGGCAATGCTGGGGCAGTGCTCACACCCCAGGCTGTGCAGGCAGGCTGGGCAGCACGGGGTCTGCACACTCCCACAGGCTGGTTGGGGCTTGCTGAGGAATGGAGCGGCAGGGTGGGCCTGCTGCGGGTGCAGGGTCTGCAGCCAAGGGGATGCACCCAGACATTTTGCCTTCCATGTTTTGGGGTGAGGTGGTGGTTGCACTTGGAGTCTTTCCCTGTGGAGTCTGGTGTGGGATTCCTTCTTGGCTAGTAAGCCCTGGGGCTGCTGCAGCATGTTCAGCCAGGAGTCAGAGCGGGGGCACTCCTGGCTGTGCAGGGCAGCGTTTGGGGAGGGATACCTGAGCAAGGGTGGGATGTCTGGGAAGCTGTGGCAGCCCAAGTCAGCCCCATGGCCAGGTGGGATGGGATCTTCCTGGCTGGTGGAGCTCCAGCCAGGACACTTGAGAAGTGAGAAGCATCCCGGTAGCTCATGAGGAGGTCTGGAAGGATGGAAGAGCTTGCAGTTTTCCAGATACTCTCATTAAGCAGCATATTCTGCCACCCTGGAAAGCTCCAAGGCTGGGAGAGCATGGACCAAGGAGTTGATTTTGAAAGGGAAGGAGCTTGCAGAGAGGTCAAAACAGCCTGTGGAGTGGCTTCCAATGATCCTGGCAATGAAGCTTGCACTGAGGATCATCAGCTCTGTGGAGAGGAGGTGGGTGCACCATGCTGCAGAGCAGCCCGCAGGAGAGGTGCACTCCTAAAGTCTCTGCACAGGGATGGACCTGCCAGTGGAGAAAACCTCTGAGCACCAGCTACGGCTGCTGAGCATCCACCCTGCCAGTCTGCCCTTGTCTGAGGGGGGCTGAGGAGGCCACATCTCCCCTTGTCCTTGGCTGGCTCCAGGCTCCATGCATGGAGATCTCAGCACATCCCAGCAGATCTGGGGCATGATGTTTTGTTGTAGTGGGGCAGCTTGGCTCTTCCCCTGCTCCCTTCCAAGTCTCCACACACCTGCTTCCCTGGGTGTACCCCTGCATGGTTTCTGCACAGGCCTATCTTCATGGCCACTTTCCAGGTGGTTTTTGTGCAGTGAAGCAGCCAGAGGAGGCAGAGCCAAGAATCTGCTCCAGGTTCCAGAACCTCTGGGATTCACTCTGAGGGCAGGGAGAGACCATCTGCACAGGCAGGTTGGTGGAGGAATTCCCAGGGTGTTTCCCATCCTTTTTTAAACACAAACTGATTCTCTGGAAAGACTGGGAAAGCACCAGGCCCCTTGACAGCACAAGAAGCATCTGAGAGTTTACTTGTGCACATGATTGCAATTAGCCTAGGGCTCTAGCACACTAAAATTAAACTAAGAAAATTGTTTCCATCCCCACATATCAGCCTACCTCCTCAGGGGACCCCCCCTGTCACCAGAGGGAAGATCTTTGACCCTGCTGTGAGTCAGCTCCTGAATACCCTAGGTTTCAGCTGGTTGTGGTTGGGGCAGCCATTCCCAACCACAGCCACGGCTGTCACTTGTCAAACCTCAGCCAGCCTGGGACACAGCACCCATATCTATAAACACAATATCCCTGTTGCCATCTACTCCAAAACCTGCTATTCCTTGTCTTCACATATGGAGAATATGTATTTTCTGACTCATTGCAGCAGCAGCCTGTCCTTGAAGGTCTGTGTCCATCCTCATTCCCCTCTCCTCCAGGTTAAGGGAGCTCAACTGATTCATTGCTCATCACCAGACTCCCAATCCTTCCTGCTACTGCCTTGTGTCCTGCAGGGCAGGGCCCAGGTGGGACAGCGTGGCCTGGCCAGAGCTTGCCCAGCATCAAGAGGAGCAGAAGCATCACAGCTGATGTCTTGGTGCAGGTGGGTCCCAGCCCAGCAGCCCTTCACTGGCCAACACCCCCAGGGAATTGCAGTGTAAAGCCTGAAGGGTGATTTGCCCATTTGCCCTCTCTGAGTTCTCTTCTGTCTTGATTTTCAGCAGAGCCAGAATGGTTATTTATAAACTCAATGCTTTGCCTCTGCCTAGAGTGAGGAGACAGGACTTTCCTCCATGCTCCTCTAACACCTGACATCCCTGCATCTCTCTGATGTTTCATGTCTCATGGGGTCTTCAGAGTCCCATCTCCAGATACCTTCTGGAGAGGGGAATATCTCTGTGGTTTTGGTGGAGATTAAATTCCCTATCTGTGTGGTTTTGGTGGAGATTAAAGTGCAAAGCAAAGCACATGACTGCAGGAATGGTTACACTGGCACTAAGGGAGCACAGGTTTGGTCTGGTTGGAGAGCAGTGAGCACCTCACGTCCCATGACATGCTGTCCTCTCCCAGTGTGGTTGCACATGGACATAACTGGGGCCTGTCTGGTGCTCCCCAGTTCCCTGGCACACTTCTGTGTACTGCACAAGCAGCAGTTTACACCAATGTACAGCTCTAAGTGTTGCACCCTTATCTCCGTAGTACCACAGTGTCCATAACAACAGCATCCTACAAAGCACTGCACTTCCCCAGCAGCCCCAAACTTCTCCCAGTCTTTTAGGTTGAAATTTATATTTACAGTCTCAGAGGTTCAGGGTACAGGGAGATCTTGGTGGAGCCAGCTCGGCAGTACATTCTGACCCTCAGCAGGCTTGGATGGGGTACAGAGAAGTGCAGCAAAGGGAAGAGGGAACTGAGCTGTGGCTTGGGAAGAGGGTGAGGGTTTTTGGTCACTCCCAGGGCACAAGGAGCAGGGTGATCCAGCCCCATGGCCTCTCTCCAGGCTCTGCTCTCCAACCCTGGCCACAACCAGATTGAGGGAATACCCTTGTTCCCTCTGATTGCTGGAGAGATGGAGCAGATTCTGCTGAGCTGTTGCAGAGCCACCAGCCCCAGCCAGGTCACTGCTGCAGTGATCTGAGGGACCTTACTCACAACCTGAAGGAAACAGAGGGTGGCCTTCACCTGCCTTCTTCAGTACCTTGTGGTTTTCCTCAGTCTTCTCTTAGTAGAGAAATGAGTGAGAGTCCCCACCCTTGCCAAGAGCCCTTCCAATGTGATTAAGCTCAGTGCTCCTAAGATGTGTCCTGACAACATTTCTAGACCTGTTCCAGCAATTCCCAGGGACCAGTCTGTCTCCATCGTGTCCCTCACTGCTGCCCTTACTCTTACAGTGACAGAGGAACAGGTGGAGGTCAATGACTGATTTTCCTGGAGGGTGCAGGGATCTGCCACTGCATTCCCCCAAAGACCTCGCTGGAGTGGAGCCCACAGAAACACTGCAGAAAGCAATCAGAGCATCTCCTGGGTGAGAGCACATGGCAGCACAACATTCCACTGCAGACAGGCCAGGGAACCACCAGAGTCTTTGGAAAGTGAAATGTGGGTGACATGGGGTCTGGTGACATGGGGTCCCAGTGACATGGGGTCTGGTAGTGCCCCTGCTTTTAGGAAGCAGGAACTTTGTTAAATAAGAGGTTCATGGGTGGACCAGTCACTGTGAGCATCCACCCTCCTCCC
Source organism: Pyrgilauda ruficollis (assembly GCF_017590135.1). NCBI lineage: Eukaryota > Metazoa > Chordata > Aves > Passeriformes > Passeridae > Pyrgilauda > Pyrgilauda ruficollis. Next base: position 1,257,323 of record NW_024531599.1, read on the forward strand.
CTTGTGGCTGGGCTACTACACCCCCAGGAAAGGTTTGGGGTCAGGTAAGTGCCAGAGGATCACAACAGGATCATTAAGATTGGACAAGGCCTCTGAGATCACTGAGTCTCATCATTAACCTAGCACTGCCAGCTCCACCATTAACCCAAGCCCCTAAGCAGGTACATTGTTCAGGCAGGGCTGCAGCCAGAGGGACATGACAGCCCAGATGCCACCCTGTGCCACTGGCACAGCCTGGCTGAGAGCAAGGCAGCTCATCCTGCAGCATGAGGACACCAACCCAGGCTCTCACAGGACAGCCTGGAGCAAGCTTCCCCATGCAACCATTTCCAGATGGAAATGCCCTGATCCCTCACTCCTCTCCTGGCTCTGGGGTCACTGCTGAGTGTGTCCCTGCTGGTGCTGCCTGTGGCTGTGTCAGAGAGCCCTTTCCTGGGGCAGGAGGGCAGAGCTCACCCTCCCCTTCCCACGGGGCTCTGAAGGAGGCATTGCTCCAGTCACGCTGCATTCGCCCTTACCCGGGCCTGACACAAATAGAATTGATCAAAAGCACCTTGAAAAGCTCCCCGTCCCCAGAGCAGAAGGCTCCTCTTGTTGAAATTGGGTGGGAGAGCTGCGGTTTTTCCTCAGTTCCTTTGATTTGTTGCCTAATGCAGGGGATGGATAAATCTCTAAGCCCTGAGATTTAGGGCAGGATTCATACTTTACATCTTCAGAAGACGTAGTAAACAGCCTTATACTCTCTAATCCTGGGAGCAGGTTTGTACCTGCTCTCTCTGCATAAACTGGACCAGCTACAACAATTTCACATTGTGGCTGAGTTCAAAACATCCCCTTGGGGATGAAATGTTTATTGCAGAAGGTTTTTAAGATGGTTCCTGAGGGAGAAAGGGACTCCCACTTCAACATCCTGGACAGACCCTGTGGACTGTCACAGGGACACGAAGCAGAGTGACTCCGTGAGCAGTGAGACACCCTAGGAAGGTGTGAGTGTAGGTGTCACAGCACACCCAGCTCAGCTGAGTGTGGCTCGCAAAGTTTCCAGAGGAGCTTTGTCTCTCAGACCTTCCCCACTGGCCAGGGGTGGGTGCTGCCTGCAGTGACCTTTATTGAGCAGGTTTAGCAGATCCCTGATGGCTGCAGTGCTCCTGGGTCCAGCTGCCTCCATCAGCCCTGGGGGATCCCTCAGCTCACACTGCCCAAGGATCCCACCTTTCCCAGGTCGCTCCAGAGCCCTGCAGAGGCTTCCTGGGCCGTGAAGGGGTTTGTGGTGAGGACAACTGAGCTGGACAGAGCACAGGCCCCTTTCCCATCTACCTGGGATCTTTGAGTTGCTCCAACCCAGCCCCAACACAGCAGCAGAGCAGATGGGGCCAGTTTGGGCGCTGGACTCCACGTCTGGGGGACACCACTTGAGGGGGGTTTGGTGAGTTTTATGCAAAATGTGAACCTCTGCAGATTCTCCCAGGCCCACCATTGTGGGCACAGTGTGCCCTGGGGGGACCTGCTCAGTCAGTGGGGTGGGACACAGCTCCCCAGTCCCACAGGGCATGTTTGCCAGGGTGGGTTTAACACCTGACCCCACACCTTGAAGCTTTGCATCCCCTCGGGATGGCTGCAAGTCCCTGCTCATGGCCAGTGCCAGGGGCTGGGGAGAGGCAGGGGCAGGGCTTGCTCTGCAGAGAGGAGTGAGTTACTTACAGAATCTTCAGGCTGTAGAGACCAGAGAAAGCTTCCCCTGGGATCCTGGAGATCTGGTTTCCAGAGAGGCGTCTGCAGTGAAAAGAAGAGGCAGTCATGTGTCAACAACCTTGTGATGACAGTCCCCTGTCTGCAGAGGCTTAACACCTCGTCCATCCTGCCACTGTCCCCTCCAGAGGAGGCTGCAGCACCTGCGAGCTGAGCCACAGTCCTGAGCTTGGGACATCCTCTCACCCAGCCTGAGGAACAGGCAAAGAAAATCCCAGCTCCTGTCAGACCCGAATCCAGCATTTTCAGCATCCAGAGACAGCTCATGGCTTAAAGCCATTTCCTGGATAGACACAGGTCCCCAGCACAGAAATTACAGCACAGGTAGTGCCCAGCCTACAGACCCTGCTCCATGCCAGGCCTTGGCAGAGAGACTGGAGCAGTTTCTGGGAGAAAACAGGGAGAGCTGTTTCTGGACTGTTCCTAAATCCTGGCTGATGAATGAGGGCCAAGGGATGGGAGAGGAAGATGAAGCAAAAGCAACATCACAATGGAAAAATGGGACATATCTGGAACATAGACCAAAGAGCAGGGGAGAACATTTAGAACTTACTGAAAGTATTTATTGAAGGAAACCTGTGGGATTTGCCATTGTACAGCATCACCTGATCTTAGAACTCAAAATTTAACAAGGCCCAAAGCAGGCTGGGGAATTAAAAGGTATTTGCATTTTTCACTGCCATTAGAAACTGCATCACTGTTATGATTAGGACTATGGTGGGGGAATGTGGTTGAGCCAGGACTGAAGTCCAGGACTCCTGAATCTAGGCTTGACCTAGAGAAGAGGTGACTTTTCTCTTTCTGCTCCTGTTTTGAGGACAAATATGGATGAAGTCCCAGCACCCATCAGCCAGAAATCATAAAGACAGGTTCAACAACCAGATGAAGACCCTAAATTGCTACTAAAATTGGGCAAGAAACTTGTCTACTTGACTTGGAGTTGAATATGGCATCTCCAAAACAGAAACAGGGAACATCATTTGTGACCAGGGAACATCTTTTGTGACCAGGCTCATCTGCACTCTCACAGAAAGTCCAAACCAGATCCAAGAGGTTGGGCACAGACCTGGCAAAGGTAATCACTAAACCTTGACAAAGCTCGTTTCTTTTTAGGCATTTTGCTGGGGAAGGAGACAGGTATGGAGGCTGAGCAGTGCAATCCTGGCTGGAAGCAGAGTGCAGGGGAACCAGGGCTCTGCAGAGGTCACCGAGGGGACCGAGGTGTTCTGGGCAGCCAGGCTCACCTGTGGCAGAGCAGGCTGTGTGGGTGCCTGAGCTCTCCCTCCCCTCGGGAATCTGGAGCAAATCGCTCCCATAATGAGGCCTCTGACAGCATAAACAGCACAGGGTCGTCTCTTTAATGTGTGTGAGCAGGTTGGGAACCTGCCTCCTGCAGCACATGATCTGCCTGGCAGGCTGGGCTATTTGTCACTTAGGGGCTGTGATTTGGGGTAATTGCTGCTTTTGATTGCTGATTTCCACATGGGAGGGAGTGTTGTCCGGGAGGCTGGAGTGCTTGCCTGGAGGGGAGGTGTTCCTGCACGGCATCCTCAGCCTGCTCCCTGCATCCTCCTCCCTGGCTGTCTGTCCTCACCTCCCCACAGCTCCGGGCTGCCAGCAGCTCACACCTACCCCGGGCTCTTTTCTGGCAGCTCCATGCCTCTCTGTTCACTTCCCTGGGTGTGTTTGAGTGTTTGCCAGGTCCCTGAATGGATCTGGAACCTCCAGGATTAGCAGGAGAGGAATGTGAAGCTTAAATGGAGCCCAAGCTGGGGCTGCTGGCCTCAGAAGGGTGGTGGGGAGCCCCAGATGCTGGTGGGACACATGCAGAGCCAGCTGGTGGCATCTCAGCACTGTGGGTAACCCAGAACATAAGGGGGGAAATAACTCTGTGGTAGATGCCCTGCTTTCACTGGGTGAAATTAGAGGTTTCACAGGTGAATTTAGAGGTTCAAAGCATCCCCAGCCCCAGGTAAGGCCCCATGCCTCACTGTTGCTGCAGATGTTTCTGTCCATGGCCATGTTTCACCAGACTGTGCCTTGTCCCTGGGCCACCTCTGGCTCTTCTCTCCACACCTTTGCCTCCTCCTTGCTACTGAGGCAGCCCAGCTCCTCTCCCCAGGGTTAGGAGTCCATGCCAAACCAGGAGCAGGCACAAAGGGAGGCACCAACCAACACCACTTCTCTGAACTCTCCACCCAAGGCAATTGACAGTGTCATTGGGGTCCAGGATGGGCTATGCCCACTTCTGTGCAGGGGCTGGGAGGTGGGACATGTCTGTGTTTGTGCATGCAGGCTGAGTTTTCACTTTCCTAGATGGCTGGGGCATGCACATAGGGTCTGGAGGTGTGGGTTTGGAGGTTTGCTAGACCTCCCAGGACAGGTGCTGCATGATGCAGGGGGTACAGCGAGGGGTTCCAGGCAGAGGAGCACTGCTGTGCCACCTGTCTGAGAGCAGATCAGGAATGCGTGAGCTTTTGGGGTGTCCTGTCAAGGGTGATCACTGGAAACATGTCATAGAACTACAGAACCGTTTAAGTTGGAAGGGACCTTAAAGCTCATCTCATTCTACCTCCTGCCAAGGCAGGGACACCTTCTACCAGCCCAAGCTGCTCCAAGCCCTGTCCAACCTGGCCTTGGACACCTCCAGGGATGGGGCAGCCCCAGCTGCTCTGGGCACCCTGTGCCAGGGCCTCACCACCCTCACAGCCAAGAATTCCTTCCCAATATCCCATCTATCCCTGCCCTCTGCCAGTGGGAAACCATTTCCCCTGTCCTGTCCCTCCAGGCCCTTGTCCCCAGTCCCTCTCCAGCTCTCCGGGAGATGGCCTTTAGGCCCTGGAAGGGGCTCTGAGGTCTCCCTGCAGCCTTCTCTTCCCCAGGTGAACACCCCCAGCTCTCTCAGCCTGGTTCCAGAGCAGAGGGGCTCCAGTTCTTGGAGCCTCTTCTTGACCATCTTCGTTTTCATGCCATTAACTCCTGTGCCAGTTCATGTAAGAGACCCAAGACATAAACATCTTCCTGTGTGTGACCCTTCCTCTGTCCATGATCACTTGGCAGTCTTCCAAGTGCTTGGTTCCCTCTGTCCCTCTCACTCAAACTCTCCAGAAATTCCCCTGCTTGGCAGACAGGCACCCATTGAATATATCTGCAGAATTCAGATCCCACAGGAAATGCAGTGAAATGGTTCCTTCCTTTCCATTTAAAATGGAACAATAACATTTGGAGTGATGCTGCCAGTGTGACATCCCCTGAGACAGCTCCTAATTTACTCCTTCTGTGGAGGAGGCTTGGGTGAATAACCCCACCAAGGAGGACAGAAAGGCACTGCCTTTGCCCTAAGCACAGGGAAGAGGAGCTATTCTTGTAGGGCTGAAATTCTGGTCCACAGCACATGGGCTCAGCTCTAGGCCTGCTCAGGGCTCTTTTTGGGACAGACTTGATTCAGTGCTATGTCCTGCTCTCCTGAAGTTTACACTGTGACACAGGGCTGGGGAAAGAGAAAGCTCTGGATTTCCAGTGGCTGACAGAAGGAAGAGAGAAGGGGCAGGTAGAAGGGGAGGGTGGAGGGTGACAGCTGGATGTGGCTGGCTTGCTTCAGAAAGCTCGTGGTGGATTTTAGATTCTGCCCCCCTGCCTCTCCTTCCACCACTCCCGTGATTTCTGGGAACATTCCTCCAGGCTTTGATCTGCATTCCCAATACACTCCAAGTTGGAACAAACTCATGGTTTACCACCATATGGTTGCTGCTGTTCAGTTACCACAGGCTCAGCCCTCCTGTATCTTGGGCTTCTTGGTCATGCTACAACTTCCATGGCACGCCCGAAGGCTGTGCTGGGCAAGATCGCTCATGTCAGGTGCTCAGGCAGCTCAGTGATGCTCTTATCACTCACATTAGGAGGCAGGAACGTTGCCCATTGGCAGGACAGGACAAACATGTGTGTCCATATCCCAGTAAAATTCTCCCCTTGCCAAACTTTTATTGAGCGTGTCGGCTGCCCCTTTGATCTCCTGCTCGGGTTGGTTTCTCAAGCACTCACCCTCTCGAGGCAGTGTGCCCAGACTCTCCATGCTCTTGCCTAAATTGTGTCATCACGCCAAGCCTGGGCCTTCCCCTGGGCACACAGGGGACCACAGGCCCCCTGTCATGCCTGAGTTTGTTCTTGTGCTGGTGCAAAGCAGGAATGAAGCCAATTAAGTCAACAAGTGAAAACATGGTGCATTTGAGAAAAGGGCCAGGCCTGGACTCTTCACACAGGAATCTGCAGCTGGTCCTAGTCTGGTATCTCCTGAAGATGCCTCTAATGTGGTCTCTGCTGTCTCACTCCATCCCTGAGGAGAAGACTGTGCCTGTTTCCAGCCCTGCTCGCTGTACCCCCCTCAAATGCCTGTTCCAACTCGATAGATTGATCGCATTTGTTCTCTTGTTTATGGTCCTCAAGCCAGTTTTCAACCCACATGAATGCTCATATGCAAGCCAGTTTGGATGCAATTGCCAAGTAATATTAGTAAGACACAGCTCCTTAATGAACAGGGCACTGAACACCTTCACTCCATCTCTCTATATTATAAACTGCACAGGTTTTCTGTTTGTTCCCTCCAAATCTTCAGAGCAGTTTTCACTTTTGACTCTACTTTTGGTGCCTCACTTGGGGTACCCCGGAACATAGTTAGTCATATGGAAAGCAGTTTTCAGGAAAACTGGGGCCAGCTGTCCCAACTGGCAAGGATTTTTCAATTGCTGCACACTCTCCCTGGTCTAAATGGAGTAGAAATAGAATGGAAATCTCTAAATTTTCAAAACATTTTGAATTTGATTTGGGCAGCTGCAATATCTTGACCTCATTGGTCAATGTTCATGATAGACAACCCCTTAGAAGCCCTTGTCTCCTGTCCTCACCTGCACCTTAGCCAGTGCTAAGGACAGCCCTCACACCATGCACAGGGATGAGCTTTGGAAGGCTTCATCAGAGGAATTATCCTTTAACTCTCTCTGTGGTTCTGCTCACCCACTGAATTGATGAGCAGCACCATCTTCTGCCAAGGACTGGTGCCAGCCAGGGAGACAGAAAGTCCTGGACCAACCAGAGCTGGTCTCCTTTTTGCCAGTGAGTTGTACCCTGCTGCTTTCTCTGCACAGGGGCCGTGCAGAATCCTGGGGGAACCACAGAAGCCAAGAATTCAGAGCTGCAGCTCTTCAGCTATGGCCATCTGGAAACGGAGGGCTGAGCCAGGCAAGGTGACTACCAAGGGAGCAGTGATTCTGCCTCCAAATCTCAGCATGGCAAAACAAGGCCATGGCCCTACAAGCATTTGTGTCTCCATGAGACCTGTGCAGCCTGATGTGTCATGGAACCCCACCAAAGCTGCTGTCTTAGGAGTCCCCTACTTCAGACATGTTACTGCACTGCTCCAGAAGCAGCTTCTCACCCCAGTGCCAGCACATGTGAGCATTGCCCAGGAATGCCAGCCCCACTTCCAGGGAGGAGCTGTCATTCCCAAAGAGTCATGCCCCTCTGCCAGCATCACTACAGTGCTGCCTCCTCCAAGAGTGACATTGATCTGGAGTGAGAGCCTGTGCTGAACAACCCTCCCAGAGTGGGTGTTCCAGATGCCGGGAAGCTAATGAGGGGTGGGGGGTGCCCTAACAGCAGGCAAGGGCAGCCAGGAGCAGTGCTGGTGCCCCATAAGCTGGGATGGCTCCACTGAACCCACATGGGAAGGGGAATGAGAAGGGGTTTCCCTCACAGGTGCAAGGCAGGAGAAGAAGGCTGCTGCATTCACGTTCCCTGCACCCTAAAATGCCTGCATTTTATTTCATTTTGCTTTCGTGCCATTTCTTGGTCCCCCAGGCTGGCAGAGAAGGTGACGGCGGGTCCTGAGCGCGTGGTGCTGAGCCTGCTGCGCTGCGCTCCCCATGACGGTGAGTCCCTCTGCCCTTGGGGCCCGAGAAGAGGCAGGTGAAAGAGCCAGTGGCTGGGAAGGGGTCTGATCTTGCCGCTGTGCCCCGAAGCAAGAGGTGAATGGCAATGAACACCTGCCTTTGGCTGCAGTTTCTCTTCTTGGCACCGAGCGCTCATGCTTGGATTCAAAGCGCGGTAACAAAGCCCTCGCCGGCAAACACATTTCAACATGTTATTATTCCCAGGCCGGCTTTCAAGATCTCTTTCTATTCCTTCTGTACTGATTGCTCTTGTTTCTCTTGGCTCCCAGCTCTGGCTTTTCAGGCTTCATTAACTGGAATTTATTAGCAACTTTAAACAATCTTCCTGCTGCCAAAAAAAGAGAGAAAGAAAAGAAGGGGAAAAAAAGGAAAGAAACAAAGAGGAGACATACTAAACTCTGGGCTGTTCCCTGCCTGTGTGAGGCCCAGCTCTGAACACCTCTATCTGTGCAGGTTTTCTTTGGAGGGAAAGTCTGGTGAGTGCCTGGGCTGGGACTGTGCAGCCTCTGGTGCAGCCTCTCCTGTCTCTGGAGGGGGAGGCTGGGGGGCCAGAGGGGAGCACAGCCTGCTGCCACTGAGGGCCCCCTCCCATTGCCTCTTTAAAGGCAGCTGAGTCTGGAGAATCTGGTCTCTGGGCATCCCCTGGGCATGAGAACTAATTGCAATCACAACACCTTCCTGAGCAGCTCTCAGTAAATACAAATGGCCCACAGGGCACACCTGAGGGCCTGCTTTCATTGCTGGACAATGAAGCTCTGGCAGTGAAAATAACTACCCAGACCACACAGGGAGTGAGCTGGAGCAGTCCCTGTACCCTCATCTGTGCCCTAACTACAGCATCCCCCCTGATCTCATCAGGACATGTTCGGTGTCCAGAGCAGAGGGAGCCAATGCAGAAATGCCCTGTGGGACACAGCCTGCCTGGGTGTCATGAGTGGCTTGGGTGATGGCTCTGCTGTCCTCAGCACCCTCACGAGTCACCCTGCTCTGGTTTCTTCCTCACAGGCCTCCACCCAGTGTGGGTGTGTGCACAGGACTAATGTGCTCGGGGCTCAGGTGGGCCCAGCAGCCCCGATTTACAGGGCTCCACAGCAGTGGAACCTGGCACGTTTGTCCTTGTTGTCCATGGGACATGTGCTTCATTCACCCATTTCTACAGCTGTCTTCCCCTTTCCCATTATTCCTTTTCCTCTGCTAAATCCCAGCTCCATGCACAAGCTCAGCCATGATCTCTGATCTCTGACTTGTGTGAAACTTCACTTTCATGAGGAGCCTGGGGTGGTGCTAAAATAGAGGAACAGAAGGAGGAGAAGTGGTGAAAGGTGTGAAACACCAGCTGTCCTCCATGGGAACCTGGGCTCCTGGGGCTAAATCTAATGAGAGAGAAGATAGAATCAGAGAATCATGGGCAAGAGCAGGAGGGAAGAACCATGAGGAGCCAGAGGAACCTGGGCTTTCTCTGACTGTTGAAGGGTTATAGATGAAGGATAAGGGGTGTCAAGAGTTCCTGGGATGTTTCTGAACATTAGATCATTTAATAGAATCTCGAAAAGGAGATTTGAAAGTCTGGGTTGAAATTGGCAAAGTTTTGCTGAGGAACCTCTGATTTTTTTGGTAAGATTCAAGCACCTAAGGTATCTTTGACAATAAAGCAAATACAATTTGAATTACCATTTTCTTTTAGGGCTTTACCCAAAGTAAAAGACTATATATTAAGAAGTAATCTGAAGACGAAACTATTTTTTCTCTCTCATGTTAAAATAAATTTTTGGGGTTGACCAGAGCCCCAGAGCATCTGTTTTTGTTCACCTTGATCTGAATTTTGTAAATTTTGTCTTTGGTTGCTCCAGCCTGTCACTCGCCTGGTTTATCCAGCAGGTAATAGGGAACATAAGGCTGTAGATATTGAACTATTAGAGAGCACCCAAAGGAGGGCAGTGAAGGTGGTGAAGGACATTGAGGAGAAGCCGTGTGAGGGCAGCTGGGGGCACTTGTTCTGTTCAGCCCCTGGAGAGGAGGATGAGTGGCAGGCACTGATCTCTCTGTGAGCAGTGACAGGACCCAAGGGATTGACCTGATATTGTGTCAGGGGAGGGAACTGGTCATGGCCCCAGGCCTGACAGAGTTCAAAAATCATCTGGACCAAGGTGTGACTCTTGGGGATGGTGCTGTATAGGGCTGGGAGTTGGACTTGATGATCTTTGTGGGTCCCTTCCAACTCAGACCATTCTGTGACTTTGTGACTCTGTGTAGAAGGCAGACTGGGGCCATAATGCCACCCAAAATCCCTGGGGGTGAGAAACCTGCTGAAGGCTTTCCATCTAACTGAAGACAGGCATTGCAGCCAGGATGAGCTGCAGCAGAGTCCTCTCCATTGTCAGCACTTCCCTGCTGGAGGGGGGACAGGCAGGAGGGCAGGCAGTGTCTCCTGCCCAGGAGACACTGCCACTGGGATAGTGGGTTTGGGGTACCTGCACTGTCCCTCAGTGCTCAGCAGGGCTTCCTGCTCTTCACTCACTTGGCATGTCCCAGCACAGGCAGTTCTGCCATGCGGATGAAGACAAAGGGCTTGGTCTCATGTGCTACGTGTCACCCTGGCAGCCACTGGGAATGTGTCCCAGGCAGATGAAATCAGCAGAGATCTGAGCTGTGAAACCTGAACAAACTTCCCTTGAGGATGTCTAAACAAGCAGGATTTGTTTGCTTGATTCTTATGCGTGTCCTGGCACAGAGGGCGATCCCAGCCTGAATGTCATGGTCCTGATGTAATGTTGTGGGATGAAAATTTGGTGAAGATATAAATGAAAAGAGCAGGGGAAATGCCAGGCAAGTTGCATTATTGGTCAATGACAGCCCTATGAATGCTGTACAAACTGTCCCTGTCTAGCTGTTGTTGTTGAAAGAATCACTTTTAATTTGCCATAATATACAAAATCCTTCCTTGCTTGATTTCATATAAATTACTTGATTTCCATAAATAGGATTACTATCTTAATGCTATCAAATTCAAGCAGGCACTTTGCTATGCATAAGTATATGATGCTGCAGTTTGCATTTCTTCCCCTAACTGTGATGTCAGTCCTTTCCAAAGGGGGACTTGTGACACATTGGACCTCCAGTAAAATGTTATCTAACACCTTCCAATTATTTTTTCAGATTTTCCTCTTTAAATTTTTCCCCTTTGCCTGTTTCATTCATAATTATTTTTGGCTGTGGGAAGCTGGCTCTTTTGGAATGTATGAATATTTATTCCTTGCTGGTTGAGGCTGCTCTGTTTGTACATGACGTAATCAGGACATGGTTGCTTGCAGCAAGACAACTGCTAATTGTACACAGCAGAGTCTGTTCTGTGTGTGTGAAAAGCCTCAGCACCCTCAGTGAAGGTGCTGGGTGCCCACACTTCAACATGGATGCTGATAAAATGAAAAGAGAAAAGCTGCAAGATGGGTGCAAAGTGCTGAAGAGCCCACTTCTGTGGCTCCAAAGCCAGAACAGGATCCAAAATGCCTCCTTGTCAGCCTGTAAATGCCTGCTGGGGAAGGGGGCTGGGGTGGCTGGGGCCCTTACAACTCTAATGAATTTGAAATATAGACAGAGGGTGATCAGTTACAAGACCATTTGAAGTAAAAACCAGTAATACAAAATCACAGAATCCTGCAATGATTTGGAATTGGAGGGACCTTAAATATCATCTCATTCCACCCCTGCCATAGGCAGGGACACCTGCCACCAACCCAGGTTGCTCCAAGCCCTATCCAGCCTGGCCTTGGACACTTCCAGGGATCATGGGGCAGCCACAGCTTCTCTGGGCAACCTGTGCCAGGGCCTCACCACCCTCACAGGTGTTAGGGTGATATCTGTAATTCTGACATTTTAGAAAATACCATTTATGAAATGCCAGTGCTGTGCCTTGCGGTGGCAGCAAGATCTGATTCAGAGAAGTGAAAGTGTTTCATTTAGGCAGATTAAGTTGCAGTAACTGTTATATATACAGTAAGTTTACAACACACATCAAATGAAGCATTAATATTAGGATTTCATGAATGCAATAACAGTGTTTTGAAGAAATTGTGTTTTCCAACAGAAGCTGTTGTGTTGAAAGTACCAACAGCATGAGAATAACACCTGGAGGTATTTCTCATGGTCAAGTGGAGTAAGACCATACAGGTGCAATTTACTCATGCAGAAATGGTCAACCTCAACATTCTGCCCCCTGGGCACCCATTTTTTGGGGCTCACAAAGGATTCCAGTGGTTTCTTGTGCTGCTGGTTAATTTTCACACTTTCAGAAGTGGGGCCACTCCTTCACTGACACACAGCCACATGCTGATGCCCAGGACTGAAGCTGCTGCTGTGTCTGAGTGTGTCTGCTCAGACCTCAGTGCACACTGGTGGGACACCTCAGCCTCTGGGGAAAGCTTTTTGGGCTGCAGTTTTGCAGGGTGGGCTCTACCCGACCTGCGAAGCGCCCAGGGGTTCACGTGTCTCTGGGCTGCAGGAGCCTGTGAGGGGGACCCTGGCTGCTGAAGGGTGAGAGAAGCTCTCTCTTAGCTGGCTCTGCTCCACGGCACAGTGTTGATTTTTGAATGAGAGATTAGGTGCTCTTTTATTTGGCTTTTGGCACCACCTCACCCTGAAGGTGATGACCTCAGTGAAACCTAAGCTGGAGCAGCAAACAAACGCTGTCCCAGCACAGTCAGCTTCCACCTCGGCCTGCAGCTGCAGGAACTGCACTGGAAGCTGTGGCCAGTGCTGGAGGACCCTCTGCAGTGTCCCCCCAGCCCCAGCACCCCCTGCCCGTGCAGCACCCCGTACTCACAGCTCCTCCAGGAAGCGCAGGTGTCGGAGCGCGCGGGGCTGCAGCTGGCTGATGTTGTTCATGCTCAGGTCTCTGGCAGGAAGCAAAGACAGAGGTTTCTGATCAGTCACGCAGTGGTTTGCATAGAATGAACCTCAGTACCAGGCTCTGTGTCTCCTCTCTGCTAAGTGGGAGGGTGAGAAGCCTCTGCAAACAGCATTTCAGCATTAACATCTGATCACAGCCCGGGCTCTGCTGCAGAGGGATGGAGAGGAGTAGCCAGAGAGAGCTGGCTCCTTCAGGGTGGTCTGCCGGAGCTCCTCCAAGTTATGAAGCAAGTTAGGACATTTCCCAACAGCATAAGCAGTCTTGCTGTCTCACAAGTTTTGGAGAGTGAACAGGAAGCCCCGTGACACTGGAATAGGACAGCATGTCCTTGGGCCCAAGAGCATCTCTCTGTCACCATGGCCGTGCCAGCCCCCACAGGGAGATTTCCCAGTGTGTGGACAGACATCTGCTTTTGAGGAGACAGTAGGCCAGAGAGAAGGGGTCCATCCCACTGGACTGGCTTTCTGTCCACAGACTAGAGAACCACAACAGGACTGAGGGGCAGAGGTTGGCTCTGTGGGTGACAAACTGAGGTTGGGAGGTGGAGGGAACCTGGCTGATTGTGCTTGTCTCACTCTGCCATCTCCAGCTAAAGGCTCATCTCTGCCTGGGTTCCAGCCTCTGGAGGAGGCCGTGCTGGTAGCCAGAGGGTCCAGGTTGGTGCTGAAGCCCTCTGCACACTACAGTCACTGTGAGCTGCCTGAGCAGAGCTCTTCTCACCTCAGGGTGTGACAGCAGCTGAGTCTGTCCTGACTGATTCAATACACAAGCTGGTATTTGGGGAAAACAAGGATATTTCCAGGCTGTTCTTGGGGTCTGATAGCTGCAACCCTGCCCTGATGAGCAGCTGCACGTGAAGAAACCCACGCTGCTTACCCCAAACTAGACCAGGCTGTGTCCAGGTGAGCAAGGAAGCACTGACCTTTAAAGCTAAGATGAGGCTGAATTGGAAGCTGGTGTGGTTAAACCCAGTGGGAATAGATGGGGCATATCTCCTAGTGAGCAAAGCAACGTGGGCAGTGTCATCTGGGTGCTGGAAAGCCTCATGGGAGGCAGAGGGGCTGCTCTTTGTCACTGGGCACAGACAGGACACAGCTCAGCTCCTCCTGGGACTGAACACACAGCCTGATGGGTGTGATGGGAAAACGAGGAGAAACAACAACAAAATAAAGGCAATTTGTTTACTCTTTCCTTCTGTGAACCTCACAGACCTGTGAGCCTGAGGAAGGATGTTCCCTGCCCTCCCAGTGGCACTGGGAATGTCTTGGCATTGGGAGGAGGCTCGTGCCAGGGACAAGGACAGAAGCATGAAGGAGAAAAGCCCCTCAGGAGAGCCCAGCAATACAAGAGGGACCTCTCTGAGCTGTTCCACCTGCTCAGAGCACCTGAGATCTCACAGGTCACACAGCAAAGGATCTGGAGCATCTCAGCTGGCTTTGGGCTCTGGGTAGGAAATTGCTTCACTGAAAAAGGGGTTCACTGAAAAATTTACTGAGATGCCTTTGTATTCCTCAGTAAAAAATGCTGGAGTTTTGCTGGTAAAGAGCAGAACACCCGGGGGGCATAGGCTTCTACATTTTGACCACTTTCCACAAAAAAAATCCCAAACCACCATGTTCTAATCAGCTCTGTTTGGCATTGGTGTCACTGCAGGTGACACATCAGGAAGGCTGGAAGTTGTCTTTGCATATTCTCTGGAGAGGTGTCCTGTGACAAAACCATGCAGTTTTGTGAGCCCTTTTGAAAATACTCTTGGAGAAGTTTACTTTTTTTCTTTATAACTTTCTCTTCTCCAAAGAAGTAGTAGAAAACTCGCCAAAAATCTATGTGAATTCAAAATTCTGTTTTCATAATGAGTGCAAAAAGAAAATTATTGTCTGCACTGTTTTGTGTTCAATGCTACATTCTGTATTTTGGTGATCCTGGGATACAAGGGTTAAAATATTATTTTGTGCTGCTTCTATTTTTATTTTTAAACCCCCAAGGGCAGTTGCTACTTAGCACCCATTAAAACATCTTTTTTTCCTACATCAAAGTGTCTCCTGTTTGTGTTCTAATGAATCTGTCTGATGTTTTGACATGTTGTGGAACAATGTGAAAATAACGAAAAATAATGTAAAATGAAAGACTGTGAGAGAAAACACAGATCTGAAACATCCAAGATCTCCTTGAAACTGTGAGGTATATTCCTTAAGTTGCCTTCTGCTGGCAGTGTAGAGAATGCCCCTTGCCTGCCACTTTCCAAGCCTCAAGAACTGCCTTCTGTGTGCCCAGGTGCTCCCCAGGTGTGGTGGGGACAGTTGGACACCTGGGTAGGTGGTGGCTGCAGGGATGTGCAGACTCATGAGTCTAGACCCATCAGGATGGGACTCCTCAGTCCTGACAGCAGCAGGGCTCTAGGTGGCTGAGGATATGGGAGAATATCTCTTATTATCTTCTAGAATCCCAGATGGTTTGGGCAGGAAAGGACCTCCAAGCTCATCTCATTCCACCCCCTGCCATGGCTGGGACACCTTCCACTCTCTCTGGTTCCTCCAAGCCCCATCCAACCTGGCCTTGGACACTTCCTTCCTCCTGCTCTTATCCATACCCAAAATGAACAGAATACACTGGTTTCTGAAGAAATCTTCCAACAGGCAGAGGAGAGATGCCATGATCCCATCACTGTGGCAGCCTCACAGCTCCACAGAATGTGGCTTTCCTTTCAAAGCCCCCCTTTCCTCCTGCAGCCCTGGGGCTCTGGCCCTGGGCAGGTCTGAGACAAGTGGGTGTCTCCCACCATTTCTTTGTGCAGTGAAGAAGAGCCCAGCCTTTTTTCAAGGCTGTGACATAGAAAATATTTTGAGTAATTTTATTTAAAAGTCACTGATGTTTTGGCTGATTGAACACTCTGGTGGTTTGCAGTCCTGCAGGACTCAAGTGTAATACATCTACACTGACAACCCTGGAAAGGGCACCCCAAAAGGGCAAATCCTGGCAGTGGTTTGCCAGCTAATGAACAGCAAGGCAAAGGTTCCAGGGACTCAGTTGTGCCATTAACTCTGCAGTGTGATGTCCTGCAGGGACCCCCCAGCAGCTCCTCCAGAGCAGGGGACTTCACACCCGACTTGCTGTGGTGGAATTCCTGGCCTGGCTGTGGTGTGAGGACAGCATGGAATGTGCAAGGACGAATGGTATGAAGGAGGAACAAATTCCTCCAAGGGCTGGAAATAAACTTCCCAAGCACAGCCCTGGACCTGGTGATTTTTCTAGCCACAAAAGTACGAGATGTTTCTCCACAGGCTGTCCATGCTTGTGTGAAAGCTGAGGCACAGGATTCTTGCCTGAAGTGTTGTGGGAGTAAATATTTGACTTATTACTCATTTAAAGATGTTGTTGACTTGTTGCTGTGTTTTCCCAAGCTTGTGATTTTCCTCTTAGTAAGGTTTCTTATGTTATGTACATCCCCAACACATGCAAGGGTGGAAATGCTTCCTGTCAGAGCAGTCAGAGAAGCTGTTTATCTCTTCAAGTGTTTGGGGGTGGTTACTTCAGTCAGCCACATTCAGTTAATTTAAAAGGAACCCATGGTGTTTGAACCTTGCTGGATTATTTTTGTGCAGCATCCAGCAGAATAAATAGGGATCCATGGATAAATGGGTCAGGGGCTCCTCTGACCTTTCTCAGCTGTGTCAGTGACTTTGGCTTTCCAAGCTAGGGCTCTCTTCTGAGTGACTGAGCATCCAGGGAAGCCAAACAAGTGCTGGGTCACTCATGTCTGTGCATGGCCCTTGTCATTTGCACTGGAGAAACCATTCCAAAGGTGAGGTCTGTACCAGAGAAGGCAGAACAGAAATGTACAAATGATTCAAATCCCAAAGTCCCTTAAATTCTAAAAGAAATCAGAAAGGTAGGAGAAGAAATGGGGTGTTGCAGCTTCACCCAGGCTTGCAGTGGAGGACCTGCAGAGGAACTGTCCAGATTCTTGCCTTTGAGTTCATGATACCACTCAGCAGTGGTGCCCTGGGACAAGCCACCCCTCTCCTGTCCCAGAGCTCCCCTGTTCCTCCTTCCCCAGTGACTGGTCTGTTCTGTCCTCTCTACAAAATATCAAATAAAAGCAGGAATTCTTTTGCTGTCAAATCATCCTTCATGGCTGTGATCTGGACTGCTGCCAGTAGAGTGAACTACTCTACTACTCCCCAAACTGAAGCTCTGCTCTCACATCACCCTGCTTACCCAAGAAGCAATGCCTTTTAATGCCTCTTGCATTAGGTTTAGAATACACCTATGCTTTCAAATGGCACTGCACCAAAGCCATCATGGCTATAATTAGTGTGATTTAACTTTCCCCCCTTCCCCAACTAATTCTAAACATTTATCGTAAGCATTTCTAACTTGTACCTGCAGGAAAACTGAGACACAGTTCATGGAAACTGAGCTCATGTGATTCAGCCTCAGACCTTACAACTCCTCTGGCCCTCGAGGGGTTCCTTAAATTATTTGCTTTGATGTCACCTTCTTTCATGAACAACCTTTGATTATTCACTGATTAGCTGATCTTCCTTACCAAAAAATGAGGTGACACACACAGGGTGCTGGGACTGCCTGCCACGCTTCCCACCTGTGCTGGGAGATGGTGACCACAGAGTTTTAGCTCAGGGGTGATATGAGAAAAGAGATCAAAAGTGTTTTTCCTTGGCATCGCTGCTGGGGCAGGCTGTGTGGGTGCTCTGAGCTGTGGATGTCCCTGTGGGGAGTGTGCAGCCCCTCTGGGAGGGGGCAGAGAAGACACCTGCAGGGCTTGGACCTGCCTGCTCTGGGACAAAAGGACAGGATTTTCTGCTGCTCTAGGGGGGCTGCACAAAGGACACCCTGCAAGCTTGCCTGAGATGGACCTAAGCAGCATCCCCAGGATGTTCCTCTAAGGACAGCAGGACTGATGCCTCTCACAAACCCAGGGCATCTAAAGCTGCCCACTAAACTGAGGGAAGATGAGCCCTGCCCATGAGCCCCACAGCTCCTGATGTGTGTCTTCCCAGGCACAAAGCAAAGTGTTTCCTCAGAGATGGGCTGCAATTAATTAATGCAAGCAGAATTAATGCAGGCAGAAGCCAAGAGACCTAAAGTAACACAGGTTGAAGCCGCCCTAGATCAGCACAACAGGACCAGGACTGCTCAGCCAGGAGGGTTTGAAGGGGAAACTGCAGGGGTAGGGTTTGGCTGAGGCCAAGCACAGACACCTCAGAGCCAGATGTGCATCTGTCCATAGAAAATTGCACAGCTGGCAGAGAGATTCTCCTACAGAAAGAGGATCTCCTACCTGTGGCTGGGAGAAGACATTCCCCAACCACCTCTGTCTACTCCAAAGGGACAGAAAGTCTGGTCCTTAGCTTCAGTCCCTGGAGGAGCTCCCCATGGGTCCCTCTGTCACTCAGCAGAACAAGAAGCCTGTGTCTTCCTGCTCTTTCAGCTGCCTGCAAGAATTTTGTTCTGCAAGGTTTCTGCAAGCTCAGGTTGCTGTTCCTGGACCTCCATGGAGCCCACAGTGGGGCACTCCATGGCCTCTGGCTTCCCTGGTTCCTCAGTGAAATCCAGTGTGTAGCTAGAGCTGGAAATGAGGGCAGACATGGCTCCAGTCACAGGACAAGACTTTCTGTATTTTGGGAAATAAAGCTCTTGCTCCCTGTTTGTAAGGAGGCAGAGTCACCCCAAAGGACAAATCTGCCTGAGATCCTGGTTTCAGCCTACAGGAAGCTGCTAAGAATCCTGGATGGTGACTGTCTTCTCAGCCCCTAAATTGCTCTGCTGTATGAATATGTTCATATTTTTCAAGATGTTCAGGATATTAATGTGCTCTCTCCCCAGCCCAGGCTCAACCCAGCTCCTCTCACTTTTGGTGCTGAACCTGTGGCTTCCTGGACCATAAAAAACTCCTTCCTCACACTCAGGCAGGTGAGCAGAAATTTTTGTGATTGTGAGGAGAAGCTAATGACCTGGTATCCTTTTGATTAATTAGCTGCACAATTACAGCATTAAGGCCTCCCAGTCCAGCAGTCTGATTTCTAGGGGAACTGAACAAACCAAACCAAAATTCCCATCCTTATCCTGGAAAGGCCCAGCAAGGCCTGTTCTTGTAAGGAATGAAACACCCTGAAATCCCTGGGTGCTGAGCACTGTCTGTGCCTCTCTCCTGGCCACTCTCATTAGCATCCAGTAAAAATTCACAGTTACACCACCAGAAAAGAAGGCCAAAGGCAATAAATGATGGTTTCAGAAATACTTCAGATTATACCAGAGTGATTCATAAAGGTTCTTACTATCTCTTTTTCTCTTTATCTTGAAATCTCCAAGGTCACCACAAAATGCCTGGATTGCCTGGGGCAAAGCTGGGGCTGAGGATAGAATGGTACCTGGAGCCATAGAACCAGCTGAAATTCTTCCTAACAGCCTGCAGGTTGAAAACTACACTAAAGGTAGTCTCCATAAAGAGAAAAGGGAAGATAAAGAGATCAAAGCACTAAGAGCTCATTTACATCACACCATATCTGGAGGCACCAGCGCTGCTTCAATCCCATATCACTGTGATGGGCAAGAGCAGAACGTGTTTCTACTCCCACCTCTCCACATTTGAAAATAGATCAGTCATCTTAGATCATCCCCCACGTGTAGGCCCTATCCCAGATCTCCACAACATTTCAATAATAAAGTCTCAGCCAAGGCCAGTTTGCCAGGGTGAGATTAAACCCATTCCGGCACCAGAAGGGCTTTAGAAGCTGGGTCTGTGCAGTGAGAGCAGTGACCCCTGGCAAGTAAAGCTCTGCCACTCTGGCTGCTCCTCCTGCACCTCTCCCTGTACCTGCCCTGGCTTTGCCCTGTGCCAGGTGCCCTCCAGCGTGGGAGCAGGAAGGGGCTGAGCAGGGCACTGATGCCTTTCTGCCCACGGGATGGCTGGTGTGGGAAACAGAAGAAATCACTTCTAGAAACCCTCTGCCAGGTCAGGGCTGCCAGCAGATCCCATCCCACCCCAGGGCCCCCAGGGGCTGCCAGGGGGAGTCAGGGGAGACAGGAGGGTGTGGGGTGCAAGCCCAGGGCAGGTGGAAGCTCAGGGCACTTGGCAGAACAGGCTGCAGCCAGATGGAGGAGAGAGGGCTGGGAACAGCAGCCCCTGTGCCAGGGGCAGGAATGAGACTTGGATCAGAACATAAGGGCACTCTTTCCAAATAGGAAAATTGTGAATTTTGCATAGTGTGTCACAGAATCACAGAATCATAAAATATCCTGAGCTGGAAGGGGCCCACAGCTCCTGGCCCTGCACAGGACAGACCCAAGTATCTCCCCATGTGCCTGAGAGTTGTCCAAATGCTCCTTGAACCCATGGAGATTTTTCTCCTGGGCTCTATCTCCTGTCTGTAACTGTCCTGGCTCCCAAGGAACATGGCATTCCCAGGGGAAAGCCCTTGTGCTGTGAGGAGGCAGGGAGCACATGGCTTCTCTGGCTGGGTGCAGCTCTGAGGAGCACGACAGGCACTGACATCCCCTGACCTGTACGAGTGCTGTGGTGGCTTCTGTGCCCATCACACCAAGCTGGAGATGGGGAATCTCCCTCACCAAACAGGGGCAGGCTGACAGAACCCCTGCCATTCCCTCTTTCACCTCCCAGACAGAGCAGCCAGTGCTGCAGTCTGCTTTGAGTTGGATATTGGGCAAGAAGCACAATTTTTCTTTTCTGTTACCATTCTGTAAGTTCATGTTTTTGGTGATTGCCATGAAAGAGAGGTCCAGAAGGAATTGGTTTGGGTTGATCAAAATAATAAAAACCGTGTTGGTTTTTCCCCCTGCTTCAGAGTTCACATTAAAAAAATCATCCCAGAAAGGACATTCTAAACCAGAAGTAATTTGAAAAGAAAAATGCTTTCTGTCCGGAAAATGTCAAAGCAGGACTTCTCAACCTCTTTAAAACTCCTTTTACATGTTAGCTTAACTTAATAGGGTTCAGGGTGGCAAATGGATGAGCTGGGTCAACCTTAACATTTTCATTAGTGTGAGCACATCAAATCTAAAAGAACCCCTAAACTAAAAAGAAATATTGGGGCCTGAATGACAGCAAGGAACACCTGTTTAAAGCAAGAAAAATGAGATTGCAAGTATATGTCCTTTCTTCCCACCATGTCCTTTGGAGCAGCCACAGCCCAGCAACATCCTGACTTTTGGCAACTAAATGGCCTCCACTATGAAAAGTGGAGCCTTTTGAAAGAGAATGAAAATAACCTAATTCTTTTCTTGAACGAACAAATTAGTTCAAGAAAAGAATGAAAATGAAAAGATGAAAGAACCTCACATCCCCTTGTGTCCAGAGTGGGGGGTTCCCTGTCCTCCTCCAAGTCTCTGCTGCATTTCAGGTCCCCACTTGCCAGGATTTTTGGAGACAGAATTTCTCCTGTGGGAGGAATTATTCTCTTAACCTGGAACAGCTACCAGGGAAAGGTGAACCCAGGAGCATCTTCCTCTTTGCTGCCCAGCCAAAGCCTTTTGAGCAAGAGAAGGAGCAGCAAACAGCAAACCAACACAACTGGTGCATGCCTAGCATTCCCCATGCAAGTGTCCTTGAAACCAAAAGAGTGTTGGAAATGTGTCCCCTCCCAAATACTGCAAAAATCCACCCAGTTCTGGAAGCAGGACAGCAGGTAAAGATCAGCCAGGGATGGTTTTAAGCCACAGGGCTGTTCTGGGCAGCCAGAAACTGCCTGGCAGAGGCTCCTGCACAGACTGGAGCTGTTCTGGTACCACAGTACCTCAGAAAGCAGCTTATCCACTGCAGCCTGCCCTGCCTGCTCCGGGTCCTGCCCACAGCTCCAGACCTCTCTGGGCAGTTTGCCCCAATGCCCAGAGTAAAGGGATTTACAGCCCACCTGGTGCCAGCTGCATGGTGGTCCAACCACTCTTGGAGCCCACATGGTGGGAACAGCAATTAATTTCTACGGAAATGTTCCTGGGAGAGTATGATTCTATACTATTACACTACATCTCAACTGAATCTGCACAAGCACTCAGCTCACCTCAGCTGCCCAGAATCTCGTGACTGTCCCGACAGTCCCAACACACACACCTGGATTCAATTGGTCAGTGAATCAAAACACTCACACCAGAATCCAGTCACCAATTCCCTTCAGGTAAACAATCTTCCACCATGCATTCCACTTGTGAACAACACAGGAGCAGTAAATGACATAAGAATTATTTTTTCTTTCTCTGAGGTTCAGAGAATGAGAATCCCAGAAAATCCTTGGGAAGCTGTGCCTTGCTTTTCTCTGTGAAGAGAAATATGGCTACACAGACAGGAACAGGAGATGGGACAGGGTGTAAGGATCTGGGTCTATGTACACATGCAGAGAGCAAGGGTCCTGCTTGCAGGAGATGAGTGAGGAGGGTGTGACAGAGGGCATGATGCTGGTTTGATGCAGTAGGAGGATGTAATTTTTATGTACACATTGCTGGTAAAGAATTGTATAGAGTCTCTCTGTACAGACCCAAGACAAAGATACACAACAAATTAACATAGAATAAATCTCTCTGTGGCTATTCAGGGTGATTGTTCAGTGCTACATCTGGCTCAAGGGTGCCTAAATCACTGATTGCCAGGACCAGCCAGTGGGTCCAGGCAGGTTGAGGGCAACACAGAAGCAGAGGTTATTGGAAGTTTTTTCTTCATGTTGCTCCAGAGGCTCTTGGTGAATTTCCATGAGCAAACACCTGAGAGTGACAGGCTGGCTGGGCTGGAGACCTTGGGTCACACCTTGTGTGACCCAAGTGCTTCCTGGGTGTGTACTTGGCTGGGACTGGCTTTCAGACCACCTTGGTACCTTAGCCAGGTCAGAGAATCTGCTGAGAGCTCTGCATCTCCTTTAGGGAGCAGGCTGAGGGGAGGAGGGGGTGGGTTGCACACTCCTGCCACAGACATGCTTCCAGCTGCACATGGGGGCTCCTGTAGCCACTATCACCCACATCCTTCCTTTGATTGCACGAGCTCTGCACAAAGCAGATTCGCCCCCACATATTCTGGAAAAGTATCAGTTGGAAGTCTAAGGAAAGGCAGTACTTGGATTAGGGAGTTCCATCTGTACTGGGAGCTGAAAGCCCTCGTGCACTCTTTCTGTGTGCCCACCATTAATTTGTGCAAGAGCTCCTTGCACATCTGGCCCAGAGCAGCCACCTCTGTCCTGTTTCTCTTCACTGCACACATCCCCCCTCTGCTGCCAGCCCTGACCCCAGGGCTGTCCCATCCCTGCAGCTGATGCCTGTTGGCCCCAGCCCTGCTCCAGTGACCTCCAGATCACAGAGAGCTGATGGCCAAGCCTGTGGCTGCTGGGCAGGAGCTCCATAGCCTGGAACTGCCAGAAGTGCAGGTCAGCACTCTGGGTTCTGTCACACTGAGAGAGTCTGGCAGCACTCAACTCTTCCTGTCGTTCTCTGGCTGGCAGGAAATCAGAGCAAGGCTCTGACAGGTGTACAGTCACTGTGGGTAAGTGCTGCAGGAGTGGGGAAAAAGCTGCTGAGATGGAGAACTGGGACAAGGCACTACTGGGAAAGCACTGGGCCAGGCTGCCTCTCCCCTTGGAAGCCACATTTCAGTGGGTGTAACACCAAATCATGTATAGAATCATTAAGGGCCTCCAAGATCACTGAGTCCAGCCTTTGACTAAATGCCACCATATCAGCTAAACCATATTATGGTAAAGTACCACATCTGCACCACTGCCCTGGGGACAGCCTGATCCCAAAGTCCTGAGAGTGGCAAGTAAACAGTAAAGGAGAACTGGAGGGTTGGAGTAGATGCACTGCTGAACCTTAGTGCAGTTTGTGCCTGTCACTACTTGGAAGTAGGCAAAATTTGAAAACTTCTTGCAAGGGACCAAATCTGATAAATTTTGTAGTTGAAAATGTCTGAATGGCTGATTGAAATGCTTTATGCTCACATCAAAACATTTCATTCACTAAAAGCCAAGCCATGACAATGCAATATTTAATGACAGGCAGCACCTGCACAAACTAACCCGAGGCTGAATTTGGAAAAATCAAAAGTAAAATGAAACCCCAATTGAAACAAAATCCTTCACTTCAGACTCAAACATCTCCAATATGTTTTCATTCAAAAAATTCTACCACATCTCTGTTGCCTGGAAACTTTTGCATTTGATGAAGAGCAGTTTTTGCTCTAGGAAGCTTACTCAGAGAAAAGCCTGGCCTCCCTGGGCAATGCTGGGGGATCCTTTGGCTGCTCACAAGCAAGTTACCATTTTGGTTCCCTGTGGGTGCCAGGCACTGCAGGAAAGGCACTGAGGGAAGCCTGGTCCTGATTCTGAGTTGTGCTCAGGCTCAGGAACTGGAGGTCCTGCACTGTGCCCGCAGGGATCTGTGACACCACAGGCTAGCCCAGACAGCACTGAGAGCCCCTAGGGGGGAAACTGCATCCAGTCCCAAAAGACTTGGGCAAAACTTTGGGCAAACAAAGAGCAATGGCTGTGTCCAGCCCAGAGCTGGCAGAGCCACCTCCCAGCTGTGTCTCTTGTCCTTCAATCCCGGCTGTGTCCCTTGTCTTCCGTATGCTTTGAACCCCAGCAGCCCCAGCTCAGTAGCCCCTGGGCAAAATGTCTGAGAGAAACAGAAGAGGTGGGAAGAGTTGTGGGGGAATAAGAACCCCGTGCCTGTGTCTTTTGCCATGGATTCAGGTGTCCTGAGTTCAGGTTATGCTCTCCAGCAGCAGGGAGGTGCATCACAAGGATGCAGGATGGATCAGGCTGGGTGCAGCTCTGAACAGCCTGGTCTGGTGGCACCCTAACCCTGACCCTGTCCCCTCCCTCGCAGGGGAGTTGGAATCAGATGTGCTTTAGGGTCCCTCCCAAACCAAGTCAGTCTGTAATTCAGAATCCTATGGTTCTAATCCCCTGCTATGCCCTGAGAGGAGCTGCCCATTGCAATGATGGGGCAGCAGAACCTCCCTCAAGGTTTGCACTTTGCTGTTTTATTCTGGTTTGTGCCTTAGTGACTACTTTAGTCACGAGTGTGAGAAGCAATTGTTTAGACAAAGGACTACCTGTGCAGGCTGGGATTTTCAAAGACACTCAAGTAAGGCCCTGAAAATTGCAAAGACCAGCAACAGCACATCTGCAGAATGGCTGCCTTGAGAGGAGACAACCTGGCATAACCTAACACCTGCTGAGCAGCAAGGCAATGTCCAGGGCTTGCCTTTCAGCTCCTTGTCTTGGAGGTGGAGTTCTCTGTGCCAAAACAGGGCAGAGAAGGAACAACTATGTCATGACAGAGCTGAATACATTTAATACACTCAAGCAGGAAGGGAAGGCAATAATTCACCCTGGAGCAGGACTGCCTTGGGATGGTCTGGCACAGCAGATGATTTATATTTAGAGCTGGGCTTGGCAGGTGCTTTTATGGAACAGAAATTTGGTTTTCAATTGTATTCAACCTGTCCCAAAAGTTGCTCAAACCATTCCAGCTTGTGGCATGGCCAACTATTAACTAGGTCAGTTGGGAAAGAAGTGCACAAAACTGCCCTCTTCTGTTTCCTGGGAGCTGGGTAGTGCTGGGTGCTGCCAGAGGCATGACACATCGGTCAGAGCTCAGAGCCTCTTCAACATCCTGCCCCAAATATCTGGGTGGACTGGCAGAAACCCAGAGCTGGGCTCCTCCCCTGCCCCAGTGTCTCTGTCTCTCTGGGTGCCTCCCAGTGAACCCCAGCCAGCCCCGGGGTGGCAGACAGTGGGGGGACACTCTCTGGTGCCCCGAGGGTACTGAGGGCAGCTGGGCTAGTCGCCTTTGCATCAGAAGAGACACTGGAGACATCAGTAGAGGGTAAAAGGTGACTCTCAGCAGGGGCCAGTCCAAGGTTTATTCGGAGCTCCTCAGGGAGCCCCACGCCTCAGTGGGCGCCTTGCTCAGAGTAAAACAAAGGAATCTCAAGGTTACATTTAAAGGCGGGGAGGAAACCGAGGGTAGATACATTTGCTGACCAATAAAGGCCCTGAAGGGATGAAACCTTAGGGAATGGACATTTGGGATAGCATATAAAATAATACTTGGGGGATGACCCCTGGCCTCGGACTAATCACTCGACAACTTTGACTGAAAGTTCTAGACAGAGGGGATGGGATGCTGAGTGACTGACAGAGAGCCAGGGCAGGGATTTGGGGATGATCTCAACCCGGGAGAATGATTACACAGGTAGAGGAAGGGGGTACAAAAAGGGGTACACCATTTGGGGAAAATAAGGGGATACAAAACCAAAACTATTAGAAAGTATTACAAAGTATAAAAGCACACTATAACACCCTCCAGCCCCCCCGTGCTGCCATGCTGAGAGCACTGAGATTGAAAGGCCAGTTGAGAACACTGAGCATTGAAAGGCCAGTTGAGAGCACTGAGATTGAAAGGCCAGTTGAGAACACTGAGCATTGAAAGGCCAGTTGAGGCCACATTTTCCCAGTACTGCGGCAGAAGGACACACAACATGTCCACGGGGCTGTCCTAGGAAGGGTGTCCAGGATGGGTTTTGCAGCAGCCCTGCAGTGTCAGCCTGTGAGAGGCCGTGGCCAAGGCTGATGCTCCTGCAGCCAGTGCTGGCCACTCAGCAGCCCACAGAGGAGGGGTGTGGAGGGGGCTGGAGCACCCCCAGCCCTGTGCTCACAGCCTGGGGGCAGCTGGCTTGGCCACTTCACTCTGGAACCTTGATCCCTGCTTTGGGCTCCATTAGACAAGGCTTTGCTGCCAGAGCTGTGGGGATGGACAAGCCTCTGCTGGTGGCCAGGCCTGCATGAAATGTTTGCCTTCATCATGAGACTCTGAGTAAATGAAAACTCAAAAAAAAATTTGCTCCAGCAAATGTTTCTGCCTTCCCTTTATTTTGTGTAGGAGGATGAATTTGCAGAGTGAGAAGGGAGGTATCACCTTAACTCAGGGAAGAAGAACAGGCTCTGGGGGATTCACAAGCAATCCCTGCCTGAATTCCAATGGCTGAGATTGCATATGGGGATGGAGTCAGGAAAAAGAAAAAAAAAACCCATAATTTGACACAATTCTGAAGCTTAAATAAAATTTAAAATAACTCTTTTAGTATCATTAAAGTCCTGCATCTAGAGTTTTACAAAAGCTGAGCTGCACTGGCTTTCCTGCTGGTACTGGGGTGGAAAACCACAAGACTGATGTTAGGTGCAGAGACATCACTGGGCATCTCCCACTGATACCTGGAAGGGTTGTCAGAGGCCATGGCATGAGTCTGGACATGGATTTCATCTATTTGCCTTCCCCCAGCACCCAGGCACCAGAACTTTCGGGGTGCATAGCCCAAGGCTGGGGCTGTGCCCAGCATATCCCCCCTGACACTCCCAGCCTTTGCCCAGATTGTGTGCCAGGCTGTCTCCAGCTGAGAATCTGCTGGCAATGTGTGTGCAGAGCTGTGCTGAAGGGCCCCTAACTCATCATCCTGCAGCTTCCTGTTCATGTTCTCACCAGCTCACTCAGGCAGTGACCTGTGTCCAGGGCCACAACCCAGAACTTGAAAACTCGGTGAGGCAGCCGTCAGGAGGGGCTGTGACCAAGCTGTGTAAAGCTGTGCACTGAAACCCATACTGAGCTAAACCAGCCTCTCAGTACAGACATAGCACCTGCCTGCAGCAGTCAAGAGCCTAAGCAATGTGGGAGCCTCAAGTTTTGGATTCCAACAAAGTGGTGTTTTGCACCTGAAAGGATGGTGAAGTGTTGGTGTTGCTGCTGGAGCATTTCCTGGTCTGTGCCTGCTGCACCCACAGCACAAAGGGAAGGGATTTCAAAAGCACCACGGGCAGTTGCAAGTTGCAGAAGTGTTTTTCCTAGCTGAAAACAGATCCCTCCTCACCTCACAGCCCACAAGACCTCACCTCTTGCACTGACTTTCTCACCATGCACCCACACACTTGTGTGATCTGGCATGTGATGCTGCCTGTCATGTCCTAATGCACTATCAAAGGCATCAAGGAGAAGTTTAATTCTTACTGATGAGGTAAATGAAATAGGGTTGGGACATTTTTATGCTCTGAATAAGGGAGAGGGGGGTCACCAAGCAGCCATGGTTGAGAAATCTGGCAAAAGAAGTGTCAAAGCAGGTGGGGTAAGCTGCACCCAGGGGCAGAAAACCTTCCCAGCCCAAGAATTCAGGTTCTGGCTGCCATCTGTGAATGCAGCTGGTGCTCAAAAGGCAAACCTCGCCTGTTGCAAGCACCCCGTGCTCGGGACCCTCCCTGGCTCTGCTTTGCTGACGGGGCAGGACAATGGAGGCAGTTCCGGAAGCAAAGAAAGTTCAAATTCCTCCAGCCAATTACCTCATGGCAGTAAATCTTCCACCTCTCCTTCCCAGCCACCGGTGAAGCCTGTCTATTGTCTGGGGAGCCTGTCTGTCTGCCCAGCACAAAAGGGAGAACAATCTGTGGGTTTGTGTAACATCCGCTGCATTAAAATGCAGAATAAAGCAGGGAAAGGGCCAAGGAGAGCTGGGTGGGGAGGAGATCTCCAGAGGCTGCTGTGATCTTGGGGTGTCTGGTTTGCTTCCAGCCTGTTGGTGCAGGTGTTATTCAGGCTGGATGCTGGTCAGGGATGTGCTGGGGAGGACTGGGAATCCCTTGGGGTTTTCAGAGAAGGGCAAAAGCTGGCCTGGAAGGGCCTGCTGCCCACAGCACTGTCCAAACCCTGTCCATGCACCTCAAGCTGTCTTCCCTGAGGCCAAGCTGCCCAGTCTTCAGGCAGCTAAAGTGGCAAACAGCCCTGAGGGCTGGCAGATCATCGTGGTGAGCATCTTCTGGTTCCCTCTGTGGTGCCCCACTGCACTGCCAGGCACTGATCTGCACCAGAAGAAAATGGAAAGAGGTATTTTGTGCTAACAAGATGCAGACTTTCACAGAGCAACATCTCTTTGTTATTGCCATCAGAGCTGATGGTCCTGCATTGATTATGCGTCAATGGATGCTAATGGAGGTGCACTCTCCAGCCTTGCAGCTTGCTGGAGCCACCCTCACTTTTCCTTTGGAAAGTTCAAGGCATGGCTCTTCCCAGAAAAGACCAAGGTTCTGGGGGAGTTAAATATCTGTCCAGTCCATGTTTCATGCACTGTATCCTGCTGAATCCTCCTCTGTGGCTGTGGAGAGACAAGGAGCAGCTGCAGCAGTGTCTGCATTCCAAGGCATTTTCTGTAGCCTGGAAGAACCAGGAGCTGCACCTGTGAACTGATGGGGCTGGATGGACTGCTCCAAGTCTGAGTCCTTCCATCTGCAGTCCTCTCTCTCAATCCCACCTATGGCCAGACTCCATATCCCAGTCTTGCTAGACCAGATTACTGAGAGCGGGAGATAGAAGTCCTAATGAAAGCAAAGAATTCCTTTAAAGCAAACTTCTGATGAGACAACAGAGTGAGTCTGGAGCTGTGCAGACCATGAGAGACTGAGGAAAACCCAGTGAGGAGCAGACATGAGGCTTGCTGGATCTGTGGACATCTGGGTGATGTCTGACCACCACCTCTTCCTGCCCCTGCTGCACCACCAGAGGTTCTGCTGACCACCAGACCTGTACTGAGATCTGTGTTTGATGCCTGGGTGCAGGAGAGGAGCAGCCTCTGGACAGGTGTGAAGGGTATGAAGGGCACATCCCTCGTACACGTTTGGGAGGACACATCCCTCATACACGGGCACATCCCTGGTACATGTTTGACAAGGCACATCCCTGGTACTTGTTTGACAGGGAACATCCCTCATACATGTTTGACAGGGCACATCCCTGGTACATGTTTGACAGGGCACATCCCATGTGCTGTGCCCTGGGGAGCCTTGCTGTGTGCAGCGAGGCTGGACACAGGACTATGGGGTAGGCACAGGACAGCACAGGATGCTTTTCTTGTTTGTGTTCCAGCACTCTGCACTCTCCTCTGCTCTGTGCTTTGACAGGCATTGGCTGCAGTGGGCACCTCTTGTCCTCTGCAGCCCCCGTGCAGCATTGTGCCACCTTGTTCTCTGTTTTCTCCAGGACACAGAATAATACCCAGTGATGCTGGCAGGTTCTTTCTGTACAGCCTAGGCCAGGAGGGGGTTCACCTGTAGCCCCCAGGCAGCAGAGAAAGGGGCAGCAGACAGGAGTTGCATCCTGCAGTGTGGAAGCACAGCAAGGCTCTGCTGTGTGCTCAATCCAGGTGACTCCTCTGCCCTATTTGAGTGGAGCTGACCTTGGACACACTGACATTTGTGTGGGTAATCCAGGGAGTGCTTTGGGGTTTGACTGCCTTCCCACTCAGGATGTGGCCACGCACCCTGGGATATGGGCAGACACCTTATCAGGGCTGGAACAGTTGCTGGCAGCCTGTTTGTGTATAAACCATCTTTAGAGCCATGGCTTGACTTGCTTCAGGTCCCTGTGGCTCTTTAGGGTGGAAGGAGGCAACTCTGGATGCCAGTGAGACAAGTAGCATCACCTTAGGCTAGTCCAGCACTCTCATCCAACTCCAGTTTGCTGTTTTTATCTCATGCAGGTCAATTGTGCAAAATGTTTCTGGGGGAAAACAGTGATTGTGTTATTTCTTCCCCATTTTTTGGACTCAGCTTTGGGATCAGAAGCATTTCATTGCCCCAAGAGACTTAGGCACAAAGAGAAAGCCTTCTACACTCTGCTTAGAGCTGACACAGCCACCATGACCCACCCAGCTGCTGAATGTTGTGGGGGGAATCTAGAACCACATCACAGCCCCAAAGTGATGTTTGAACCCAGTCTCTTCTGCTGAGTGATGGATGATGGCTGATGTCTCCTCAGCAGGCTGTACAGGTGCCCATTTGTGAGCCAGCTGTGCCCACACATCACCATGAGCTGCTTCTCACAGCCACAAACCAAAGGTCAGTGTCCTGAAGGGCCCTTGGAATGCTCCCCACACTGTTCCTGGCATTTGGCAGGGCTGGATCAAGCTGCTTTTCATGGATGTTTTTGTGAAATGGGGCTGGGAGTGTGCCACAGCCTCTCCATCTGTCAGTGCCCCAGCAGAATCCCAGAATCCCAGACTGGTTTGGGTGGGAAGGGACCTTAAACCTCATCTTGTTCCACCTGCCTGCCATGGGCAGGGAGACCTTCTACTAGTCCAGGTTGCTCAGAGCTCCATCCAGCCTGGCCTTGGACACTTCCAGGGATCCAGGGGCAGCCACAGCTTCTCTGGGCACTCTGTGCCAGGGCCTCACCACCCTCACAGGGAATTTTTTTTTCCCAATATTCAATCTGAACCTACACTCTGTCAGTGTGAATCCATTTCTTCTTGTCCTGTCAGGCCCTTTTAAACAGTCTCTCTCCATCTTCCTTGTCAGCTCTGTTCAGGCACTGAAAGGCTGCACTTGGGTCACCCTGGAGCTTCTCTCCTCCAGGCTGAACAATCCCAATTCCCTCAGCCTTTCCTAGGGAGTTGTGCTCCATCTCCCTAATCCACTTGGTGACTTCCCTGGGACTTGCTCCAGCAGGTCCCTGTCCCTTCTGAGCTGTGCAGAAGAGGTAGGAGCCCCATCTGGCACTGCTCACAGCACCAGGAGTGTCTCTACAGCTTCTCAGTGCTTGTAATGAGATGTCTGAGCTGGAGTGAGCTCCTGGCAGCAGTCAGGCACTCCAAGCACCCTGACCCCTGAGCAGTGACTGAGCTTCTGCTGTCATGGCCAGGGAATGGCAGAGACATGGGCTGTCACTGTCAGCAGGAGCTGGGAGAGCTGCAGCTGGCTCTGGTCACTGCTTGTGGCCCAACCCCTGCTCTGGAAACTGAACAGTGCCACCACGGGACACATCACAAACCCTGTGAGGAACGACTGAGGGAGCTGGGGGTGCTCAGCCTGGAGAAAAGGAGACTCAGAGGTGACCTTATCACTCTACAGCTCCTGAAAGGTGCCTTTGCTCAGCTGGAGTTGGTTTCTTTCTCCAGGCAGCACTGACAGAACCAGAGGACACAGTCTCAAGCTGTGCCAAGGGAAATTCAGGTTGGATATTAGGAAAAAGATTTTTACAGAAAGGATGATAAAGTTCTGGAATGTCCTGCCCGGGGAGGTGGTGCAGTCACCATCCCTGGGTGTGTTTAACAAAGCCTGGATGTGGCACTGGGGGCCAGGGTTTAGTGGAGGTGTTGGGGCTGGGTTGGACTTGGGCTGGTGGGAGGTGCAGGCCCCAGCAATGGGTGAAAGCTGCTGCAAAGCACTTTTACAAGTTAACACCCTTATTCACACCTCAAACAGAAGCAGTAAAGCATGGAAGAAGGAATGAAGAACATCTTGAACAGTTACTCTGCACTGGCTGCTAGAGATACCTCCAAACTCCAACTGAAGCATGGGGAATGGTGCCCAGCACAAGGAAGGCAGAGGGGAGGAAAGCCAGGGTGACATGCTGGGCTCACAGCCTGGGGCTGGGAGTGGACACAAGGCTTTAAGATGCCTCTGGAGCCAGGCCTGCTGCAGGGAGTGACAATCTTTGCTCACAGCTGCCAGGGGTCCTGGTGCCCCCATACATTTTTAAGTGGGCTTCTGCTTAGGAATGCAAAGGAAAACCACAAGATACAAGTTGCTATGAGCACTGAATCATCCTGAGACTACAGGAATTACTATTCCAGTGCAGATCTGACTGTTTAGCCTCTGAAAAAGTCTGGAGCAGGTCTACTAATTTAATGTCTCAATAATACTTGGACTCCAGGCAGAGTTTCAGTTTTCTGTGCCCCATCAGATAGTGCATTCCTACCTTCTTGCTACATCCACCTGCATCAGTGCATTCCTGTAACAGTACTGCAAGCAATTCCAGTCTTGCTTTTGACACCAGAGATGTCCATCACCAGCCTTCAAATGCCCCATATGTGTGCAGAATGATGCATATATTAATTTATCTTAAAGAGACATCAGACTTCCAAGGCAACCATCTCAGTGCACTCCAGTTCCCTTCCAGAAGTTTTATGTTCCAAACACATCCAGTCTCCAAAAGCAGTGGTTTGTTTTGTACTATTGCATTTGTGTATTTAATTTTCCTAGTGAAGAACTGTTATTCCTGCGGCCATATCTTTGCCTGAGAGCCCCTTAATTTCCAAATTATAATAGTTCGGAAGGAAGGGTTTATATTTTCCATTTCAAGGGAGGCTCCTGCCCTAATTAGCAGACACCTGTCTTTTCAAACCAAGACAAAAAGTCCAGCCCCTTTCAACAACCAGCTGTAAGAAGCACCATTCTGATAGTTGCTGCCCAACCCCGTGGGGGAGCCTCAGACTGAAAGCTGTGGAGGTGCAGGATTTGAAGAATCAAGTCCTGGAGTCAGGCTGTAGGTGGTGGAGCTTGGCCTGGGAGACACTGCGTGGTGACAGAAGACAGGATGTGGCCCAAGGTTTTTTGGGCACGGAGGGGCAGGTGTGGGATTTCAGAGCAAGGCTGCTGGTGTTTGTTTTGCAGTGAGCACAGTAACAGGCCCCAGCATGTGTTCTTGGTAAAGAAATAGATTACATCAAGCACCTAACTCCTATCACTTAATTTTCATCTCAACAAAACCAGGCCTTCATGACTCTGGTATTGTCAGCTTGCTTGGTGAAAAGGGTTAACAATGAAGAATTCTTGCTTTGTATTATTTGCCTTCTTTGAATTTTGAACCTTTAGAGGCCTGGGAAATATCTTTTTCAAAGAAAACACACACATTTCACCTGATTCCAGGAGATGATGTTTGCTGCAAGCTCTAAGAGTGAAGGTTTGATATCACCACCAGTCTTGTGTGTGCTGCCTTCTCTGCTCCCTAACCAGCTCCTGCCCAGCTCCTTGCCAACCCATCTTCCAAAAAGTGACCTGGGACGTGGATATTTGTCTTCCAGGAGACAATCACTCTCCCTAATGCCTGGTGAGAGTGGGAGATAGGAAGTGAGCACCCAGGGCTGCTCCTGTGGTACCCCCAGATGAAACAAAAGAGGCCACTTGGCCAGTGTGTGATGTGCAGCACACCTTGCCTGCTCTCTCTGGAGCTGCCCTCCCTCAGCCATGCTTTGAGCAGTGTGTACAAAGCCAAGGAGCTCCCTGGGACCAACAGAAGTGCAAATGATCTGTGCTTGGTGCTCAGCATCTGCACTCTGCTTTTTCCTGTGAAATGAAGGGCCCTTAGAGCAACCTCTGCCTTGCCTGCAGCAGAGCTGGAGCAGGCAGCTCTTGGGGATGGTGCAGTGGAGTGACCATGTCCTACATTGGCAGGGTGTGCCCACACCTCCTGTGACACATGTGACACCATGTGCTTCACAGGCAGGTGTGCTGGGGAGAGCTGGCACTGGGAGGGAGGTTTGCAAGTGGGTGACCTCCCTGATTCCAGCTGGAATGGGACACTCAAATAGCCCCTTTATTTGTTTGGGCCCTTGAGATCCCTGAAATACAAGAATAAACAGCTTTACCTCTTGCCAAGACCTGGAAACTGGATTGCAACCCCCTGCAAAACATATCAAAACATTAAGTGTGGGCATGTCACTGTGTGCTGTCCAATTACCTCCAGCACATTTACATCACCTGGGAACACTCTCCACTCTGACCACAAGTTCTCTGGCCTCTGGCCAGGGCAGTCAGTGCAGGAGTTTCAGCAGAAACTGCCTTTTCTCTGGAAGCAGCAGCCCCTGGTGCTGCAGGTGTCCTGGCTCAGCTGGAGCAAGACTCCGAGGCTTTGCCTGCAGGGTGCAAGGCTCAGCCAGGCCAGATCATCCTTCCATTCCATTTGTGCTTTCAGAGGCCTCTGCTCTGCTACTAACACTGCTGCTGCCTTCCTACCGCAGGCTGTAATTCCTTCTGACAGCAGGGGAGGATCAAACCCTGAGCGCAGTTCTGTCAGAGGGAGAGCGACGCTCCCTGTGGGTGCTCTGAGAGGCTCCGTGGGGCAGAGGGACAGAGCAGCTCCCAGGGCAGCGCCACGTACCCACAGCTGGCACTGCACCATCGCCCACTGTCCAGTGGTTTGTTTTGCTTTATTGAATTTGTATTTTTAATTTCCCTATTATAGAATTGTTATTCCAGCTCCCATATCTTTACCTGAGAGCCCCTTGATTTCAAAATTATGATAATTCAGAGGGAAGGGTTTATATTTTCCATTTCAAGGGAGGCTCCTGCCTTCTTTAGCAGAACCTGGCTTTTCAAGTCAAGTCACCCACACTGCCTCTGCTCTTAGCCCACACTGTCCTATTCCCAGTTCCTGCTCTACTGCTAGCCAATGGCTCTCAGACCTCCTTATCTCCCTCTTCAAAACTGTCCCAGTGTCCCCCACCTGTGCAGCTGGCTGCCCTTCTGCCCATGGTTGGAGACGAACATCTGCTGGGCAGCTCACAGATTGCATCCCCCCCCACAAAACCTTCATTTTCTTTTCTACCACACTCACTAAATAAAATTTCTGCAGCTTTTCCCACATTTGTTGCTGAGCTTCCAGCTCTGTCCATGCCCACCCATGCAGGGCCCTGCAAATGTGTCGTTGCCCAGACCAGAACCCTCCTGGATATCCATCAGTGCTCACCAGAGGCAGCTGCTGTTGATGTTGGGTCACACAGCCAGCTTTAGGTATAGACAAAAAAAGTCAAAGGAGGAACAAAATGAAAATGTCACCCTTGGTTTGCTGCTGAGGAGATCTGTGTAAAGATCTGGACAGATCTGGTAGGTTAAAACAAGGAAAATTTGTGTCAACAAAAAAATTGTGTCTGTTACCCAGTCTGACTCTGTCCTAGAATGAGAATCACAGAATGGTTTGGGTTGCAAGCAACCTTAAATCCCATCCCATCCTACCCTCCTGCCATGTGCAGGGACACCTTCCACCATCCCAGGCTGTTCCAAGCTCTGTCCAACCGGGCCTTGGACACTTCCAGTGATGGGGCTGCCACAGCTTCTCTGGGCATCCTGTGCCAGGGCCTGCCCACCCTCACAGGGGAGAATTTCTTCAGTATATTTAACCTAAATTTCCCCATTTTCAGCTCAAACCCATTGCTCCTTGTCCTGTCGC
Organism: Pyrgilauda ruficollis; assembly: GCF_017590135.1. Classification (NCBI taxonomy): domain Eukaryota; kingdom Metazoa; phylum Chordata; class Aves; order Passeriformes; family Passeridae; genus Pyrgilauda; species Pyrgilauda ruficollis. Next base: position 1,292,930 of record NW_024531599.1, read on the forward strand.
TAGAGTTCCTGATGAAGGGTCCCTTTTCAGGACCTCCATGTGCCCACACCTGTTCACCAGAGAAAATTTGAGCCATTGGCTGTGCTGGGCAGCCACTGCTTCCCTCTGAGCTGTGCTGGGAGCCAGTAGAAAATGGAACAAAGCAATGAACCCATTGCAGAGACAGAGAAAAGGTTTTTGACTGGTATTTTCTTTGCCAAATGCGCTTATAGAATGATAATTCAAGAGTTGGCAAGTCAGCATTAGGTTTTCTAATTTGTGGAGGCAAATTAGAAAACTCTGCAAAACTCTGGAAATACTAAAATGCTCTGGTTTTACAAAGAACCTTGCAATACATTATTCTTCATGCAAACTGACATCATTAAATAGACTGAATTGCTTGAAATCAGTTCAGACAAAACACTGTCTTCAAGTGAGAACAAATGCTCCTGCTTTTCAGCTTGTGAGAACAATTGGAATATATTGTTCTAGGATATTGTTCTAGGATTTTTTTCCTGTTTCCTACAGTTTGTCCATCTCCATTTACAAAGACCACCAGCCAGGAATCAGAAAGGACCGGGAGAAAAGCCAGATAATCTGATCAAGGCTGACTGAAATATTCCCAGTGTATTTTTCAGAACAACACCAAAGCTTGAAATACAATATTTGCTTTCTGTTTTCTACCTAGAGAACAGTCCTCCAGCAGTAATGTCTCTATCACATCACAGACACTCTGGGGCTCCAATTAGGAAAGCTGTTAACAGGGTTATGTGAGCTACAGGTCCTAGCAGGTGCCTCCCATTATGCAGTTCAGTGTCTTTGTAAAGTCAAACATGGTTTTGTTTGACCCAGCCAGGTGCTTTGACTGGGCATTGGAGGACACCAGTCAATTCTTCATTATTCACTTTCCCAATGGAAACTTGAGACGTTTTGGCAAACACCACCATGTTCTGAAGGAAATATTCAATTTGAGGACAAAAGTGCATTTTGCCACTTAAAAAATCCCTAAGCCAGAAACTTCCCTCTCCCGTTGAGCAGCTCCTGCCTGGAGAAATAGCGCCAGGAGCTGCTTGTTTTGGAGCCAGATTTTCAGAAGAGTTCAGCTTCCCTGTAGGCACCTCAGTACAGTCTGGATTTCATAAAGAAGTAGCACCAGCAGTTCCTGTTGACGTAATGATTCAATTTTTGAGCGACCCAGCATCAAATATACTAAGCACTTAAAATACAGCTGTCAATGCTTGACCCTGGCCAGGCACCCTCTGAAGCTGCTCACTCACTCCCCTTTGCAGCTGGACAGGGAGAGAAAATTCAGTGAAGAGTTCATGGCTTGAGATCACGCTGGGAGAGATCACTCATCAAAAACTGTCATGGGCAAACAGGCTCTAATTAGAAATATGAAATTCGTTTATTACAAACAAAATCAGAGCAGGATAATGAGAAGTAAGTAAGCCCTTCAAAACATTTTCCTCCCACCCTTCTTCCTTCCCAGCTCTACCTCCTACCCAGGCAGTGCAGGGAGACCAGGAATGGGGGTTTGGGTCAGTTAATGCCCCGTGGCTTCTCCTGCTGCTCCGGGAGAGGACTCACCCCCCTGCTGCACCCTGGGGTCCCTCCCAAGGGAGACTTCTCCATGAACTTCTCCAGTGTGAGTCTGTCTCACGAGCAGCAGCTCCCTATGAACTGGGCAGCATAAAACTGTCCTCCCCAGAGTGCTTCAGCGTGGGGCACCCTGCCATGGGGTCAGTCCTTCAGGGACAAGATGCTCCAGCCTGGGAGCAGGGCCTGTCTCTCCACAGGTCTCCCAGGGGATCCTGGCCTCCTCTCAGGCATCCACCCACTCCTGTGTGGGCTCCTGCAGGGATTGTGGGTGGATCTCTGCATGCCCCATGGATCTCTGCATCCCCTGTGGATCCCCTGGGCTGTGGGTGGATCTCTGCATCCCCCATGGATCTCTACATCCCCTGTGGATCCCCGTGGACTGTCCATGGATCTCTGTATCCCTTGTGGATCCCCATGGGCTGCAGGGGCACAGCTGCTTCACCATGGTCATCATCACAGCCTGCAGAGGAATCTTGGCTCTGGTGCCTGGAGCACCTCCTGGCCCTTCGTCTCCACTGCCCTTGGTATCTGCAGAGTTGTTCTCCCATCTTCTCGCTTGGCTCTTTTCTGGCTGAAATTAAAACTGCTCAAACAACCTTTTTGTTTATCTTTCTTCTTAAATCTGTTGTCACAGAGGTGTCACCAACCTCTCTAATTGGCCCAGCTTTGGCCAGCAGTGTGTCCATCTTCAGAGCCATCAGGGATTGGCTCTGCCAGACATGGTAGAAGCTTCCAGCAGGTTCTCACAGAAGACACCCCTGTAGCCCCCTGCTACCACAGGCCAAGCCATGTAAAGCCAATACACCAGCCTAGACAGAGATCCTTCAGAGGGGCCTGGGTCTGTCTGACCCAGGATGGAACAGGAGGAAGGAAGCAGGACATGGTTCCTGTGAAGTTAATGGTATTTTGGAAAGGCAGAAGAGTCGGAGAAGTGGTAGTATAAGTTACCAGAAGTAGTCTGTAATATTATCATTATCAGTAATCCATGAACCCATTTTATAATTTCATTTATACTAATTCTGTATCTCAGTTATATTCACTTTTATAATAATTTCACTGTCAGTTCACACAGAGTGAGAGAACCCTGCACCCAGAACAGGCTTGAAAACTTCTGAAGTTGAATTTTTCGACAAAAGTGCTTCACAGCGTGGGAACTTGCTCTGAGCAGCAAAGGGAGGAAAGGCCTGGCAAAATGAACATTTTCCTAAGCTCCTGAGTCAAAAGCATGTGAAACTGGCTGGGGCAGTAAAGCAGGACCTGCTGGAGTCAGCAAGGGAAGCAGGGATTTGAGACCAGAGCAAGGAACTGATTCATGGGGATGACAGAGAATCACATCTTCTCTCTCTTTCTTTTGCCATCTCCTTTGTGAGCTCTGGACCCTGAGCCTGTGAGATTTGTATTTAATTGCAGATCAGAACAAGGGCAGGCACCACTTCTGGCCATTCCTTTTGACTTCAGCAGACCTAACACACAGTTTTATAGGCTATAGACTGGACTTTATAGACTGGGTCTGCTGTGGCTTCCTCCCAACCCTCAACACCTGCCTTTTTGATCACCCTGAGGACCAAGCTGGCACATTTCTCAACATGCCTGCCCTGCCTCCAGGAACTGCTCCTCAGCTGGTCATTACACCTCTGCAGCCCACTGCTGTGTGCACACAGGTACCAGTTTCTCTCTGGGTTTCTCCAAACTGATTTTTCCCTCATCTGTTCTCCTGGCAAAGCTCTGGCATCTGGCAGAGGCACAGATTTCTGTGATACTCTCCCAGTTCTAGGTTCCTCCTGCCTTCTGCTCTCAAAATGCCCACTGATCATTTTTTCATGTCCTTTCTCTTGACCAGTTATCAGCCCACACCAACTGAATGCCTTTGAGAGAGTTTGATGTGGGCTCATTTTGGGGACCCTGTAAATTCAACCACTAATTTCTGTTGGACCAGATGCCTGTTGGCACCTTCAATGAATGATTTCCTTTTCTCAGACTCTCCTCTCTTTATCTCCTACCACATTTACCCTTTATAATTAGTCTACTAATTCTGTTCCTTACTTCTACCTTCACTCCATCTGATGGGCTTAAGGGTTTGTGATTCCTTGGGTTGCACCTGGAGGCTTTCTGAAAGCTGGTGTTGCATTTGTCCCCTTGTATTTTTCAGGCAGCAGAACAGGCTTAAGCAGTGGGCTAAGCACTGGTTAGTAGGTCAATAGTCTCAGATTTGGATGTCTTTAGGAGCCGTGTGAATTCCACCTGATATTTTTTGTTATTCATCCTACTCATTTGTTTTCAGATTTGTCCACATTAAGAATGACTTTGAGGGAAGCACCCACAGCCTGTTCTCAGGGAAAAACAAATAAAATTATTTAATTTTATGGTGATGGCCTTGTGTTTGAGCAGCTCTTCCCATCCTTGCCACCTTTTGGCCTGTTGGATTGCCTGGATCTCCTGTGTTAGAAATATTATTAGTGGCTGCAGTTACAGAAAAAAAGTAACTAGCTATTAAGAGTTGTCTGTCCCATTTTCCCCATTTCCCAGTCACGTGAAGGGGTACAAGGGACTGACTCCCTTTGCACAATCATAAAATTCCCAAAGCCATTAGGAGTAAGGGGATAACATTGATGTTTGATGTTTGCTTCCATCAGCCTGTCATCAGCAGTGATGTCATCCCAGTCAGGATTTTGGGAGGAAGGTCCCTGGCATTGCCCCAGCCCATGTGAGTCAGACAAATCCTGCTTATGCTAACACAAGTCTTGGCTGTGGAGACACAACACTCTCCTCCCACCTCTGGGCAGGTGACCACACTGGCCTGGGAGCCAGATTTGGCTTCCTTTATCCATTGTCAGACTAGCATGAAAGCACCTGGAGAACAGCTCTGAAAGCCAGAGGGGTTGTGTGTCCCTCAGCTGTGCCACATTCTCTTTGTGGGCAAGTAGGATGGCTTATTTTCATTGTACATCAAGGTTTGGGAAATCAGCTAAGAGTGATGAGAAAAGAGAGCTTTACTCTTGATCTTGAAAATTAGATTGTAGGGTACGTCTTTACAAAACTGCAGCTCAGAGACATCTGAAGGTTGGCAAGAGAATCCTCAGAAGATAAAACAAAAATTATCTTTTGGACCAGAAACAAAGTTGAGTATTTGGTGATGCCCTTTGGCCTGTGTAATGCTGCACTTACCTTGCAAAATTTTTAATTATGTTTTTTTGAGATTTACTAGATTCCTTTATAATAATGTTCTTGGACAACAGCATTATTCTTTTTATAGGACATGAACCAACCTGAGCAGCTTGTAAAATCAGTCCCAGAATATTTGAGTTGTCACAAACTCATATGCCAAATTAGAGAGGTAAAATTCTGAAAGGTCTTCCATTGAATTCCTGGGCTGCTTCAGCTCCCCAGAGGCAATGGAAATGAACTCTGAGAAATCACAGATGTGGCCACGCCAAAGACAGTTACTAGGTTTCAGTGCGTTCTTAACTTCATTAGCTTTTATCACCAATTAATTAAAGACTTCACCAAATAATCTTCCCATTTCTGGACTTACTAAAGAGGGGGACGTTTGAATCTCACCACCTCAGCTGAGAAGCCTACGATGTACGTGCCTACATCTGAGGTAGACTTTGGATTTCCTTTCTAGTCTCATGAGGAGAAACCAGTCCTTTCACTGTGTGATTCATGCTGCCTGGTTTAGATGTGCATTTTAGGCGGAGGTAAATCACGCCCTGGTTGCTGAGGAAATATGGGATAATTTTGAACAGGTTTTTATAATTGTCCCATTCATAATACCCACAGACCCTTCCCATCAGGTCATTGTGAAAGAAGCTCTTTCTCACTGCGCTGGAGGAGCTGTTCTAGTCAGGTAAAGACCTTTCAACCACAGCTTGCTCCCTACATGAGATATTCTTAGTGATGACAGCAGCTGAATTCGAGAGAGAATTAGCTGCAATTGATGAGCTCCTGCAGCACAGCCACTCCTGCCCAGTGGGAACACTGAGGAGGATAAAGCACCATGGTCACAAAACTCAGCCACTATTAACCCACTCTGTCTCCTGATTATCATCTTTCTGTTCACCATCTTGGCTTTTGCCTGTTGGAAAGATGCAGAAAGGGTTTGGATTAAAACCAGCTCTGGTCTGCAGTCCTGGAGGTCAGATTTAAAACCACCTGAGGTTTGTCAGTGTGAACTGTTCAGCCACCCTAAAGAAGATTTTGCTGACTCATGGCTCACAGTCTTCAAGTAAAGCCAGGTGCCCATGCAAGGCACTCTTCAATGTCTTCATAAAGGACTCAAGAGGCAGCAATTGAAGGTATAATAAGTAAGTTTGTTGGTGACACTAAATTGGGAGGACACAGAGGGCCTGCAGAGACCTCAACAAATGAGACAGCAGAACAATCATAGAAACATAGAATGGTTTGGTTTGGAAGGGACCTTAAAGATCATCTCATTCCACCCCCTGCCATGGGCAGGGACACCTTCCACTATCCCAGGATGCTCCAAGCCCTGTCCAACCTGGCCTTGGACACTTCCAGGGAAGGGGCAGCCTCAGCTGCTCTGGGCACCCTGTGCCAGGGCCTCACCACCCTCACAGAGAAGGATTTCTTCCTAATATCTAAACATAATCTCTGTCAGTTTGAAGCAGTTTTCCCCTCATCTTGTCACTCCAGGCCCTCAAACAGTCTCTTTCCATCTTCCTTGCAGACTTCCTTAAGGTAGGCCCCAACTATGGCACCCCCAAAGGCCTTCCTTCTCTGTGCTGAACAATGAAGTTTTAACCAGGGCAAGTGCTGGATTCTGCACCGAGGATGGAGCACTTTGGATGTGTGGGCGCCCTGGGGAATGAGGGCTGGGGAGCAGCCCTGTGGGCAGGGTCCCTGGGGCCCTGGTCTGTAGCAAGTGGAATGAGTCGCAGTGCCCTGGAGCCAGAAGGGCCAACGGCGTCCTGGGGACACCAGGCCCAGCAGTGCCAGGGAGGAGATTATTGTGGCAACAGTCCCCTGAATGGGGAATAATTAACACTGGCTCCATGATTGCAGAAGGCTGATCCATTGCTTTATTAAGCTATATTATATTATACTATACTATTAAGAAACTTGTAACCCTTACAGACTGTCCCATACAGCTTTACCTAATTGGTCAATCAATCCAAACACCATCCAGTGTCCAATTAAGAAATCACCCTTTGGTAAACAATCTCCATAACACATTCCACATGTGCACAACAACAGGTGCAGCAAATGGAAATAAGAATTGTTTCTCATTCCCTTCTCTGAACTTTCTCACAGCTTCTCACAGCTTCCCAGGAAAATCCTGGGAGGGAACTGTGTCTCTCTCTGTTCAGAGGATATGTGATTACCACAGGAGATTGTCCTGCTCTGCTCTGGGGCAGCCCTACTTCAACTTCTGGGGGCAATTTCGAGCACCACAATATGGAAAAATATGAAAAAATCTAAATCTGTTAGACAGCATCTAAAGGAGGGATGCTGGGGTGGTGAAGGGTCTGTAGGGGTCACACGAGGAGCAGCTGAGGTCACTGAGCTTGTTCAGCTGGAGGAGAGGGGACTGAGGGGAGAGCTCATCTCAGCCTGCAGCTCCTCATGAGGAGCAGCTCCCATCTCTGCTCCCTGTGACAGTGACAGGACCTGAGGGAGCAGCTGGAGCTGGGCCAGGGCAGGTCAGGGCAGGGTGGAGATCAGGGAAAGGTTCTTCCCCAGAGGGTGCTGGGCACTGCCCAGGCTCCCCAGGGAATGGGCACGGTCCCGAGGCTGCCAGAGCTCCAGGAGCATTTGGATAATACTCTTAGGGATGCCCAGGGTGGGATTGTTGGGGTGTCTGTGCAGGGCAGGGGTTGGACTGGATGATCCTGGTGGGTCCTTCCAGCCCAGGAGATTCCTGATTTTGTGGTATGCACACATCAAGCTGCTTGCCCTGGCTGGGAGACAGCTGGGAGCCCATAGTGGAATGCTTGGTTCAAGGTATGAGCAAGCCACATTTCTGACCCAGGAGGTTGTTCAGAGATTAGAAGCCTCTCACTATATCCTTTTTGACCAGCCTAGCGTGCCTGGGGACAGCCAGGAGTGTGTGTTATAGGCCAAACCCTGCAAATAGATCAAGGCTGAGGAGCTGGAGATGCCTCTGCATCTGTAATCACACCAGCTCTCTTTAGCTGATGTTTTGATGTAAGCTTACATTTCCTACCTCCATGGAATCAGAATGACTTTTTATTGCCCTTATTAATCAGCTTCATTAAGACAATATGCTTTCTACTCTGTACCTACCCTCCTGCTATTAAGGAGCAGCTCAGCTTTCCCTAACTTGTAAACTTGCTGCCTACTGGGATTTCTCACTGCAAGCCTCAGATTTAATCCACATTTTGGAAAAAGCTTCTTATCATATTGGGAACAAAAGAGTTCTTCACTGCTATGTATTGTCTTTAAGGTAATGGGTAAATATAGAAACTAAACTAAACCCTGGGATGATGGTTTGGTTTGCACTGTTTGATTGACCAGGTGTGTTTTATCCTGCTTCCCATAGCATTCCTCCTTTCATTTATCTGTACAATTGTCTGGACTGACAGCTTGAGGTCTATCAATTATTTCAATCTCTGCCACACTAAATTACAAAAGGCCAGATTTCTCACCCAGGTAGACTGTGCCTTCTGTACCCTTCTGTCTTCAGAAGGTTTTACAGTCCCTTCTGAAAATATCAAAGGAAGTCTTTAAAGCCCAGCCAGATTTTCATTGTTGGGAGTCTCCAACTTCATCAAAAGAAGAGACAGTCTAGACAAAACACCTACAAACTTCACGCTCATCTAAAAATGTAACTGTTGTTTTTGTGGGGAACCTTTCACAATTTCTGCCCAGATCCACCCAATAAATTACATCTTTGCTGCTTTGAGTTCTTCCTCTGTTTCATGAATCCCCATGAAGACACGTTTGAAAAAGCACTTCCCTCCCTCTCATCTATGTTGGTGACCTTCCAGAGTGTCAAATCCAAAAAAATACTGATTATGAGGGAACTCACAGGGCAGCATTTCTTTTCTTTGAGAGTTGTGCACATTGCAGAGCTCCTGGAAAGTCACTGAAAGTCTCATGAAAATTTGCCATCCATCAGACACTGGGAAATCCAGGACACACCGTGGTAGCTGGAATCTCTACAGAGCTTCCACGTCCAGAGAAACCCCTCCTCAACAATGTTGGACCTACATGATAAATAATGGGCCAATAATCCCAAAAGCTTCCTACAGTCAGCTGCCAACAGCTCCTCAAATCTCTGCCCATGCATCTCTTACTGATTCCTGTTTTGAGTTCTAATCCAGCCTTTTCCTGTTCCATAGACCTTATTTCTGCCTGGAAAAACATCTCTGTTTCTATTTTGTTCTGGTTTCAGCAGTTGCTCCAGTGGAGACCCACAGCACAGCATGTGAGTGTCAGATGGGTTCTTGAAGGCTTTTTTTCCCCTTTCCACGTTCTTGTCAGGAAAACAGACTAGAAACATCTAAAATGCTTGGAAAGGAGGACTATGAAGGGCCAGCTGCCTACACAAGCAGTCTTAGCAAAGCCAGTCCTTGGCCGTGCCTTTCTGAGGGCAGGCACAGGCTGCCTTGGGAGGAGCACGAGCTCCTGCACACTGACAGACTGAATAAATCAGGGGTGGCCACCTGCCCATGCACCCCCCAGACAGCCAGGCCCTGGGGTCACAACGAGTGCAGCCCAAGCAAACCTGTCCCACAGGTAAAACCCCTCCTGAGGAATAGCCCTGACATGGCCACACAACTGAGGAAACCACGGCAGTGACTCTGCTGTCTCCAGGATCATTCTGGGTGAGAGGCTGTGAGGTGGGAGCACAGGCTAAGGCAGATCCACCCAGTCAGTGTCAGGCTGCCAAAGGACCACAGTCCTCGTGGCCAACATGTGTCCATGCTGGAGTGTTTGCACCTCCTTCACCAGAGGAGAAGCCAGACAGGCAATTCCCTGATGGGAAGAGTGCAAATGGCACGAGAACAGAACTTTAACACTTAATAAGTCACCTTGCTCTGTCCTAGGCATGGTGCACTCCACATAGAGAGAAGAAAGTTATTCCTGGGACACAGCTCCCTGCTGTGATCAGAGGATGTTGTTTCCTCTGGAAAACCCAACTGCAGCCCCACGGGGCTGTGCATCCCCCAGGGCACCCAGGGCTGCCCATCCCTGTCTGCCAGCGTTGGCACTGGGACATGCTCCCCTCCATCCCACCCATCCAGGAACCTGCTCCCTCACAGCTGCAAAAGACAGTTCATTTAAACAGAGGAGATTCACAGGCAGCATTAAGTCATGAGAATTCTAGGGGGAAAGAGAAACTTCTGACAGCAGGACTGGGTTTGAGTGCTCACACTGGGAGGAAGTTTGGAAGCTCATGTTTTGACATCCCTGCTGGTTGCTGTGGGGTCAACAGTGAAGAGACCCTCAAGCAGAGTGTTTCTAGTTCCTTTTTTTTTTGACAGATGTGATTCAGTGCAAATCCACTTGGCTGCATGACCTGGAAGCTGGTGGATGAGGAGGATTAAGAAGCAGGTAATTGCCAAAGACTTAGAGAGCCAAACTCTTAAATCACCAAAGACACGCAGATGAGATGGGATCATCTCTTTAGATCAGTCCCCACATTCTTGCAGAAGCAGCAGAGCCAGAGGAATGCAGAGCCTGCACACATCACTGATAATGAATTGTTCCATTGTGACTTGTAATGGGAAAGTTCACTAATTAGAGGGAGTTTTTGAACTGCAGGGGGTTACCCTGGCAGTGGCCAAGGTCTGTGGGCAGGCCCGATGTTCCCTGGTGCTCTCCTGGGTTGGGAAATCATGAGCAGAACTTGTGCAAACTCCCCACCTCTGGCTGTCATGTGCTGGACCAGTGCCTGAGGGCTCAGCACTGGTTTTACCCAGCTCCTTCTGGTGCAGGTAGGGCAAACTGGGTGGGACAGCAGGGGGGCAGAGCAGGGGTGGGAAGCAGGGCTCTGGGGTGAGGCAGTCCATGCCTAATCCGTGCTCTGACCCGGTCCTTGCATGTCCCAATGTGTCTAATGCCACACGCAGCTGCTCTCCAGAGCCCTGGCCATCTTCACAGTGCCTGGGGACACTGTCACCACACACAGCCACCAAGAGGTGACCTGCAGGGGCTCTCAGGTGGAAAGAGCTGCCAAGGGCTCTCCCTACCACCAGGCACCAGGCTGCTCCTGCTGTTCATTCCTCCCACAGCTCCAGGTAGGGAGCTGACCAAGATGTTCCTCATCAATGAGAGAGGACATCCCACCAGCCCCTTTTGCTCCTGGCTCCATGGCAGCTGCAGAATGTGGGAACCTTTGCCTGTTGGCAGCAGATGCTGCTCTGGTGGAGTGCCCTGAGTGCCAGATCTGCTCCCTCCCTTCAACTGATGGTGCAATGAGCCCAGAACCTGTGGCCTGGTCTCCTGGGAGAAAGGCAATGAAGCATGTGGGCCACGTCTGGAAATCAGATGCCCTGTGGGTGATTCATTGGCATTCCCTCTGCTCAGGCACCAAAAGATCATCTCTCCTGTCCAGACAAGTTTCACCAACGTGAGCAACAGCAAAAGCCAGCAATATTCCAAAATAACAATATCTGAGAGCCTGGAGCTGACAGGATCCACCTGTGGGAAACAGCCCACAGGTGTTCTCAGGGAACATCTAGTGGGCACCATGTAAGGAATGTGAGCAGTGAAACACCTTTCCTGGCACAGAGGAAGCCATCAAAGACCATGGCAAGCTCCTGGCTGATGAAGGTTACACACTCTGCAGCCTCACCACTCCAAAATCCACAGAGCAAACAGCTCTGTTCACACCTGCTAAGTGCCAGGTGGGGAAGTCCCAGTAGCACCTGGCCAAGGGAAGGTTAAATGCCAGGCACACACCACGTCCACCACTGCAGGTACCACCCAACAGGCTGAGATGAGGAAGGAGGGCACTCTGCTGCTCCCTGCACCTTCTGTCCCTATGAGCTCCTGCTGCACTGGCCACGGGGCAGGGACTTCTGTGGCTCAGCCCTGGCCTCCACAGAGGCTCCTTTCCCAGCAGCTTGGGATCTGCATTCTGCTGGGCAGGTGGCTTCCCTGCTCCCTCCTCCCTGAGCAAGCAGGGTTTGCTTCTGGCTTCTCCAACAGCTCTGGAGAAGGGCTCCTGGCAGACAGCTCGTGGGTCTCCAGGTGACCTGTCAGGGGTGACTGTCACAGTGTAGTCAATGTCTGCTTGACATCTGGGCATTCCAGTGCCTCACAGGAATCTCAGTGCTGTGCCAGGGCAAAACCAGATCTCCTCTAAGGTCTGCTTGATCACAGAATCATGGACTCATTGAGTCTGGAAAAGGCCTCTAAGGCCAAGTTGAGCCATTAACCCAGCACTGCCAAGGCCACCGTTAACCCATGTCCCCAGGTGCCACATCCACAGATCTTTTGAACTATTCTAGGGATGGTGACTCCAGCACTTGTGCTAGGGCTTGACAACCCTTTGAGGGAGGGTTTTCCCCTAATATTCAGCCTTATATTCTCTAATATTCAGCTTGAGGCTGTTTCCTCTTGTCCTGTCCCTTGTTCCCTGAGCCCAACTTCTCCTGGCTGCCCATTCCTGTCAGGCAGCTGTGGAGAGCCAGAAGGTCCCTCCTGAGCCTCCTTTCTTCCAGATCCCTCTGAGTCCCCCCAGCTCCCTCAGCCACTCCTCACCAGACTGCAGCTCCAGACCCTTCCCCTTGGTGGTTCATTTTTGGGTGCACAGCAACATCTCTGCTCGTGCTTTCCCTTCTGAAGATCTCAACCTCACCAGAAAGCTCCAGGAGCTCTGTTTCAGAGAACACAGAGAACATTGGTCCCAGCCCTGGAGGTCTGTCACATATCCCAGACCTGGGCTAGCCAAGGTGGAACTTTAAAATAAGAACCATTGTGAGACAAACAATGGGTAACAAAAGGGTGACAAAGCTCCTCCAGTACAACTTGAGGGCTCCCTCCTGTGCTAAGAACTGCAGTCATGCAGGTGGAATAGGTCACCCCTGCCAAGATACCTCAATGTCTCAGGGTAACAAAAAGCCCTTTTATGTCCAGTCATGAACCTCGTGGATCTGGTGAAAGTTCAACCTCTATCAGGAATAGAAGGGCAGGCCAAGGAATTGTGGAAAACTTCTGACTTCAGACACAAAACTGCGCAGATACAAAAGTCCCTCACATCTGTCAAGCAGAAGAATGTCATAACTAAATATTAATTTTTATTTGGACCTTTACAGAAATGATGGTATGGCTGGGCCCTGCCCCAGCAGGCTCATGCTGTTGTGTGGGACTCTGGGAAAGACTGTGGGACTGGAGCTACAGGAATCAATATTACCTCTCTACTCCCAAACTGTTGTGAGAAACATGGTCAGGGAGTGTGTCACATAACTGATGAAAATCATTACAGAAAGAACCAGATATAAAGTGAATAAATCAGATTGATTTATCAGAATTGGATTGATTTATCAAGATTGAGCAGAATCCTGCCCACAACAGCAACCAGCATCTACACCATGCTCTGGAAGATCAAGGCCAACAATCAGATTAGCTAAAGCATGATTCTAATCTGCTGTGGCCATGAATTAACATGGTGAGAACAGGATCTGGGAAGAGAGCTTTGATCTCCACACTAGCCTGCAAAAACCTGCCAGTGAGAAGTGCAAGCAGCTGGAGCTGGGCAAGCTGATGGAGATATGAACTGTTCCTGGCTGGGATGGAGAGAATTTTCCTCACAGCAGCCCGTGGGGTGCTGTAGTTTGGGTCTGTGACTGTGCTTATAAGACACCAGTGTCCTGGCTGTGCTGAGGAGGGCTTGCACAGCAGCTTCCCCCTCTGCCCCAGCAGGAGTAGTCTGGGTGCATGTGAGAAGTGGGGACAGAACTCAGCTAGGACAGCTGTGATCTGAGCTGGCCAAAAGGATGTCCCACCTCCTATGGCACCAGGCTCAGCACTGAAAGCTGTGGGGAAAAGGGCAGCAAGGAGGCACATTTGTGGTTGTGACATTTATCTTCCCAAGGAAGCCTGAGGTGTGACAAAGCCTTGCTTCCCTGGGAACACCTGCCTGGCGTGGGAAGCAGCGCATGATTCCCTTGGTTTGTTCTTCCTCCACACCCAGCTTTGCTTTCCCTCCTGAGCTGTCTTTGTCTTGGCCCATGGGAGTTCTCAGTGTTGCCCTTCTGATTCTCTCCCTGCTGCTGCTGGGGAGAGGGGTCAGCAGAACCAGGTGGGGTCTGAGCTGCTGCCCAGGAGCAGCAGGCACAAGCTGCCTTGCAGGGACAGGGGAGCTCTCTGGGCCAGTGCAGTCAGTCTTGCATTGGCTGCAGCTCATCTTGGCAACACTGCAGCCAGAGTGAGAACTGTGCTGTCCTGTTTGGGGATCTCCTCCTCTGAGAAGTCCCAATCCAGACCATCTCTTCTGTTTCTTGGACTGTAGCACAATAACCCTTGAGGAGCCACTCAACCATCCCAGCCTGCCTTCCTTCTGGGGCAGCCCCATCAGCTGCAGTTCAGCCCCTGATCTTGGGCTGCGTGGAGAGGTTTTACAGCCACTTCTGTGAGCCATGGAGAAGTTTGAGAAGAGGATCCATGTTTACCCCGAAAGAATTTTCTACCAAGGTCATTGACATAGAAACCGAGAAAGGAAGAAGGACAAATAAGAGAAACCTGCAACTGCCTCTTCCAATGAATAGTTGTTTGTCTCTCATGACCAATGAGTAAAGTGTAAACTTATGAGTTTTGTAAGAATGCATAAAAAGCATACATGCTATTATAAAAACAGTTTGAAGCCTTCTGAAAATGGAGTGTGCTGCTCTGTATTGTCTCCATCTCAACTACAACAGGGCTGCCTGCAAAGAAAAGCCCAGGACAAAGAGGGAGAGACTCTGCTCCCCATCTGCTTCATCAGGCAGGATTTCCTGCTCCTACAGTCTCCCAGATACTCATGTACTTTATTACTTGATTTCCCCACCTAATCTGTTGCCCTCTGCTGCCATGACTTTATCAGCCAGCACGGTTCTGAGCTGTGGCTCACCCTTCCTCTCTGAGCTGAGGCTTAGTGTGAAGCACAATCCAGCCAGTTCCATAAATGCTACTTCCATCCACACAGAACTCAGACCCTGGGCCAGAGCAGCATTCTGCATATCTTTGGAGGCAACAGAAACAGTCCTGGGAGAAGGGACTATGCTGGGTGACAGAGATGGATAAACTGCTGGGATCCCAGCGGATAGCTGCCTGGAGATATTTGACTCCTCTTGCAGGAAACTGTAATGAACAGGGAGCAAAAAACAGTTGTTGACACTGTAAAATGGAGAATAGCATTTTTATCAGAACTGAAAATTGTTGGTGGTTTTCAGTAATTTTTGGCTGATAATTATCTGTGTTCAGACCAAAGACTTCCCAAAAAGAAACATTATGGCTGAAAGCTTTTGAAAAATGCCTTTTGGACTTCTGGCCTTCTCAAGAGGACATTTCAAAAACAGCAGCTGTGAAGTTCAGCCAGAAGAAACTGAGGAGCCAACCCAAAGGATGCATCCTGGTTGTGGGGACACATGGCAGACAGGATCCTGTCACTCCTCCCCTCTGACGCGGGCAGACGTCCCTTGCGGTGCCAGTGCTGACAATCCAGGCATTTCTGAGCACTTCCCCGGGGAGCTGCTGCTCCTGCCAGCACCTCAACCAGAACAGCCTGGATCTCTGTGGCCAGGCAGCCTCACAGCTATGCCTCCCAACAAACAGCCCATGATTTACAGACAGAGTCTGCGAGCGCTGTGACAGCAGAGCAGGGAGCAGCTCCGTGCTGTTTGATGCTGCTTGGCTGGGGCTCGGGGCCCAAGGTAGGAGACGGATCCCAGCTGCATTCCTCACCAGGCTCACTGCCTTGCAAGGACAAAGAGATGCCTGCAGGGATTTGGGCTGAGGTGCTCTGCAGCCAGGCGCAGCGATGGCCTGGCAGCACGGGCGCTGCTCGGGAGGGCCAGGCTGTGTCAGGGATGCTGGGAGCTGGCTCCTCTCAGCGGTGTCTGCTCCCCGAGCAGCGAGCAGCTTTCACAGAATCACACCGAATCACAGAATGAGCAGGTTGGAAGAGACCTTAGAGATCATCGAGTCCAACCTGTTCCCTGACACCTCAACTGAACCCTGGCACCCAGTGCCACATCCAGGCTTTGTTAAACACATCCAGGGATGGTGACTGCACGCCTCCCTGCGCAGACCATTCCAGAACTTTATCACTCTTTCCGTGAAAAACTTTTTCCTAATATCCAGCCTGTATTTCCCTTGACACAGCTTGAGACTGTGACCTCTGGTTCTGTCAGTGCTGCCTGGAGAAAGAGGCCAGCCCCACTACAGCTACCCTGCAGGAAGCTGTAGAGAGTGATAAGGTCGCCTCTAAGTCTCCTTTTCTCCAGGCTAGACAAGCCTGGCATTAGCTCTGTCAGACTCTGCGGTGTCATCAGGAAGCCACAAGGCATCAGAGCTCTTGCTTTGTCTTATCCTCGGGTGGGTGGTCCCCACGCACCGGGAACAGCCTTTTTTCTGCTGTCCAGTGTCTGGCGAGCGTTCCCCTGCCCAGCGCCCGCGGCTCCTGCGCCGCACGGCTCGCCCTGCCGGGGAGGCAGCGCCCTGCCGGGGACAGGCTCCGCTGGTCAGCGCGATTGGGAAAGGGCTGCGGGGCTGAACCCTCCTGCGGGGAGCCAGATCGCCCTTGTGGGAGTTTAGCGATGGAAAACTGCTGTGGATGGACCTGACTCATCCCCCCGCCGCCCAACGTGAGTCAGGTGTTGCGGCCCCTGCGGTTCAGGTAGAAAGTGAAACCTGATGCTCCGCAGAGCCTGTGACACAGGAGAGAACCCCCACGGGATTGTCCCGGGGAGTCCCCCTCCAGTGCCTGGCCTCACTTACGGCCCCCCGTTAATGGGAACAGGGCAGGATCCTGCGCAGACCCGCGCGGTAAGGATGGAAGCTGGTCCCGCACCGCTCCTTGCTCCGCATCCCGGCCGCCCCGGCAGGAGCGATGGCAGCTGGAAGGGGCTGGACAGGGCAGGACACCGGCTCTGGGCCCGGCTCTGCTGCAGTGCAGGAGGACCAGGGAGCTCTCTCCACACCCAGCGACACGGCAGCCTGCTCCAGGCTCCACTGCAGCCTCTGAGCTGCTGGAACCCTGGTCACTGAGAATTTCAGACTTTCTGTGCTGACAGGCACTGACCCCCAAGAGAACACTGCATCTGACCTGAGGTCATGGAGAAGGCTTCCAAAATTGCAATGGGATTACAGGTGTGTAGTTTGAATAGAAGTGTGTAATATCACATGGTGGAAAACTTAGAGATTAAGGTTTTAGAATATAGCAATATATATAAGACAAGATGGAGGTTTTAGGGTGGTGGCTGGTCCTTCTTCACCTTCTTCTCCATGGCTTTGTGTGGTTTTGTGTAATTGGTTAGAAAAGTCCACCTTGCCAACTTTGGGTGATTAGTTATTGGGTTAAAAGAAAAAATAATTTAGGTGTCCTTTCTTAATTGGACAGTTTAGCCTTAAAAGACCTTGTAGAGAAAGGTAGTTAGCCATTTTGTAGTTTGTTAATAGAATGCTGTGGAACTCACAACTTGTGGGACTGTAATATAGATAAGAAATAATAAACATTTGAGCCTGAACACAAAATACCATCTCGAACACTTTCAATCCTGACCCTGACAGAGGCAGAGAGGAAGATAAGGAGCTGACACTGAGCCCTGTGAGGACACCAGGGCTCCCAAACTCCTCACACCAAATGGCTCAGACACCAGGGACTGATTTTGTGATGTCTACAGAGCAATCAGGGTGTCTCATAAAGAACGGTGAAAATGTCTGATTTCACTTTTTATGCTAAAACTGCTCGGGAATTGCTCCTACTGGAGACACCCTTCCAAAGGCCAGAGGAACTTGGATTTGGGAATTATGGCTGCATGCAGGAGTTCTTCCATCAAACCCCAGAGCTGTCAGTGCAGCAGAGCCAGTCAGCTCCACTTTTCCTGTGTAGACAAAACCCAATTCCAAGCTGAAATTTCCTTAAGACACATCTTGTATTTCAGGATCTTTTGGTGCTACTTTCATCTCCAATCCACATATTGCAGGCCTATAATAATAATAATAGCACTAATAATAGTAATAATAATAGTAATAATAGTAGCAATAATGATAATACCTTTTGTATGTACATAGCACCTTTCATCCAAGGATCTAAGTCACAATTACAGCCCCACACATTCCTGCACATTACAGCCCTATAATTCTAAGACTGTTCAAGTATCCAGACTTCAAAGGGAATGTGGATTTCCCCTCCAGCCCAGTCATGGTGCCCAACATGCTGGAGATGTTTCAAAGGTGTTTCAAAGGTGCCTTGGCAGTAGCCAGAGGTAGTCAGAAGAGCCAGAGGAGCTCTCTGAAGCTAAAAAGAGCCTTCATGGGTTCTTTCCTTCCCTCTCCCAGCCCCTCTTTAGTCTCCCTGAGAACTCAGCACAGCCCTGGGATGAGAGTGATGCTCCCATGAGACCTTTGTGTCTGTGCAGTGGGAGGTGAAAAGACAGAAATGTTGTTGAAAGGAAAAGCAAGTGACAGCACAAGCTCATCTGGATGACTGCAACTTCCAGCCAAGGTAGAACCCACAGCATTTTGGGCAAAAGAAAGTTCACAGGAAAATAGTGTTCCACTAAAAAATCAGTGAGGGTGGGGGAATAGGTGGAATTTTTCATTGTAAGACCTTTTTTTAAAAGGGTTTAAAGATTTTCAGATGACTCAAAAAAGAAAAGTACTCTGTTTTGGGTCAAAGCAAAATGGTTTGGGCATAGTCAGAGAAACTTGTTGTGTTTTGGTTTGGTTTAGTTTTAATTGCTTGGGAAGCCTGAAGAGAACATCCCTACTTGTTTAACCCAAGCCAGCCTCTTCCCTCCTTTTTAGGCTTAGCAGAGAGCTGAACCAGCTGCTATTTACCCCATCCATTCAGGAAGAATTGTGCTGCAAGGAAGGGAGCAGAAAACAGCACTGGGGCTTACAGCATCTCTGGCCAAGCTGACATTTCCCAGCTGGCTTCATTTCCTCCGTGGGGTCCTCCAGTGCTGCCCTGGAGCTCTGAGAGCTGCTGCCTTGGCTGTGAGGAGAGTTTTGGTAGCTGCTCTGACTTGTGGCTGCTCCGTCAGCGAGAAGTGATGAGGTCAGCGGACATGAAAGGCAGGCACAAAAACTGACAGTTCAGTGGTGCTTTTCTTCGTGTTGTGGCTGAACAAATGGAAAGCTCAAGAACTTTTTAATAAACTTCTAAAAGGTATTTTAGCTTGAGAGGTCCAGACATGTGGCTGGAAAGTGCAGAGAGTCTCCAGCTCTTCCTGAGCACAGGTTTGATCAATCGATCTCAAAGCACGTTGGAAAGGGTTTATTAGCAGTGCTTTATAAAGATGGGGAGACTGAGGCACAGGCAAAGAAAAGGGCGTTGGGGTCAACCATAAGGCTGGGACAGAGCTAGAAACCTGTTCCTGGTGCTGCACTGTGCTTTGTGTCTCCCACCTATATCACACAAGGAGCCAAAGCTTGTGGGACCGCTGTCCCCAAAAGTCTGAGTCCTTCTGTCCCTTCACCAGGAGAAACCCTTTCCCCAGAGCATCTGTGAGCAGGTCAGTGTTAGCTGTCCCCCGGAAGAGGACTGGGTCCACCCCAGGTCTCTCCAGGTGAGCCAGAGCTCTCTGTGGAGGAGCAGGGCGGTTTCACAGCGTGTGCGAGCTCACCTCAGACACACCACACTAACCAGCATGGGCTGCAGCACATTTCCTCTCCCCCTTCTTCAATAAATCACAGCTTCCAGCATTCATGCTTTTGTCACTAATAAATCTTCTGCTGTCTTACACCACATGAAAGCACAACAATACCTAAACTGGCAGGCACTTCCCTGCACAGGACGCAGCTGCAAACACAACCTGCAGCACAGGAACCTGCTGCCTGGCCCTGAGCTGAAGAAAAGTTACACACAGCAGGTATAAAAGGGCTGCTCCATGCTCTAGAAAGCTCTACATGGAACACCAGGGCACACCCTGTGCAACAGGACCTCACTAATCCGTGGAACACAGTGCCACAGGAGACCAGTGCAGCGTACAAACCTCAGCTGCATCTACAGTCAGGGTCCTGTCCTGGTGCCTTTGGGTCAGTACCACACACCTGAGCCTAAAGGTGCATCTCTGTCCTTTGGTAGATGAGGGGACCTTCCAGCTTTGGGGCAAGGCCTTGGGACAGCAGCTTGGGATGATATCTGACCACTGCCAGCCCCTGTGCCCAGGAGCAGAGAGCCAGAGAGCAGCTGTGTGGATCTGCACCTTATTCTTCCCTTGGGAACAGCCAGCTGAGCAGCACAGGAGTCCTGGCTGTGTCCTGAGTAGGGTGACTCAGTGCTGCCTGGGGAGTGCAGCGAGCCCAGAGCTGCTCACAGGGCTGGAGCCCCTCTGCTCTGAAGCCAGGCTGGGAAACTGGGCTTTTTCACCTGGACCAAGCTCCAGGGAGAGCTCAGAGCCCCTTCCAGTGCCTAAAGGGAGATGGAGAGGGACTTCGGACAAGGGCCTGGAGCGACAGGACAAGGGGAATGGCTCTGCACTGCCAGACATATTGGGATGTTGGGAAGGAATTCTCCCTGTGAGAGTGGGCAGGCCCTGGCACAGGGTGCCCAGAGCAGCTGTGGCTGCCCCTGGATCCCTGGAAGTATCCCAGGCCAGGATGGACAGGGCTTGGAGCAGCCTGGGACAGTGGAAGGTGTCCCTGCCCATGGCAGGCAGGTGGAACAGGATAAGCTTTCTGGTTCTTTCCAACCCAAACCCTTCTGGGATTCTGTCATTCTGAGATGAAATGCTCTCATGGCTGTTTCCTTTCTCAGCCCCCAGGCACTGAGGGGCTGGTGGGGACACTTTCAGGGATGCAGAACCAGGGATAAAGCAGAACTGCAGAGATTGTTTCCTGCGACCACAATTTTTTCTTGTGTCCTCAGGAATAGACAGAAGATGAATTTCTATCTAAAGGTGCAAATGTCTTTTCTGCAGGTTTCATGCAAAGATGAATATTTGCTTTACTGAGGTTGAGAAATACCCACAACTGTGAATTCTCTTGAAGTTTCAAGACACAAGTACACCCAGAGCCATCCCCACATCAGATGACATCCTTGGGAAGGTGACTTGTGCCTTCTGATCCTGCAGGTCCCTGAGGTCCCTGGTGCTGCCACACGTCACACTGCCGCAGCACCCACTGCTCCGTGCTGGCACAGCCAGCGCTGGGAGGTGGCACCAGTGGGGCGAATGTCCCAGGGGCTGGTGGCCTTCAGGGCTCAGTGTCACCTTAGAGGCCTTTCAGCCTGGGTGTAGGGCAGCCCCATGCCCACATGGCCCTGGTGTCCCCCATACTGAGCAGAGGAGGCCACACTTCTGCTCCCCTTCCACCCCGTGGTTCCCACCATGGCACATCTGAAGGGATGACACGTGGTGCTTGGGCTTCACCCTGCCTTTGAACTAAGGGAATGTTCCTAATTGGTGCCCCACGGGGATGTTCAGTGCTGGAAACCATCCTGTCTCCCGGGCTCTCTTTGTAGTGGGACCTGTGGCTGCTCACAAGAAGAGACAGCATGTCCCTTGAGCATGTCCTGCCCTTACAGGTGTGTTCTACTGCTCCACTCCCATGGGGACTGCTTTTCATTTGCAAATCCTTCAAAGGGCTTGAAACAGCTACAGGAAGGCTGCAAACAAGGCAAAGGGAGACAGAGAGCTGTGGATAGCCTGAGAGACCCGTCCATCCATGGAGGGGAGGAGACTGGGAGCTGCCCTTCTTCATCACTGCTGGCAAAGCCTGGGCTGGTGCAGCTGGCAATGGTTTTACATGAGCCCTTTTTGGGTCCTTGATGCATCCCTGCAGGACTGGAGGCATCACCTGAGCTTCCCTGAATCCTCCCCCTGCTCTCCATTCTGGCACAGCTCCTGCCCCCACACGGGCTGGAGCCTGGCTCTGTTTCGACTGGGCTGCAGCAGGACGCTTGTGCTTGGTCCTGCTGCTTCTCACAAGGACCTTTTCTGATCTCTTTCCTGCTCCTACCAAACTCAAGTCATTCTCCTCCCAGCCTTGACAGTCCTGCCCTATCCCTTCACACCATTTTCAGAGCTCTGCTTGCTGATCCCTTCCTGACCCCGCTCCTGTCCCTCTGGTCCTTGTCCCACCGGCAGGGCCCCCGTCCCTGAGCCCAGCCCAGCCCCGGGGAGGAAAGATCTGAGGAGCAGCGAGTTCCAGAGGCACGGAGGCATTTCAGCACCCCCGGTGAGTGTGCGGTGTGCCGGGCAGCCCTGCCCTGCCGCGGGCACAGGGCGCTCCCCGCGCTCCCGGGGGTGCGGGGGTCCCTCGGCCCCGCTGCAGAGCTGGGAGCGCTCCCGGGGTACCGGGGGTCCCTCGGCCCCTCTGCAGAGCTGGGAGCGCTCCCCGAAGGCTCGGGGGTCCCTCGGCCCCTCTGCAGAGCTGGGAGCGCTCCCGGGGGTCCCTCGGCCCCGCTGCAGAGCTGGGAGCGCTCCCGGAGGTTCGGGGGTCCCTCGGCCCCTCTGCAGAGCTGGGAGCGCTCCCCTTCCCTCCCCCAGCCCGCCGCTGCTCCCTGACCCAGGCAGGTGCAGGGGGGAGAGGCGTTCGCAGCCCCAGCGCTGCCTTTTGGCACCAGAGCCCTGCCAGAATCAAAGAGCTTTTCAAAGCAAACCTTCAACTCCTTTAATCGCCAGCGAGAGCTCCTCCCACACAGATCTAAGGGCCATGAGCTCAGTGTTTTCGTTGCCCCGGGCAGATTTATGAGGTTATTCTTCAAGCAAGGGCGGGAGAGGGGAGGCTGTGGCATATTGCTTAGCCTGGGGGGCGGGCAGGGAGCGGGGGGAGCGAGGCTTTGCGCTGCAAGGACCTTGCAGAGTGCCGGGCTCCGCCGCGGCTCTCGGGGCCGCAGGAGAGGAAAAGCGGGATGGGGCTGGGCGAGCTGGAGCCCAGGGCTTGTGGCCGGCCAGCAGCAGCTCCCTCCGTGCCCCGGCCGGGCTGCCCGCCCCTGGAGGGACGGCACTGGGGCATCCCTGCAGCCCGCGCTCCTCCAGCCCCGCCGAGTGCTGGCAGCGGCTTGCGGAGGGCAGGAGGAGGGAGGAGGCGTGCTGGCAGTCCGGCCTGTCCAGCCCAGCCCAGCCCCAGCTCTGTCACACGGCTCTAAGCAGCTCTGAGCTGCCCTCCCTCCGCGCACCTGCTCCGCTGCTGCCGGAGCGCAGCAAGTGCAGCTCGGGCTGGGCTGCTGCCTCTCCTGCAGGGTGACCTGGGCACCAGCTGGTGGCTTTGGGATGCGGCAGATCCCTCCTGCATCTCCCCTCATACAGGAGTTGAATTCAACATTCTCGTGGGTCCCTTCCAGCTCAGAAGATTCCACCATTCTGTGGTGCCTGAGAGAGCCCTCACCAAGAGTCAGGCTCACATCCAGATACCCATCACCACTTCCCACCGACCCTGCAGAGATCCCTCTTTCCCTTGGAACTGAGATCCTGGGGAGGGCTCAGGCGTGATGGCACTGTAGGCACAGCCTTTGTCACCTGCATTGTCACCTGCAGCACTGCCTGTTGTGGCTGGAAGGACTTGAGGGATGCACCCCTTGTTCATGGACCAGTTTCCTCCTGGAAACTGCATCAGCATCCCATTAATGCCAACCCTACCCTACCCACACTGGGAAAACAGCAGCCAGGTAAAGTGAACACTGCTGGACCCAAAGTGCTTCTACCTCATGGCATCGAGAGCAGAAAGGGAGCAGAGCCTGTGGCAGAAAAGGAGCCTGGGAGATGAAACAGCAGGAGGAAATGGGAAGAGATGTCATGAAACTCATTGGAAATTCAGAGACTTCTGAACTTCCTTTCCCTTGGACCTAGAACAAAGAGCCAGCATGTCAATATTTAGTATAGAACAAAAAAACCAAAAAACCAACTGTGTTTTAAAAACAGCAAAGTGTTCAAAAAATGTTTTGATTTGGTAGTCTTGAAGTCCTGAAATGTGAATATTAAATGGCCCATGGGTAAATGTAACACCAGCAGGTGAAAATATGTAAATGGAAACTCTTTTTCAGAAAGACACCATGAAGTGAAAACATTGAAGTAATCTCTCCTGATTGAACTTGTTACTACATTTCTACCGTTCACAGCCCCATGAACACTGTCCATTTTCATTAAGCTTTTCCTTTTCAATTAAATGAGATATTGCTTGGAAAACCATCCCACCAAACATGCTCTTCAGGCAGCTCTAGGACTGACTTCACTATTAAGGCATGCTGAGAGCTCTGGGGCTCAGCCTGGAGAAGAGCAGCTCTGGAGAGACCTTAGAGTCCCTTCCAGTGCCTAAAGGGGCTTAAAGAAAAGAGGGAGAGCAACTTTTTACATGAGAAGATAGTGATAGGATAAAGGAGAATGGCTTCCCCCAGACAGAGGGCAGATTTAAATTACATGTTCATAAGAAATTCTTCCCTGTGAGGGTGCTGAGGCTCTGGCACAGGGTGCCCAGAGAAGCTGTGGCTGCCCCATCCCTGGAAGTGTTTGGGGTCAGGCTGGATGGAGCTTAGAGCAGCCTGGGATGGTGGAAGGTGGAATGACGCTCTGGGGCTCAGCCTGGAGAAGAGCAGCTCTGGAGAGACCTTAGAGTCCCTTCCAGTGCCTAAAGGGGCTTAAAGAAAAGAGGGAGAGCAACTTTTTACATGAGAAGATAGTGATAGGATAAAGGAGAATGGCTTCCCCCAGACAGAGGGCAGATTTAAATTACATGTTCATAAGAAATTCTTCCCTGTGAGGGTGCTGAGGCTCTGGCACAGGGTGCCCAGAGAAGCTGTGGCTGCCCCATCCCTGGAAGTGTTTGGGGTCAGGCTGGATGGAGCTTAGAGCAGCCTGGGATGGTGGAAGGTGGAATGACATGATCTTTGAGGTCCCTTCCAACCCAAACTGTTCTGTGGCTCTATGATTAATGGTCCTGCAATTCTGGCTTTGCTCTGAGCACTCCCACCCACCCCTCACTCCCTCCACCCCCTGACCTGGGCTCCCTCACCACTATTTTGTCTGCTTGATGTGGAGTTTGGTGTCTTTCCACTGCTCTGCCCTGAGCCATGAAGCATTTGCAGAAGCATGCTCATCATCCTCAGTGCAGGGATGAAGGCACACTGAGCACTGCTCTGGGCCAAGGGACCAGGGCATTTCAGCTCCTGCTGGGCTGGGAGCTCCCCCTTGCCCAGAGGACACAAAAGGCCATTTGGAAGCACTTGCTCAGGAGCTGTGCTGTTTCCTTGTTGCTGTTCAGTTTCTCTCACAAGCTGTGAAAGTCCCAGATTTTCTCCATTTGGTTTTCTCCTCCTTGCAGGCTGGGGAGCACAGGACAGGTATTCCTGTTTCTGGTTAGTGCTCATCTCCCTGCTCCAGAGGGAAACAGCAGCCAGAGCCTTGGATTCAATGCCAGCAGATCTCCCTGAAGTGTCCCTGAAGTCAGTCCTTGGTTTGGACCTGCCCATTTGGGTATCCCAAAGTGTCATCATGCAGGAGTGCTGGGAGATGTTCCCCCTTGGGGCACTCACAGCAACACACCAGCAAAAAAGCCACTGTCACCCATGGGAGAGCCTGAGGCTGTGATTGAGGTGTTTGGCAATGGGAGTTGAATCCAGGTGGCCTGCCCCTAAAATCTTTGAGATGCTGCTGGCAAGGATGAAGAGCACACCTGTGTCCCTGTGGAGTGCCTGTATGGAGCCAGCAGATGGACTTTGTAGAGTCCCTTTGAAGGAACCCAAATCCCTGAAAACAGGAAACCCTTGTTAGCCCTGATATTTAAGGTGTAGGGGGAAAAAAAAGCTCCTCAAAGCTGATAGATGGTGAATATAAACCTGTGAATGAACTGCACTGTGCAGTTCACCAGCTGTTCAAGTGCCCCTCACCAGCTTTATCTCCCCAATCCACAACCCCAAGCCCATAAACGTTTCCCATTGCTCCTGCTTTGGCTTCTCTTCTCCCAGGCATTCCCAAGGATGAGACTGTGGACTTCGCACTGTAGAGGGGTCCTGGGTTATAAGGTATGTGTGTATTCTATCCCCACCTGTCAGAGCTGGGCAGTTCTCTGCTGTTCATGGCCACTGAGTGTCCCTGCATGGCTGATCAAATTCCAGCATCCCATGGGGAGATGCTCCGCCCAGGGCAGGAGCCCAGCATTCCTACCTGGATACAATCTGAGCCTGGAACACCCCAGCAGCCTTTGCCCACTGCATTCCCAGAGGGAGAGCAGGCCCATCTCCAGCAGCCCTGGAGCTTCAGAGGAAAACTGCAGCCTTGTGCAGGATCCCTGCTCCAGCAGAAGCACAGCTGGCACTGCAGGAGGGCTGAGCCCCCATGGGATGGGACTGTGCCACCACCCTGACCCACAGGGGTCACCCCCTGTTCTGGTGCTGTTTTGTATTTCTGCATTTTAATTTTTATTTTCTTCCCTATTAAAGAACTGTTATTCCTGCTCCCATATTTTTGCCTGAGAGCCCCTTAATTTCAAAAATTATAATAGTTCAGGGGGAAGGATTTACATTTTCCACTTCAAGGAAGGCTCCTGCCTTCCTTAAGCAAACACCTGTTTGAAAAGACAACGGGGCAGGAATGGCTCTTCCTATCAGTGTGCCAGCAGGAAGGAAGGTCAGGCAGAGAGCAGCCCCAGTCTGGTGGCCAGCTGTAGTAGCATTTGGTTGTCCTGGGCTGCATCATGGCCTGGGAAGTGGCAGGGTCTGGGAGTGAGTCTGCACCCCATGGTGTGTTTGGATGGGTCCTGGTGGAACACTGGGGCCCTGTGGTGACCATGGCACAAAGAAGAAGCTGTAGATCTCAGCTCACCGGTCTGTACAAAATCACCTGGGGCAGGAGGGCAGCACCAGCCCCAGGAAGGATTGAATTTACACTTTGCATTGGGACTTTGTGCCCTCTGCATTTTTGGCTGCTCCCTCTTTCTCCCTAAGGTGTGTGACTGTCCCAAAGGCACACAGGAGTGGGTCCCTGTCACCCCTGCAGGAAACCTCAACTCCTTGGGAGCTTTAATCACCCCTTCAGCCCCAACGCCCTCCCCAGGGCTGTCCTGCCTGCCCAGGCTTCCAGAGGGCAGCCACACATCCTGGTGTGCCAGCTCCTGTGCAGCTCCTGTGTGCTCCCCATCCTGGGGGGTTCTGGTGGCTGTCCTTACCACAGGGGGGCTGCAAGGGACAGATGGTGCTCATGGAGAGGGGTTTGGGCTGAGGGGAGCTCCTTCAGCACTGCTGCTGTGCTGCTACCGGCACCAGCTCTGTGCTGAGCCTGAAAACCTGCTGCCTCTCCCACCTGCCATTCTGTGGCTCTTTAGAAAATGCAAATATCAAGAAAAAGGCATCTTTCCCTCACTCTGCCCTGTGCTGGACCCAGCACTGTGTGATTTAGGAAGTGTCTTCTCAGCTTCAAAGCATCCCTGTCTCCTGCACATCCCTGGCAGGGGTCTGTGGCACCTGATTCCAGAGGGCAGCTCGGAGGAGAAGAGTGGGTGAAGCAGGGCCCCAGACTCCCAGTGGAATGCTAAATTCCAGACAGTGTATGAAAATGTCTCTGCAAGGTGAGAACAACCCTGAAGGCTCCTGGTCCCATGCTCCTCAATGTGTGTGGGGAATGAGGAGCTTTCTGTCTGGGAAGCCTCACAAGGTGCTTGGTGATATCTGGGAGCAGCCAGGACCTGCTGCTTTTCCCTCCCCCAGCTCCTGCTGTGGCAGCAGCAGCCTGCCAGCCCCATCAGCTGTGTCCTGCCCCAGGTCTCTGCTGGTTTCCCAGGACACAGAGCAGCTCTGCAGGCTGTGCCTGGCTCCACAGAGAGGTGTGCAGGGGCCTGGGGCAGGAACACAGCAGGCACTGGTGTTTCTGGGGATGGGTACACAGCAGCAGAACTGCCTGGCCCCTCCGTGGGGCTGGGGAGACCTGAGACCCTTGGGAAGGGGGAAATGGTTCCTCCAGCTGAGCTTTGAGCCATGGTGCTTCTGGTGTGTGGCACCCTCCAGTCTGTGCCCCTCATCTCCGCCCTGCAGTATCTCACTTCCCCCTCTCCACAGGGCTGTGCTCCCCTGTCCTGGATTGCCAAGAAAATTGGATTTCAATTCAGAGGGAGGGGGTTTACATTTTCCATTTCAGGGGAAGCTCCTGCCTTCCTTAGCAGACACCTGGCTTTCCAAACCAAGACATCCTCACTCTGCCCCACTCTGTCCCACATGCTGCTCACACCAGGAGGTTTGATCATCCTCACAAAAAAAAAAGGAGCAATAGCTAAAGAGTGTTACAGCTCTCTTTAACTATTGATAGGAAGAGCGTAGAGAAGCAGGAGCTGTGCAGGGGAAGGATAGAGGTAATGGGCATAAATGAACCATAGGAATTTGTAATTTGATAATAGGAAACATGGGATGGTAAAAATGGGAAAAAGGTGAGAGGCTCTTAGAGACATTCCTAAGATTATCCAGCAGGTTTACCTGCTGGACAAGATCCTGACCAGCCTCACAAGGTGGACCCATTTGCATGTGGATAAGAGACCTCCAGGAGCGTCTTCCAGCCCGGATATCTGGGCAATCCTTCCAGTACCTCTCCCATGTATGTGGCTGGGGATAAGACACTGTCACACCCCTCTGGACCTGTGCAGGGTGTGGGTGTGTGTGCTCCCTGGCTGATGTCCACTCGTGGCCATGGCACTACTGGTGTTGCCTTTCCATCCCAAGGTGTCCCCTGCTAAGACAGACTCTCCATCTCTCCATTTCTTTCCTGTAAGTGACAGCTGGACAGGCCAGCACATCCCTGGGAGGGACCTGGCAGGCACAGCCAACATGGTGTCATTTGTTTTTTTTTGTGAAAGAGGAGCAGCCTCAGCAAATTGAGAATGTTACCTCACCCCAGCATTGTCACCTGTCCCCCCTGCAGGGGCTGGCAGCCAGGTCCATGGGGCTGAGGGGGTCAGGATGCCATCCTGGGGCAGGGGGCTGCCCTGAGCACCTGCACCCAACTGTGGGCATCTTCCTGGTGACAGCCAGGGGACAGAACTGCACCAGCCCCTGTGATTCCCTGGGCAATCTAAGGTGGGGCTGCTCCTCCAGGTCACATGCAGGGTGGGCAGTGGTGCCAGGGATCCCAGCTAAGACAATATTTTCAGCACCAAGAAGCTTTTCCCATTTTCCCATCCTCCTGTGAGCCCCTTTGTCAGTGACCTCTCTGCTGCACAGGAACCTTCTCCTGTGCAGCTCCACTCTCCTGCACCCCCAGCTGGCTGCAGTCCTTTCCAGGGAGCCCCAGAAGCTCCAGCCCCCTGTGCTGCAGCCCCAGCTCAGCTCTGACACACACTGAGGGACAGAGATGAGGTATGTGACACAGGACTGCCACTGGCACCTCGGCTCAAGGGGAAATCTCTCCCCTCTCCCTGACCACAGCTGCATTTCGCCAGCGATGGAATTTTCACCACTGAAAACACCTGCCTGGGGATGGATGGGGTCGGGGCCGAGTTCACAGAGGTGCGGGAGTGAGCAAGGACGGGAATCTTGCAGAGAGACAGAGAGACAGGCACGGTGCAGGCGCGGCAGCGGCAGGATGGGGCACGGACACCAGCTCATTAGCGGTGAGGCAGTGTCTAATCAAGGGTGATTACAGGATCCTTTCTCTTGCTCCGGAGGAAGTGCTGCTCTCACAGCGTCAGTGAATTGCTGAGAACATAGGGCACGGAGCAAAGAAGATGGAAAGTTTTGTGAGCACCTGCCCACCAGCTCCGTGCTCCTGCTGCCCTTCCAGGGCTCTCTCCTCAGCCCTTGTAGCTCTCCAAAGCAATCCAGCATTTCTTTACTTATTTGAATATGGAGCTCAAGCCTGTGTTTCCACGAAGAAATTAGATCTCACTCCAATATCCATACTTGCTACAAAATTTATGCTGATTTGCTGTGACAAACCAGCCCTGGCTGCCCACCTGTACCTGGGGAGCTGATCTCACAAAACTTGCTGACGGTAGTGACAGGGCGGGGAGAAATCCCAGCTCTCCAGTCCTGCTCCAGTCATTCCCAGCTCGTCCTGACTCTGCCTCCGTCACATCTGTTCGGTGCTCTCGCTGGCCGGGTTTAGTGGAGAAGCACCGGATGGGTTGGTTTTCCCCAAAGGGGAAGGAGGAACACTGAGGCTCCCTCCAACATCCCCGGGCCCGCCCGCGCCCGGAGGGTCCCCCCGGCCGGGCGAGCCCTGCGCGACGGGGGCTGGGGAGGGGGCTGTGCCCGGGCACAGGGACACCGCTGTCACCGGCAGCCCCGGGTGAGCCCCGGGAGCCGGGCCGGGACAGACACCGCGAACGGAGCAGGGACAGACATGGGGACTGGGCCGCGGCCGAGGGACCGCACCAGCAGCATCCCGAAGTGCTGCGTGCTCCAGGCTGTCCCGAGGATCCAGTCCCGCTGAAATCCAGGACTCTGCCAGCAGCCACAACAGTGACCTGCTGCACCCGCACCGGGCCGGCAGCACCTCCGAGCATCCACCCGCTGGGTCCGCGCACAGGGATCCGTGTCCCAGCGCTCCGTGTCCCTGCTCCAGCCACCGTGGGCAGGGTGAACTCTGCACTGAGCTCCGGGAACACCGGAATGTCCCTGGGCTCATGCGGGCATGCATGGCTCTGCAGCTCCCGGCCCAAGGGACAGCTCTGTGGGATGGCCTCTGCATCCTCCCTGCGGAGCGGCACCAAGGGGTGCCCATCCTGCGGCACCTCAGGGTGAAGGGGGGGCCTGGTGGGGCTGCCCCGTCCCCACAGAAGCAGGCAATGTTCTGCATTCTCCCACATGGTCCTGTCACTTCTCACTCGTGGGCAGCCGGCTCCAAACCAGCCCCAGGGACAGTTCTGTGCAGTCACACCTCATGTCACAAGTGATTCCCCCTCCCAGGGGAAATACAACCTGTATGACACATTTCTCTCATCTTTCATGGTCTCCAGTGAGCATCGTCCCTTCCTGCCTTGTTTCCCTCCCAGCTAACCCAGTACAGCTCTGGCCATCCAGCGGCTGGCACAAGACTGCGCTCCTCAGGCGAGCAGGAGAAGCAGAGAAGCTCTCACCCAGCGGCGGCAGCTTCCACCGGGCTGTGCAAAAGCCCTTCCTGGGCGGGTCTGGGGGCTCTGCTCTGACAGCTGAGCACCTGCGGCTCAGCACCATCCAGGGAAGTCAGAAAGCCACCCCCATGGTGTGTGTGCCGCTCCAGGCACGGGTCCCCTCTGAGCAGCGAGCACCGCACGAACATCCCGGCACCGTCTGGGGCTGCCGGTGCCTCCGAGGGCTGTGGCACCCACGGCTTCCCCTGGCACTGCCCTGGCTGCATTCCGAGCTGGGAATGCCGCGGTCCTGCCCAGCTTGCCTGCCAAACAGCTGCGGCTGCAGCGCTGCCTACGAACCCAGGAAGCATCTTCCTCAGGGATAACTTGTCTCCCTGAGAGGGATGTTTCCTTTCCCGGTTAAACCCTGAGATTTGTCCACAGTCGTTTATCAGGATCCTCAGTCATCACCAGTATGATGGCACCGAGACCACCTCTGGGGCTAGAAATGAACGCAGCAGTCTCTGTCAATTAACCCCTCGGGGTATTAACATCAGCAGGGGTATGAAGCATTCAGATAATCAATAATTCCTAAATAAAATTAATACATAAATGATCACAACACTTACCAACCCCCCAGACCTCTTCCAAGGCTTAAATACTCATTTTAAAAAGGCAGCTCGGACACTGCTGGTGGCCAGCACAACCCAAACCCCGCAAAGCTCTGAGTTATTGCAGCTATTGAAACGCTTGACAGAAGGATCCCACAGCAGTTTGCGCTAATTGCTGTGTAAAATACTCCATTATGTGCTCAGACAATCAAAATCGACCCGGCAAGTCAGTTCCCCGGTCCGCTGCAATCGCGGAGCAGAGCAGAACATCGCAGTATAAACAGCGCTCGCAGAGGGGCGCGGGAGGAGGGGAGCTTGGCAGGTCCTGCCCAAAGAGCTGCCTTTTTTGTTGTTATTTTGCTTGGTTTCTAATTTCCACAGGAAATTTAATTTCGGGAATATGTGGCACCGACTTCCAAGCCGGAGGAAATCTGCAGCTGTTGGAGGGCTCCGGGGAAAGCATTGCAGAAAGAAGCAGCAAGGGCTGTACTTACAGGTAAGCGGTGAGAGGGCTCAGGCTGGCAGGGAGCTCCGAGAGCCCCAGCTCGGAGCAATCCACCGAGAGCGTGATGCCGTCCTGCTCGCAGTGGCACTGGGGCGGGCAGGAGGGCGCAGCACCCGGCTCCACGGGCACCGCCTGGCAGCGGGCACAGCACGCCAGGAGAATGCCCCAGAAGAGGAGCGCGGCCATCCCGGCCCCGGGCGCCGGCCGGCTGCGGGGCACGCAGCGGGCACCGGAGCTCCGGCAGGTCCCGGTGTGCCGGGGATGCGGCCAGGCAAGGGGAGGCATTGCTGAATGATCTTGGTTATTGGGTTTCAAGGGCTGGGCAGGGGCGTGAGACACTCCAATGGGAGGAGTTAAACTTTCTACTCTTTCCCTCTCTCTCTTTCTCTCTCTCTCTTAGAGCTGGCAGGAATTTCATTCAAAGGGAAGAAAGGGAAAAAAAAAAAAAAGGCAAAAGAAACCTCAACAAATAAAGACCTGTTCATAGCTCCAGGACCCAGGCTTGTTTTGTAACCGTGTTTTTGTGAGATAGCAGGGCAGGGGAAGGCAGAGCTGGCTCCAACAGGGCAGAGGAGTGTAAGCAGTGAGGCAGGAGGACCCAACCAGCCCTTCAAGGGCTCCAGACTTTGGGACGCTGAAATACAACCCCGGATAAAGGACTCTGTGTCTGCTGGCTGCTAAACTCAGCTGTGACTGGAAAGTCAGGGTGCAGCTGGGGAGAAGGGACTGAGGAGCTCAGGACCAGCTCTCTGCTGGGAGCAACCATGCCCGAGGCTGTCTGTCTGTCTGTCCTGAGCCCTCCCTCTCCAGCAGCCCTGTTGCTCTCTCCTTGCAGCAGGCAGGGGCTGGGGGGAGATGCAGGGGATGGAGCAGCAGTGTCACAGAGCTCCGTGGGGGACACGGTGCTGTGTTGGTTTTGCCCAGGTGTGACACGTGTGAGCTGTGTTTGCAGGAGCTGCCCAGCACTGATGGCAGGAGAGGAGGCTGGGTTGCTTCCAGAGCTCTTTCTAACCCTGGCTCAAGTGGCCAAAGTAGGGGAATAGTCCATTGAGTGGGGGCTTGAAGCCGTGTCATCTGGACCTGTGTCACAGCCTGGCTTAGCAGAGGCCCTGCCCAGGCCAGGCCCTCACAGTCTCCTGGAACATGTGGGATGGGCATCAGATCAGGATGCTGTGTCAAGGAGCTGCCGAGTTCTGGGGTAGCAGAAACACCTGCCTAGCCAAGGGTGCTGGAGCTGCACAGGGGAGGGCTGCAAAGGACAGCTCTGTGTCCTCTCTCATGCCAGCCACTGGCCGCTCAGTGTCACTGTGATGCCCTCAGATGGGGTCACTGCTGTCACCCCGTGACAGGGGTTTGAGGGACAGGGGTGAGCCTGGCCCCACAGCTTGAACCACCCCCAGTCTCTGTACAGAGCCAAGTACCTCATCTGTAACAGGGACAGCAGCTGCACATGGGTCTCACACTGAAGACAGACAGCTGTCCATGGGGCTTTAGGTGCATCTGGACCCTGGTTTGTTCCTCCCTCTGCCTCCCTCTCACCCCTGCATGGAGGAGGTGAATGGGGCAGAGAAAGAAGGGCCCAGGTTTGGGTGGCTGCAAAGTGCACCCAAAAAGTTGCCCCTCCTACTGTAACCATGCTATGACAAAGTGCCCCGTGGCCAAGGCACAGACTGAGAGGTGCTTTCACAGCCCTGCTTCCTCTGAATGGGCCTTTCCTTCTGGCATAAGAGTTTCCTGACTGATATCCCCATTATTACAGGATAAAAGAGGCTGAAGTGTTATCTGTGGTCAGGAAGGTGGACTGGCACAGTGGGAGACTTAGACAGCTCCAGCTCACCAGGGCTGGGGTGCCTTGAGACCTGTGAGTCAGAGCAGGAATCTCCTCCCCAGGAAAGTGCTGAGATGGAGTTCAGGGTTCAGGGCTGATGCACAGACTCTGGCTCAGGGCTCCTGGCTGGGGTGATGCTGCATCTGAAACTATTTCACTTTCAAAGTGCATTCAGATCTTGCAGCTCCAGGACTCTCTGAGACTGCTGCAGTCATTGGAAAGATCATCCCCCAGTGCAGAGGAGAGAGAGGATTTTGGTCTGGGACCAGGAACTGCTTTAATTGGAATTAAGCTGCTTCCATCATGAACAGTGCTGGGGATGTCATTAATTAAACATTTGCAATGTCTTTTGACAGCTCCAAATGTAAAACACAAAAGCTTGGTGGGGAGACAGGGAGCCCTCCTCAGAGGGATGAGTCCCTGGGGTTCCTCAGCACGCTTCCCCTCCAGCTCTGGGACACTGGCAGGGCCTGGAAAGGCTGGACATGCTCTGACAGCAGCCAGGAATTTGAAGTCAGGCTGGAGGAAGTGTCAGGCCTGTCACCCCTGGCTGCAGCAGCAGCAGCAGCTCTTATCTGTGACCCCTGTTCCTCCAGCCTCAGCAGCCAACACCAGCCTCATCATCCCCCTGACCATTTCTCGCTCAGCAAACTGCCCTCAGCACCAGGGCTCTGGCTGAGCACGCTGTTAATGCAGTTCTTGCAGAAAATCACACTGAAGAGGTTCCTGTTGAAACTATCATTCAGCTGAAGCAGGGATATTTCCTCAGGAAGGTACTGACTGCAATTTTCACATTTCTGTGGAGCAGCATCTCCTGGTGTTGGAGAGCTTTTCTCCACGTGCCTCACTTTGAATTCCGTGTTTGCTTTTTATTCCAGGCTGGCTGTGGGGGTTCATATCCATGTCTTATTTCTTTGAGATCTTATAACCGCTGCCAACATCCAAAGCATCACTTATTCCAGCATGTCACCTGGCTCCTGGCAAAACTGAGGGTCTGCACGCTGAGTTACTTGGACCACAGAGCTTTGATGCTTCCATGGTCCCATAGTTTAACATAGGAAGAGTTTAAAGAAGTGATACAAAACCTTTTTCTATAACAAACAATCTATTGAACCACTAAAAAACTAAACATGCCTCTGTGAAAGACACATGCTAATGATTAAAAAACCCCAAGAATCCAAATTTATTAACCTCAAAATTAATAAAATCTCAAATTAACCAACCAAAACCACTACACATGACAAACCTGGGATTTCTGAATAAGCCCCTTGGGGGTGGAAGTGTAATTTGCAGCCCTGTCTGGCTGAGGCTGCAGCTCGGAGCGAGCCGTGCCGCCGCTCGGGGTTGCTGTTCCCGCAGCCCAGCCGTGTTTGCGTGTTGTCCTCTAGCGGCAGCGAGAGCTCTGCGAGGGGAGAGCGCTGCCCCTGCGGGGCCCGGCTGCGGCTTTCGCTGCCTCCGGATCGAAGGCGCTGGGGACAGTAATTCACGTTCGGACTCAGGTGTTTATTGTTTCTTATCAGTGAAACAGTCTCACTACTGTGAGTTTCTGGATTAATCCATTCAGAGTTTTAAAATAATTTAATTTTTAAAAAAATTTCAATTTTAAAATAATTTTTGGTAGTTTTAAAAAAAATAATTAACATTTTAAATTTTTGAATATTTTTTTTAAATTTTTATAATTTTTTTTTTTTTTTTTTTTGCCATCTCTCAGTGGCAGATGACATCCCAGGTGATGTTTCTCCTGCTGCCTCCACACTAATAGGTCTTCCTACACTTTGTTTAAAAGCAGGAATTTAAAAAAAAAAATGTTGGGGAAATTTAGAATACAACCTAAGTGGAGAAGAAGGTCCAGTTCTTGGAGCTGCAGGCACAGCCATGGCCTCAGCTGCATTCCTGACAGCAGCACACGCTCTGGGGCTGACTGGCTCTGGAGTGCAGCCTTGCACCTGAGGAGAGGCAGGACCTCGAGTGCCAGCCCCGGCCAGCTCCTCTCTGGGGGCCAGAAATGAGGTTCTGCACAGGCTGAGGATTGTGCCTGGCAGGGCTTTCTGGAGCTGGTGGCATTCAAAGGCTGCCCTTGGAGCAATAGCTGGGGCAGGACCCTGAAGGCCAGCCCTGATGTCCCTCCTGCAGAGCCACAGGACCTCGGGGGGCCCTGGTGCTGGGCCTTGGCTCTGTCACTCAGCAGAGCTCCCCTGGGGCTGCAGGGAGGGGATGCTGCTCCTCAAAGGTGCTGCCAATGCCATGGACATCCAGCTGAGCTGGAAACTGGCAGTGCCAGCTGAGCCAGAGTGCTGGAGGCTGTTTCTGTCCTCAGCAGGAGCCTGACATGGGGCCCCTGGAACAAACCACAAACGTGTCTCCTGCCCTGCTCACAGGGGACAGCTGCTTCTGCCCT
Organism: Pyrgilauda ruficollis; assembly: GCF_017590135.1. Taxonomy (NCBI): domain Eukaryota; kingdom Metazoa; phylum Chordata; class Aves; order Passeriformes; family Passeridae; genus Pyrgilauda; species Pyrgilauda ruficollis. The sequence goes on from NW_024531599.1 coordinate 1,328,953, forward strand.
CTTTCCATTTCTTTCCACATTTTATGGGGTTCTGGATCCACCCAGCAGGATCCCAGCGTGGCTGTGGCTATGGCCAGGCCATAGTGCAGCCCTGGGTGATGCTGGCTGGGTTTCACTGCCAGGTTCCAGCAGGGGCCTGGTACAGATGAGTGATTGGAATGTGATGGTGGCTCTCACAATGAAGGGTGAACAGTATGTGTGTGTGTTGAGAGAAATTTTGTAGATGTAAAGTTGTGATGTGTCCCCACCTCATTGTTATCATGGGCTGGCCTTGGTACTCGGGGCATTTGGGAGGGTTGGCTCGTTACTGTGGCAACACCTGAGCTCCACCCAAGGTGTGAGAAAGTGATCTACACCCCTGGACAGCAGGGAAGGGGTTAACTGCAGGACTAAGGGGGTCTAGAGATATAAAAGGAGGAGCATCCATCATGAAGATGAGCATGTGGCTGGTATCATGGGGGCTGTAAATGTCTTGGGAGTTGTTGTCACTTATTACCCAGTCCTAACCCATTGTGCTGACATCTGGGATACCTGGGAAAGTTGGCTGCTCCTCTCTGTGACCAGAGAGCTGCTGCCACATGGGCTCAGCAAGGACTCCCAGAGCCTTTCCAAAATGTCACAGCAAACACCTGCACACAGCAGAAGGTGCCAGTGGCCAGCACATGGCCCCACCTGGGGCAGGACAGGGACAGGGACATGTCCATGCTGCCTGACAGGGCCTGAGAGGTCACAGGAGAAAAAGGTTCCAGCCTGATGCCCAGGGCACAGGGCAGCACCATCTCCAGGTGCACTTTAACTCCTTGCTCTGGGTGGCACTGCTGGCAAAAGGGGCAGACCTGTGGCTCCATGCCCTGCAGAGAAGAGGGACAGAGGTGCAGAGGCAGGTAGGAGGTGTGTTAGGTGGACCAGAACCCTGCTCCAGTGTCATTCATGCTTGAAGACCCTTCTTTTGCAGCACCTGCCCCTCAGCTGGGTCAGGGAGCCACAGCCATGGCAAGCCTTGCACGTGTTGAGGAGGGACCCTCAGCTCCAGTACTGCTCACCTGTCCCTGGAGGAATAAACTAAAACACAAGAAATTCCACCTCAGCATGAGGAAGAACTTCTTCACATTTAGGGTGGCAGAGCACTGGAGCAGTTTCCCAGGGAGGTCCCTGGGTGGATTCTCCCTTTGGAGAAGTTCAAACCCCCTGGAAGTGTTCCTGGGTCACCGCTCCAGGTGCTCCTGCCTCGGCAGCAGGGTTGGACCGCAGAGGTCCCTTCCAGCCCTGTGAGGGGCTCAGCCCAAGAGCACATCCCAGTTCAGACCTGCCTTCAATCTGTGCTGGCCCCAGCACTTCTGCTCACCAGGAGGTGGCCAACATCAGCAGCTGATGAGGGAGGATGCAGGAGATCCTGGGGGCATTGGCTGCAGTCCTGCTGCTCCTGCAGCTCAGGTGGAAGGGGTGGTGGGCAGTGGATGTTCCATGCCACGGCTGCTGCCAGCACCTGGTTCCAAGGAGGTGGATTCCAGCTGGGGGTGAGATGGGCTCCCTGTGCTGGGAGCAGGGGCCATTCCTGTGCTGTGCAGAGATGTGGAGCAGCTGGACTCTGCCCTGGGCTGGAGGTTCAGTGCTGGAGAGGCTGTGGGATCAAGGAACTGTGGTGCTCCAGCAGTGTCCATCAGGCTCCCATGGCCGTGCACCCCAGCTCTGAGGGGTGGGTATCCCTGTCCCCTGTCACTTGGCAGCAGCAACCCAGACTGCCCCTGCTGTGGCAGCCAAGGAAAGGGGAGCAGGGAGTAGGAAGGGGGATCCAAACAGGCAAGATTTTGCTCATTTACCATGTTTTGACACCTGCACTGGGGCTGATGGAGGAGGGCAGGGGTTGGATGCTGCTCATCTGGAACAGGATAAACATGAATAACAACATGGCATGGCCCAGAACTCACTGGGCAGCTCAAGCCAGAGGCTTGTTTTGTTTTAATGCTCTGTTGTCTTTCTCTCCCCCTCTGGGTTTCATGGCTCTTGAGCTGCAGGGCTGGAAAATTATTCATCCCAACCACAGCTCCCACAACACCCTCTGTAAGCATCTGCAGCTCCAGACTCCACTGCAGCCCTGGGTGGGAGGCCATAAATTCATCCTCATCATCACCAGCTTGGCCTCCTGTCAGGCAGGGCACGGAGCACGGGGCAGAGGCTGTGCCACAGACACACACACTGGGTGGCTGTCACAGCCATGGTGTACCCACTGGGCAGGACCTTAGGCCAGTTTGTGTGACAAATCCCTGTCCTGTGCCTGCCCTGGGGATGAGGAGTGTGGAAGAGGTTTTACAGCAACTCCCGTGAGTCAGAGAGAAGTTTGAGAAGAGGATCCATGTTCACCCCTGAAAGAATTTTATACCGAGGTCATTGACATAGAAACAAAGAAAGAAAGAAAGAGGAATAAATAAGAGAAACGTGCAAGTGCCTGTTCCAATGAGCACTTTGTTTGTCTCTTGTGACCAATGAGTAAAGTGTAAACTTATGAGTTTTGTAAGAATGTATAGAAAGCATACATGCTAGAATAAAAACAATTTGAAGCCTTCTGAAAATGGAGTGTGTTGCTTTGTATTGTCTCCATCTCAACTAGGACAGAGGAGCTCCCAGCACAGCTGCTGGAGAAGCTGTGCTTTACTGCAGATCTCTGCAGGTTCACCTTGTGCTGGGAGCACCATGCAGATGTGCTAGGAGATGTGAGGGCCAAGGCAGCACTCGCTCCTGGACCTGTGGAAGCTCTGTGGACAGCACCAGGGCTCCCCCACCATGGCTTTAACTTCCCTCCTTCTGTCTCAGGGCCAGTGCCCTGGCAGCTCTGTGGGTGACAGCCCTGTGTCCTGTCCTGGGACTGCTGTCTCTCTGCACAGACACACAGGAGACCCAGGGGCACTTTCCCAAGGGACAGTGGAAGGTTCCTGGTGTCCTGCCCATCCATTGAGGAGGATGGACAGTCCTGTGCTGTGCTGAGCTCCAGGATGAGAGCTGCTGTGGGCCAGGTGCCAGCAGAGCTCACCCCAGCCCTGTCTTGGTCACTGCTGTCAGAGCATGACCTGGGGTGTGTCCCAGGTTGTCCCATGTGGATGATGTTCTGCTCTTCTCCATGAAAGCAGTTCTGTCCCATTCTGAGGCCTCCCTCCTCTGCCACCAGCTGTGGAGGCAGACCCAGAGCCCCTCCTCACAGAACATGGCTTTGAGCAAAACCCAAGCCGTGATGGCTCTGAGCACCACAGGGCAGTTCTGATTGTGGGAGAACAGCAGGGAGAGCTTGGGGGTTTCCTGCTTCTCCTTATCCCTGGCAGCTGTGCATTTTGGAGGAGGCAGTGCTGGCTGGGCTGCAGTGACACACGGGAGGGCTTGTCCCTGCAGAGCCCTGGGCTCCTGAGGGGTGATGCAGAGCCAAGGGGGACAATGCCCACCCATGCAGGGGAGCAGCCAGCAGCACAAGAGGCTAAAACCCCCAGTCAGCCTTCTTCTGTGCCCCTCACAAGACTCCTGCTAGCCCATGGCATCCTCACTGCCACTTGTGACTGGCCCTGCTGTGCATGTAGGGCACTCCACAGATCTTGAAATCCTCTGAGACAGCGAGCATCAGGAGTTTTAGCATCATAACCCATGCAGGGACACATGGGGACAAAGGCTTGTCAGTGCTGAGTACACACTGAATGAGAGCCTGATGCCAAACCCCATCTCCACACACACCTTGGGGATGTGTAACCATGCTCAGGATGGTCCATGGCCTCAGCATTAACCATGGCCTCAGCATTAACCATGGCCCAGAGTTCCTGGGCTGTGCAAAGACAGGAGAGCCACAGGCTGTGCCCAGCAGCACCAGCAAGGTGATGCTGGAGCTGGATCCAGGTCTGGGTCACCTCTGCTCCGTTTGAGGGCATGACACCAGCCCTTTCCCACACCAGCAGCTCCCTCACTTCTTCCAACACAGGAGGCTCTGCCTGCACATGCTCTGCAGGTCAGCTGTGCTGAGGGTGAAGCAGTGAGAGGAGCTCTACAAGTGGGTGGGATAGTCTGCAGGATGAAAAATATCAGCATTTTCAGTGCTCTTCTAGGGGTATGTTGGAGTGGACCTGCAGGTCCTGGCAGAAAGGCTGCTGTCCTGTAGCCCAGGAATTGTTTTAAAGGTTGGATGCAGCTGGAGGGTGAGAGCTGGACATCAGGGTTGGATGGGGCTACGTGCATGTGTGGGCAGGACACAGGGTTTTTGAGACTACTCCTTCTGGGGGGCTCTTGGGGTAAAACCCCCAGCAGTGGTGAGATTCTGTGCTGCTGGGCAGGTCCAAACTTCACCAGCCTGTCAGCTCCAGACTCTGGACAGACAAATGGCAGATCATGCTTTGGACCAGGTTTGACTTTGCAGCTTGCTTGCTCGATGTTAACATCCAGTGTGCCCTGGGGTGTCCTGTGGTGGCCCAGACACACAGGGCAGGTGCTGCTGCTGCAGAGCAGCCAACAGCCCAGTGCCACTGATCTTGGCTGTGGGAACAACATTTCCCTCTTGTGACCCTCATCCTGCAGCCCAGTGTGCTTTAGGAGTTACTGGTTACATAAAAGTCATAAAGCCATCAGGCTCCCTGTGAGTAAGGGCGAGGGCTGGGCTCCTCCCAAGGCAACATCATAAATCCTTTTGTGCACATGAGAGCATCCACTGAGCTTCACAAGGCCATTTCATGTTGGGATATTCACTGATCCTCCTGGAGAGCCCCTGGCATGTTGGCATCTGCCCAGGAACAGCAGTGTAATGAGCCACTGGATGGTCACTTGTGCAGGCTGAGCAGCGAGTGACAGTGCACATCACACGGCTGGGTGACCCTGGCACAAAGATGTAGTGACACAGAAACATTTCCAAACAGCAACTGCATCCAGAACAATGCAGCTCAGGAGGGTTGAGGGTGCCCATGGGCAACCCAGGATGGTCTGAGCTGTGCTGAAGGCAGCACTGCCCACACAGCATGTCCAGTGTGGGAGCAATTCCAGCCCTCTGTGGGGCTAAGGCTCTGCACTACCTGGGTTCCCCCAGGCCAGGCGTGCTGCAGCTTGGAGCTGGGAGCAAGCTGAGGGGACTGAGCAGCTCTGCCTGCAGCACAGAAGGTGTCCTGTGTGCAGGCGTGACACAGAAGGTGTCCTGTGTGCAGGGGTGACACTGCTCCCTGCCAGCTGTGCCCTGCCATGGCCACAGCTGGGCAGCGGTGCAGGGGACACCAGGCAGGACACTTGGCTGGGGCTGCACAGCACTCTGGGTGGTGCAGGGGGGAGCAGGAGGCCGTGGGACAGCAACTGCCAAAGAGAAACCTGAGTTAGGAGGGGGGAAAAGGATAGCCAGCTGCAAAAGAGGCCTCACCCAGGGCTGGGATGGCTGAGGCTGAGGTGCCCTGGGTGTCCCATCCTGGGGTGCAGATCCTTGTTTTGGAAGGAGAAGCTTCTAGTGGAATGTTAACATCCAGTGTGCCCTGGGGTGTCCTGTGGTGGCCCAGACACACAGGGCAGGTGCTGCTGCTGCAGAGCAGCCAACAGCCCAGTGCCACTGATCTTGGCTGTGGGAACAACATTTCCCTCTTGTGACCCTCATCCTGCAGCCCAGTGTGCTTTAGGAGTTACTGGTTACATAAAAGTCATAAAGCCATCAGGCTCCCTGTGAGTAAGGGCGAGGGCTGGGCTCCTCCCAAGGCAACATCATAAATCCTTTTGTGCACATGAGAGCATCCACTGAGCTTCACAAGGCCATTTCATGTTGGGATATTCACTGATCCTCCTGGAGAGCCCCTGGCATGTTGGCATCTGCCCAGGAACAGCAGTGTAATGAGCCACTGGATGGTCACTTGTGCAGGCTGAGCAGCGAGTGGCAGCGCACATCACACGGCTGGGTGACCCTGGCACAAAGATGTAGTGACACAGAAACATTTCCAAACAGCAACTGCATCCAGAACAATGCAGCTCAGGAGGGTTGAGGGTGCCCATGGGCAACCCAGGATGGTCTGAGCTGTGCTGAAGGCAGCACTGCCCACACAGCATGTCCAGTGAAGGAATTCCAGCCCTCTGTGGGGCTAAGGCTCTGCACTACCTGGGTTCCCCCAGGCCAGGCGTGCTGCAGCTTGGAGCTGGGAGCAAGCTGAGGGGACTGAGCAGCTCTGCCTGCAGCACAGAAGGTGTCCTGTGTGCAGGCGTGACACAGAAGGTGTCCTGTGTGCAGGGGTGACACTGCTCCCTGCCAGCTGTGCCCTGCCATGGCCACAGCTGGGCAGTGGTGCAGGGGACACCAGGCAGGACACCTGGCTAGGGCTGCACAGCACTCTGGGTGGTGCAGGGGGGAGCAGGAGGCCGTGGGACAGCAACTGCCAAAGAGAAACCTGAGTTAGGAGGGGGGAAAAGGATAGCCAGCTGCAAAAGAGGCCTCACCCAGGGCTGGGATGGCTGAGGCTGAGGTGCCCTGGGTGTCCCATCCTGGGGTGCAGATCCTTGTTTTGGAAGGAGAAGCTTCTAGTGGAATCACAGGGGCATTAGGAGGAGTGGCCAACTCAGTCACCCACCTGGGGCTCTCTGCTCCTCGTAGCAGGTCTGGGAGCCCCTTGTCATACTGTTACATCTCCTCACCCCACCCCAAGGCAGCTGCCACAGGACATGGCATAGTGGGCAGGAGTGTGGGCCACACTGGGGCAGGGTCACTGCTCTGAGGCTGCACTACAACCCACCCTGCCTGAAGGGGAGAAGGGCAAACAGGGTCCTAGATACAGGTTTTTCTACATGAGGAATATGCTTGTGAAACCATCTTCTTTTTTTTAACTTTTCCTTCTGTCCTGCACTTGCAGCTCAGTGAACCAAGTTGCTCGTGATTTCAGCCTGGGCATGGTCACCTCTGCTTGCAGAGCAGCCACATCCCTGCATGGACAACCCAGTTTCAGCAGAGCTGAGGCTGCCAGCTGCTCACCAGTATGCCAGCTGAACCAGGTGGCTCTGCCCTGTTCCTTGGGGCAGGTTCACAGCTGTGAGCCCAGGCTTTGTCTGAAAATGTGTCTGGGTGGGCTGGACACTCACTGCACAAGTGCTGCCTCAGGGGAAGGAGCAGAATAGAGTGACCAGAAGCTGCTGTGCCATGGACTGCAGCATCTGGTGTGCCCAAGGGACACTGCTGTGTCCCCTGGCTGGGGACACAGTTGCTCTTTTGGGAACAGCTGCTGTGCTGGAGCCTTCACATCAGCTGGACCCCTCAAAAGCCAAGTCCCCCTTACAAGCACACACTTTCCTAGGGCTCTTTATTGTTTGTACCTAAAACCATTCCAGCTGAGACAAGGCAGCTCCCCCAGATCTCTGCCCACAGCACAGCTGAGAGCTGCACACAGAGAGCCCAGGGGCACTGCAGACCACAGTGCTCCACGCTCTGCTGGGCTCAGAGGCACCACAGAGCCCCGCAGTGTGTACTGAGGGGGCAGAGAGCCCTCCAGGCACCAGAAATCTCAGAGATCTCCAGAAGAGGAGAGGATCCTGCCCAGCCCCTCCCGGTGTGTGCACTGACAGGCTGCAGTGGTGCGTGGCAGGACGCTGTCTGTGTGTCCAGGACACCCCCAGTCACAGCTGGCACATGCTGGGGACACTGCCCAGGGAGGTCACTGCTCCTGCAGGGCTCCCTCTGACCCAGGAGTCCCACGGTGCCCCCACCAGCCCCCAGCCCTGCACAGGGCCCTGCAGGGGCAGGCAGAAGGTGCCAGAAGGGCCAGGTGGGTTAGGGCTGGTTCTGAGTGATGATGTCCTGGATGCAGGTGTACAGGAGCACGTACTGGTCCTGCAATGGAGAAAGGTCACAGTCAGGTTTCTGACAGAGACCTCCAGGTCACACATTAACCTTGCAGTTTGCTTTAAAAAATCCTAATTAAGGAACAGTGTCTGGTAACAGAGCAGGATTTGCTCTCCCCAGTAGTCCATGATGGCACTGTGTCACCACAGCCACCCAGAAAGGAAGAATCAAGCCTGTTATACCATGTTTGTTTCCCCTTCCTCAGCCCCCCGTGGTGGGGCTGAGAGGAACATCCCATCCAAGCTGCAAAGGAACAATTTCATTTGGCTTCCCCTCCAAGGGCCCCAGTGGTTTTTGGATGTGCTGTGGTGTTTGCATCTCAAACAAGAGCAAAGAGCAACTCCAGGGATGCTGCAGGGCACAGAGCTGGAGGCTTGGGGTCTGGCAGTGACCTGGGGCCAGGAGGGAAGACCTCTGGACCAGGAGTTTCCCTTGGTGTAGTCCTAGGGTACCAGAGTCAGGAGCTGACAGCAGATCAGGGCAGATGCTTGCAGGCTCACAGAGGTACAGAAAGATCTGTGTGGGTTTAGCCCAGCTGCATTGTTTGTCTCTTTTTAGTATCACCAAACTGATCCATCAGGTCCAAATGTGGGTGTGGGCTCTGAGATCCCCAGTCCCTGTGTTTGACATGAGGTTCTGCCCAAATGCCAGGCTGCCCCAAAATGACACCAGGCCACAAACCCAGGACTGAGTAGGCAAGATGTGAGGAAGGTAAATGAGGTTGTACTGAGGGCACAGAGCTGGAGAGCAAGGCCAGCCAGCACATGGTGTGGGCTGGAATCACGTGGCATGGCAGGGGGATTAGGGCTGCAGAGGGGCCCAGCAGCATTCCCCAGAGCTCGTTAATGCTCTGGCTGAGCCACAAGTCACGAGGAGCCTCCTCCCTGTGCCGGGGGCTCAGCCTCACCGTGCCACCGAGCACACAATGGCTGAGGCTCCAGGTCACAGAGTGTCTGCTGTGAGTCAGGTCTGATTGGGAAACGGGCAGTGACAGCCCGGGGCTCACTGCAGCCCAGGCACACTCAGGGACTGGCCACATGCAAGAGCACATCCCCTGGGACATGCACCACGCTGGAGCTGGTGGTGCTTAACATCTGACAGTTATCCCTGAATATCCATCAAAGGTTCATCTTCCCCCTTGCTTCCCCCCCAAAAACCCGACGCCTGCAGCACCGCAGCAGCTGATGACCCCGCCAGACACAAAGGGGTGCTGGCAAGCCCCCAGAGGGGTGGAGGAGGCTGGAGGGCAGCCCTGCTGCTCTGAGGGGAAGCAGCTCCTCTGCTGCCCCCCTGCAGCAGGACAGCAGCGTTTGATGGGCCCTTGCTGTGCCTTTATGGGGAATTGTGTCCCTGCAGGGCAGGCGCTGCGGGAGCACAAAGCAGCTCTGAAGCAGGGCAGCCGCCGCCTTGCCCTGCTCTGGCTCCCACCACGCACATGGTTCACATTAATTAAGAATGTAATTAGCTTCTTGAAGGAGGCTCTGCAGCTGGGAAGCCTTGGAGAGATCTTCCCCAGTTCTGCTGTGCCCTGTGGGGAGTGTTTCCAGGGCTGTGCAGCAGCTCACTCAGCAGCTGCAGCAACTGAACCATGTCCAGAGGCACTGGTGCCACAAGCACCCACCAGGGCTGGCACACCAAGGCTGGGCTGGCACAGAACAGCCCCATCAGACAGTGCTACAGCCACAGGGCACCTGCTAATGTGGCACTGTGTCCCACTGTCCTGGCAGGCAGCCCCAGCTGTGACAGCAGGCTCTGGGTCTGGGGATGCAGCAGAAAGTGCTGGCCAAGGGGACACCAGCAGGTTCTGGGTGCCCAGGCTGACAGCCATGCCCAGCAGCCAAGGGGAAGCAGGCAGGTTGTGAAGGGTGACACCAGTGCTCCATTCTTCCTCGAGTACAGTGGGAAGAGTGCTTTGATTTACTGAGTTCACATGCAATTTAACTGATCTTAACTCAGAACCCAGGCAATGGAAAACTCTTGCCTGGAAAAGTCAGTGCCCTTGGTGGCTGGCAGAGCCACAGGGTGGGAGAGCAGCATGAAGTAAATCCCTGCTGAGTCTGGACAGGCAGCAGGGAGCACCCAGGAGTGGGCAGGATGCTGCCAGCTCCAGGCAGGTCAGCACAAAGACTCTGCTGCACCCAGCCCACCACCCCTCTCCTTCCCACCTACCAGAGTTGGGGTCATGAGGCAGCAGCTTCTGGCCAGCTGGAGGGTCACGCCGTAGATGTCCACGGTTCTCTCAGCTTTCATCTGGTGCAACAGGCAATCCAGGGAGATCAGGGTCCCCATCTGGCTCAAGTCACCACTGCAGGGGACAAGGGGAGGGGTCACTGATGCCAGGCCAGGCTGAGCTGAACCCCTCTGGAGGAGGGCACCAGTCCAAGGAGCCATGTGGGCACTGTGGGACTGTGAGCTGTCTCTGTGCAAGCAAGGGGGGATATCAGGGCTGCTCCCAGTATCCCTGCAGCTACCCAGGGATGGCCTGGGCACCTCAGCCTGGGAATGCCTGCTCCACCCATACTCCCCCAGCCCAGCCCTGTTTGCCCTGTCTTCTCCCAGCCCCTGGCAGAGCCCTGTGACCTCCCAGGCTCAGCACTTCAACTAGCTCCCATGGACCCAGGGCATGACCCATTTCCAGCAGCCCTGGAGCTTCAGAGGAAAACTCCAGCCTTGTGCAGGATCCCTGCTCCAGCAGAAGCACAGCTGGCACTGCAGGAGGGCTGAGCCCCCATGGGATGGGACTGTGCCACCAACCTGACCCACAGGGGGTCAGCTCCTGCTCTGACTCTGGCAGTGGTTTTCCTTTTTGTACTATTTTATTTGTATTTTTAATTTTCCTAGTTAGGAACTGTTATTCCAGCTCCCATATCTTTGCCTGAGAGCCCCCCTTAATTTCAAAATTATAATTACTTGGAGGGAGGGGGTTTACATTTTCTATTTCAAGGAGGGCTCCTGCCTTCCTTAGCAGACACCTGGCTGTTCAAACCAAGACAGATTTTGGCATGCCAAGCACTGTGCAGCTGCTGGCTCTGGATGGAGCTCAGGGTGGAGCTCAGGGTACCTGCAGTGCAGCAGGACAGGACCCCCTCTCCTGCGGGGGGGTGTGCCCCGCCTGACAGCCCCCAGCAGCTCCACCAGGCTCTGCACATCAGGCTGCTTCCTGCTGCTCCAGAGGGTGTACAGGAACCTCTGAACCTGCCTCTCCTTTGCCTTCTTCTCCTGTGAGACACAAAGAGCTGTGGGTATTGGGGAGGGACGGTGAGTTTAGATGCAGAGGTGCCCCAGCTCTCCCATCCTTGGGCTTTCTGAGGCTCCCCTGAGCTTTCTGCCAGCTTGTGTAAAGCTGTCCAGGCATCTCTGCTGGGGCACTGCCCACCACCCACTCTGGCAACCTGCTGTCCTTGCCCGCAGCACCCTGACTTGCTCCTGGAGAGGGAACTGAGAACTTCAAAAGGGTCAGACAGACCTATCAGCCCCCAGGGCTTCTCCCATGTATCTCCTGTGTCCACTCAGTTCTGGATGTTGCAATTCAGACTCACTCCTGCATTTGTGGACTGTTGGCTCTTGCAGCTTGGAGAAGTCCCACAGATCCTTCAGCCCCTACAGATCCCTATAGAGCCACCCCCACCCCGGAGGTGGGAGCCAGGACAGCCCCAGGGACACACACGTGTTTCAGTTTGAGCTGGGTACATCTCCATCCTGAGACAAACTTCTCTGTGTCACACTGGATGGTCAGTGTCCTCGTGCAGAGAGAATCTCCTTCCAGGGGCCAGCACACCTCACCTGGGACCTGTGTGCAACAAGGAATTTGGCTTTCTGTTCGTGGGCATTGTCTGTCACACCAGCAACCATCTCTGGGGCCTGTGGTGGGGCTGGACCAAGAGCACTTCCAGCATCTCTCCATGTCAGCTCATCCCCCACCTAAATAAAACCTGAGGGAGTTCCAGCAACACCAGCAGGTTCAGCCAGCTCATGTGGGAACCCAGAGCTGCCTGGCAGCTCTGCTCAGAGCTCTGAGCTGGAGTCTGCTCAGCCAGTGCCCACACCCTGGCTGGGCAGAGCAGGAGCTGCTGCCCTGGGTCCCACACATGCAGCTTGAAGGGCACCAGCTGAGTCCAGGCATGGGGGTGACTGTCTCCCATGACAAGCTGTGAGAGCACCTGGGCACAGGAAAGGTCCAGCTTTAGCTAAGCTGGGTTTGCACCCAGGACTCAGAAGGCAGTGAAGAGCTGAGAGCTCTGCTAGTTCCAACTGCACTGAACAGATTCCCCCTCTGCCATGGCACAGGTGGGCACAGTGCCTTACCTCCCCCTTTTCCTGCCATGGCAGAAGCGTGAGGATTGTGTGAACATCCTGCTCCCACACCAGGGTCCAGAAGTCCTCCATGGTCACCTTGTCAGGGCCATGGACAGCCAGGTAGTCCCTGCTGGAGCTGCAGCCCTGGGTGGGGAATGGGAATGTCACTCCCCTGCTGGAGAGGATGCTCTGTTGGCCCAGGTGGGTGCAGGAATGGTCAGGAAGAGCAGAGAGCTCAGCAGGTCAGGAGGCAAGGAGAGAAGTGAAAGCATCAAGGGAGGCAGGTGAGGACAGCCCAAAGTGGGCAGGGGAGGGAAGGGATGTCCTCAGTCCCTGCAGTCCCCTCTGCTCCACACAGCAGCACAGTGACAGGGAGCAGTGGAGCAGAGCAGGAGCACAGCCAGCATGAGGACAGGCACAGGGTGGGTGCTGCTGCTGGGGTGGGACTCACCGGGACACGCCAGACCTGCAGCAGCCCTGAGAGAGGGCCCTGCTCCAGCAGGGAGAACTTCACCCTGGAGCGATCATCTGCAAAGAGAGTGGCAGCTGGAGGGATTCCAGGCACTCCTGAGCTGAGACAGGTTTTGCAGACTGACTGTCACACAAATCCAATCCTTCCTTCACCATTTCTTGGCAAAGGCATTCCCTTCTGCAATGCTCATCTCCAGCCTGTTGGCTCCCAAAGGACAGGTCTCCATCCCTGCTCCTGTAGGGCAGGTCACTCAGTGTCTGAGCCACTGGAGATCTGCCTCTCTCCGAGGATGGAGAGCCTGTGAGTCCTCTGAGCCTCTGTTCCAGTGTTTGACCATCTTCATGGAAATTCACTATTCCTTCTACTAGCTGGATTACCCTCCCAAGCCACCCCCTTGTCTCTTGTCCCTCCACACCTCTGAGAAGACTCCATGGCTTCCCTGTGCCTTCCCACAGGTAACTGAAAACAGCAAGATCTCCCCTTTTCCTTCTCCAGGCTGAGCAAACCCACTTATCCCAGTCCCAAGCACCTTGTGCTCCATCCCAAACACCTTGGTAACCTTCTGGGGGAGTCACCAAAGACTCAAAATACTTTCTTATGCTCTGGACTACTGGCCCTGTTCCAGGCTGGCTCCATGCAGGAGGACAGGGAACAGGAAGGATGAGGATGCAAGGTGTCCCAGAACTTACAGGGCAGGATGCTGGAGGAGGGCCGTGCCTGCTGGCTGCCTGAAGATGGTGATGCAGAGCTGGCTTCTTCCTTGACAACCTCCAGGAGAGCCTGCCAGGGTGAGAGAGCATGGAGGAGGCAGTGAGGGAGGGTCAGGACAGGAGGAACCGGGGTCTCCTGAGGACACCTGGACTCGGCAGAGGGGTCATGGCAGCACAGCCTGAACAGGAGAGCCACGAGAGCAGCTCTGCAGGGGGCTGCCAGGACAGTGCCATGCTGTCAGGAGAGGGCTGCTGCTGTCCAGGCAGGCACCTGGGCAGGAGGGGGTGGTGGATAGACCCTGACCAGTGCAGAATGCAGGAGGGAGCTGTGTGCCTGGGCATGCAATGCCATGGAGAGGGGACACTGCCAGAACACCCAGGGAACTGGGGCATGGGAGCCACTCAGGAGGCACTTACAGGGTGTCCTCCAGCCCCAGCAGGTTCAGTCACTCCCCAGGTCCCCCCAGCAAACACAGCAATGGCAGCACTCCCTGCACCTGCCCAGGACTGCTCTCACCTCATATTCCCTCAGGAAGCCCATGTGGGACTTGGCTGCCTTCTGGGCATAGTGCTGGGCAAAGCTCTTCAGTGGGATGGGGCAGGACCTGGGGAGAGAGCCAGGGCACAGGGGTGAGGCTGAGCTCATTGAGCAGCACCAGGCTGTGTCTGCAGCAGGTGGACAGGGCTGTGAGCAGACCTTCACTCCTCAAATGCCAGGGGTTTCCCAGGCCCCCAGCCCAGCTCTGGCCCATGACAACCTGCTGTCCTCTAGACAGAGGCAGGACTCAGGGGTGACACAGCCCAGAGGTCATTCCCAAGAGGCAGCAAGGACAAGGATATCCTGTTCTGCATGAGGGAGAAGACAATCTGACCACAAAGACAAGTGCATGACCTCCAGATATAGCCCCAAGACAATGAGATGGTCAAAGCCATGCCCAGCCAACTGGACCCTGCTCCATCCCCTTGGCCTCCATTAGGAGCACGTCCCAAGGTCACCCAGCTGCCATGAGCCTCTCCAGTTTTACCTATCTCTAGGGCATGCCTGTGGGCTGGGAAGCCAGAGGCTGAGGGAAATGCCTTCCCCAGGACAGCTTTGCACACCTCTGGTGTTGGGGTACCCAGGAGACTGCACTTTGTTCTGTGCTGGGCACCCCGTGCTGCAGGAACAACCCACCCACAGCAGCACCTGGGATGGCTGCTGGGCTTCCTGTCCTTCTGTCCTGCTGCCAAGGCTTGCTGGGAGGGGTTGTGATCAGGGTGGGCAGAGTGGCAAAGCACAGCAAGGCCTTACCTCTGTGTCCCTGATAAATCCAGGAGAGGCTCCTCCAAGATCTTGTCCAGAATGCAGCTGTGCAGGAAAATGTACTGGGACTGGAAGGCAAAGGCAGACAGGAACACAGAGCATCACACTGCAGAGACAGCACCAGAGAGGGGCTGTGGTCCCTCTCCTGAAGGGCAATGCTGACACCTCGTCCCAGCCCCAGGGACTGGAGATAGGAGACAGACTGGGGAGTATCACAGACCAACAACATGGTGTGACCTAAAAACTGCCTGCAAAGGGCCTGATCCTGTTCCTCAGTGTTCCAGGGTGTTTCTGAGCCTCCTGGGAGGTCTCAGAATCTGGATGTTGCTGTTGTGGGTCTAGCAGGGCATGAAGCAGCTGAAGACCCCCTCCAGCAATTTCCACTCCAGCTGAGCTGCTGCTTTCAGCAGCAGGATGACAGTGACAGGCCGAGGACCAGCCTGGGGGTGCTGGGGCTGGCTGGCCAGCTCATCCAACTGCCAGCCCTGTGAACTTCAACAGAAGCAAGTGAGGGGCCAGGGGAAAGGGGGAGCAGAGATCTCACCAGTGTCTGAATCATCAGGTACCGGTTCATCCTCAAGGTGTACACAACACCAAAGATGTCCACGGCCTTCTCCTGCTTCATCTGCTGCAGCAGCCGGTCCAGGGCAATGAAGGTGCCCGTGCGGCCCACGCCAGCACTGAGACAGCAAGGGTTAAACAAGGCCTGGCACCACAGCCCTGGCTCCCTCCTGCTGCTGGACATGCTCCCAGAGCTGCTCCCTGGGCACTGCCAGAGAACACCAGGCACTGCCCCGGCGGGGTATGGGGCTGAGGAGCATCCAGGCTGCCCTGGGCTGGTGCTGACCATGTCCCCCTGCCCCACAGCCTGGGGCAGGCTGCCAGCAGACCTGTACCCCTCAACACCCGAGCAGGAGACTCCAGAGAGCAGCTGTGTCTCCTGGGCACTGCCTTCCCTCACTCACAGTTTGTGCATCCCTCATCCCCCTGCCCTCTCCCATCATCCCCCCACCATCCCGTGGGGCAGAGCCTCACCTGCAGTGCACGAGGGTCGGCCCTGCATCCTTGGTGCTCTGGATGTGCTCCTGGACCAGCTCCCTGAAGGTCATGATGGAAGTGGTGGACTCGGGGATGCCGTGGTCGGGCCATGCTGTGTAGTGCAGGTGGGACACGAAGCGCTCTGCCTGCAGACCCTCCTGCAGGGGAATGCTGATGGGTGTGCAGCCCCCAGGCAGCCTCACACCCCTGACAGCACCTGGGCACTTGAGGACACCTAGCTCAGCTGCAGGGAACAGCCAACATCAGGTCTGCACTGCCTGGTGGCTTCTGCTCCTCCGTGCTCCCCCACAGCCCCTGCCAGGCTGTGGAGGTGGGAGGGAGCACATCTGCCTTTGACTGCCAGGGAACATGGCCTGGAAACCACAGGCTGTCCTGGTGCAGGGACATGGAAATGAGAGAGCAAGGGTGGAGAGCAGCACGACACGTGCTGGACACCCCCATGTCACCCTCACTGCTCCTCAGGGCTCGGGTGTTCTCTGAGCCCCAGAAATGGCAGGGACAGGTGCCACCACTGCTGAGGAGAAATGCCAGTGCCCACCCCAAACCCCTGCCAGGTCCCCACAGCCCCCGGTGTCTGCACTCACATGCCACAGCTTGAACTCCCGTACTGTCCACTCCTCAGAGCTGCTCTGCATCAGCAGGTGGACCCTCACCTGCCCATAGGACATCGGGGCAGATTCTGATGGCCAGTAATGGTCACAGAGCACCTAGAGCAGGACAAGGTCCCAGTGAGGGACCAGGTGATCTGGCTCCCAGGGAGCATCTACACAGCAGCAGCTGAAGGGGGGCCAGGACAGGTCTTGGGGAGCAGGCAGGGATGTTTCCCCTTCCCACTGGGAGCTTTGCACAGCTCTCCCTCACAGCTCCTTCATTTGGATCTCAGCCTCCTCCAGAAAAAAGGACCCATATGGGTCTCATTAGCCCTGGAGACTGGAGGAACAGCCAGAGGACATGGCAATTTCAAATTCTGCAGAAATATCTGAGGGTGATGGGCATGGTCCTAGCTGAGCTCCCATCCCAAGCTGAAGCTGAGCTGCACAGATCAGCCTCTCTTCCCCCAAACTGTCAGAGAATCTGTGTGGGCTGTGCTCAGCCTGGAGCCATACCACAGCAGGGGTTTTGTGGAGGACACAGAGCCAGCCCTGGGCTCAGCTCCCACCACCAGGTCAGGGCTGGGCTGGGGCTGGCACCAACCTACCCGCCCGTTCTCCATGCACACTGTCAGCATGATGATATTGCAGACATTCTGCTCCCACACCAGCCTCCAGAAATCCTCTATGGTTTTCTTTAGGGGCCCCTGGGTGGCAATGAACTCCTGCTGGGATGTGTAGCCCTGAGCAAGAGGCAGACAAGAGTGAGATGAGTTAGCAGGTTGCCAAGGCAGGTGGGTCCTGTCCTGAGACCAGTCAGTGCCTGGTCTGTTTTTGTGGTAGAGGAGAAATTCCTGTTGCCCTTAGCCCACATGGGCACAGTTCCCAGGCAGCTGATCTCAGCAGCAGCTGATTTCACAGGAAGCATGAGCTGCCCAGCTACACTTTCTACATATTTGGAATAAAGTGACCCACACAATTTCCCTCCAAGCAGTTCCTCATTCAGTCTAACCAGAGAAATACAGATCTGGGTTGTCCCTGTGCTTCCCCTTCCCTGCTGAGGGCAGAGTGAGCATGCAAGGTCTCAGGGTATTTCGTTGCCCTTGGACACACACATGCCCCAGATCCACACAATGGCCCATGCATGCAGCGTGCCCTGCCTGTTACCTGGGAACACCTCACACATGGGGGATGAAGGCACAGCTCCAGGGTTGTTCAAATGCAGCTGCACAGACCAGAAGGGAAAAGAGCAGGCAGAGAGACAGGGCAGTAAGCTGGGAGGTGATGGAAGAGGATAGACAGTCCACGAGAAGAAAGCAGAGACCTCCCACACTCACAGCATTTGCCATCTCACAGGCTCCATCAATGCCTGCTACAGGGCAACCACAGCTCTCCACCTTCCCCCCTGCTCCTCACTGGCCTGTGCCAGCTGTGCCCAGCTGTTCACCAGCACATCTCATGCCCACCAGCCCTCACAGAAGGGAACACTCTGCCTCAGCCCAGGCAGAGCTTCTGTGACAGAGCCCTGTGCCACATCTCTGTGGGGCAGGCAGGTGGGCACTCACAGGCATGAAGTTGGCATTGATGTAGTCTGAGTGTGGATCCTCCCCCAGCTGGCTCAGCTTGACCCGAGAGTGATCATCTGGAAGAGACCACACACAGGTGAGCCCCAAGGAGCCCTTCAGCAGGACATGGGACCTGGGAACCCAGTGGGAGAAGCCCCAGCAGCTCCAGCAAGGAGGCTCTGTGCTCTGCCAGGCACCTTCTCCCCAGAGAGGTGAGCACCGCCTGCCAGCTGGGCTAGCAGGGGACTGGCAAACAGAGTTGGGGCCATGAGGCCCACCAGTGAAGCTCATGGACCCCCTTTGGTCTCCTGCTGGGACCCATCCTGAGCTGGGCTCACCCAGCCCAGCGGGAAGAGCTGGGCAGGATGGGGGCTCAGCCATGCCTCAACCTTTAAGCCTTGAGTCTCCAGCAGGAAAATGGAAACTGAGCCCATTTCAAGAGTCCTCCTGCTCCCAGGAAAGCAGCCAGGCACTGACCCTGGCAGGGATGCAAGGTGAGCCTGTCCTTGAACACTGCCCTATGAGCTCCCACCCTGCAGGCTGGGGGAGAAGGGAGGAGACAGCACTTACAGGGCAGCACATGGGGATATCTGTTCTTGGAGACATTTGCTGGCAGCTCAGCCTCCACCTTCGACTGCTCCTTCCCAACTTCCTTCAGCTCCTGTAGGACAGGGGAAAACATAAGCACAAACACTCCTCTGGAGAGCTCCTGCTCAGCTCAGCTCCCTGCTCATGGCCAGTGGCTCTGTCTGGAGGGTAAAGATTACCCTCACACAGAGAACTGCTCCACTCCTCCCTCACATGGCCTGTGCACTCTGAGCCATGGTGGCTTTCCCCATTGCCTTTTCCAACAGCATTGTTCATATTTAAAAGAAAAGCCCAAGAACAACTACTGGGGGAAAAAGCCTTGGAAATCTACCACAAAGCTCAGAGGATTTTCTGCTGAGCAAGCAGAAATAGCTTGTGCTGCATCTGCTTCTACCCCTGTCCTCACTCAAGAAGCCACAAAAGGGTGATCTGGGGAGGGTTTGAAATTGCTGATAGGAATTTGAAGATGTTGCAGCAGAACAGTCCAGAGGCTGCAGACGTTGGCAGTGGGAGCCAAGGAAGGCAGCCTGAGGTGAAGCTCACAGCCTGACCCTGAGGTCTGAGAGTGTTGCTTGACCTTCCCTCTGGCTGCAGGCTCTTTTCTACCACTGTCAGGGTGGTTCTCATTGCCACCCCTCTCCCCTTCACCTCCAGTCAGGCCTGGGGCTCTCTTCTCTGTGCTGGTTCACCTCATGCCACATGTGCTTTGACCAGAACTTGAACAAAACAGGTTTTGAGGAAGGAACTGCTTATCACTTGGTCCATCCAATCTTTGGCCTCCAAGGCTGCTCCTCAGGCTGGCTGGATTGCTAGAGATGAGTGACCAACCCTGGAGAGGAGCACTCCATACTGGACAGCCAACAGCATGAGCCACCAAGTGCAGAAACCAGGTGTCATCTCTAGGAGGGTCTCATCTCACCTCAAACTCCTGGAAAAAAGCCTGGTTAGCATTTGCTGTCTTCATCTCATAGTACTGCCTGAAGCTCTGCAGGGGAACTGGCCGGTGGACGTTTCTGCAGGAAATGAAGTCC
Source organism: Pyrgilauda ruficollis (assembly GCF_017590135.1). Classification (NCBI taxonomy): domain Eukaryota; kingdom Metazoa; phylum Chordata; class Aves; order Passeriformes; family Passeridae; genus Pyrgilauda; species Pyrgilauda ruficollis. The sequence goes on from NW_024531599.1 coordinate 1,348,383, forward strand.
AGAGGAAAACTTGCCTTAGTTCCTGGGAGGCCTGGCCAGTCTGCCAGGTGCCACTGGGACAGCCCTGCTGGGAGACCTGGATGCACACAGGGAGGGTTTCCAGCCACCTCACTGCCCAGGGAAGGTCCAGCAGTTAAAATACTGGGAGGGATTTCAAGGTGATGAGAATATTCTCCTTCTACAGAAACTCACAGAGGAGGTGTGGACAATGCATTGACTTGGAATGGAGTTGGGCAATAAATACTAAACTTGGGAAAGGCTGATTTATAAAATAACTGAGGGGAGAAGACAAGCTGGACTTTTCCTGAGTCAAAGCATGAAAAAGGAAGTAGGTGAAGGACAGTGGGAGCTGCAGTGGGGCCACACAGAAGGCAGACTCCAGCACTCACCTCAGGCTGTAGGTCACCATCTCCTGGGGTGGGCTGCTCTTCTTGGTTCTAGAATCAAAGCACAGCGTTAGGGAATAATGTGTTCTGACTCTATGATTTAGAAGGCTGAATAACTGCTTTATTAAGCTATTCTATATTACACTACTACTATACTAAATAACATATTAAAGAGATACACTAAAGAATATTACACTAAAGAAATACTAAAGAAAAACCCAAGACTGTTTCCAGACAGTCATGATACACGTAGATTTAATTAGTTAAGGAATAAACCAACTTTCACTAGTGTCTAATTAACAAATCACTTTGAGTAAGTAATCTCTATAACACATTCCACATGTGCAAACCAACAAAAACAGTAAATAAAGATAAGAATTGTTTTCTCTTCTTCTTTGAGCTTCTCACTACCTTTCCCAGAGAGAAATCCTTAAAAACTTGTGCCTGCTGCTCTCTGTGAAGAGAGCTGTGGCTACACACAGGAGCTGTTACTTTTGCCTGCAGTGCAGAGATGGATGCCATGAGGTACTGTGTGCCACTGGCAGGCACACTGCCTTGCACACCTGTAGGGTTTTGGGACTTAACTGCACGTGGGCAGCTCCTCTCTCCCCTCTGCCTTTGGCTTCTGAGCTTGCCAGGCACAATTCCACCAGCCCACGTGCTAGTTTGTCCAAGTCTCTGTTTGTACCCTCTCCCTGCTCTCCTCCAGGCTCGGCACTGAAGGTTGGCTATCTCAGCCTGCACTCAACAGGTAAGATATGGCTCCTTCTCACCTCTTTGCCTTGAGCTGTTTCCAGTAAACCAAAGCAAAAACAGCTGCAAGTGTCAGAAGAAATCCCACAATGATTCCAGCGATTATTGGCATTGAGAGTGGAGCTGTGTCTGCACTGGATCCAGCAGCTGGAATTGAAAGGAGAAAGTATAGAGAGAAGAATCAGTAAAAAAGCTTTTTATGATGAGGGTGGGGAGGCCCTGGCACAGGGTGCCCAGAGCAGCTGTGGCTGCCCCGTCCCTGGAAGTGCCCAAGGCTGGACAGAGCTTGGAGCAACCTGGGACAGTGGAAGATGTCCCTGCCATGGCAGGGAGTGGAACTATATGAGCTTTAAGATCCCTTCCAACCCAAACCATTTTATAATTCTATTATATATGGCTGCATTTATTCTATGTATTATATTTACTATAGCCTATGAGCTCCCTCTGGCTGCTCATTACCTCTGACCTACACAGCCAGGTAGGGAAGATGCTATTCTCCAGCTTACCTGAGAACATGGTGAATGTCACAGCAGGGGCTACTGGGTCATATTTGGTGAAGGCAGCAATGCTGAACCTAAAGGCAAAGCAGAGTCTGGAGTCAGGACAGCCAGAGCTGAGCACAGCACCCAGAACCCAGCACCCAGCAGGCAGGACCCAGAGGAACAGAACTGCTGCCTGGAAAAAGCTGGTTTGCTGTTATGGATTTAGGGGATGTGTGGAAATGGCCTTCCCTCCCTTTTCTGCCTCTTGGACAAGTTTGTTCCACTTGGGAAAGCATGAGAAATTGTTCAGAAAGCACAAATGGGAAGCACCTCTCCTCCCAAGGGTTATCTGCAGAGAATGATAGTGTCTGGTCTCTTCTAGGACGTAAAAAAATTAAAACCACATAGTTCATGTCAGCTGGTTAGCAAGGCTGACAGGAAAGAGCTGAGTCCTGTTTGACATTTCAGCTGGAAGGGCCAGGCCTGCCCAGACCCTTCCTTGCACACACACGAGTGGCTGGTGCATCCTCTTCCCTGTGCAGATCTGCCCCTCATCCCCTCCTGGCAGCAGGCACACCAATGCCCACAGCTCTCTGACTTTCCTTCTGAGCAGGTGACCTGGAAGGGCCCTTCTCGTGCCCTAAATGCAAGCCAAAGCTTTTAAAGGTAGCTTTTAAAGGATTTTAGCAGCCAAGGTTTTGTTAACTGTGAGTGGGTCCCCACACCCAGCTGCCAGGGCACAGACCTCCTCTGAAAAGTGAGCCTGCAGATGCCAAGGCATGAAAGATGAGGGCTTGTGGATAAATAACTCACTGAAAGACAGGAAACAAGAACAGAAAGCCTGAGTGGGAATGAGCTGTCAGCTTTTCACCACCCTAATAATCATTAATTCAGCAGCACAGTCTACTGTGGATATTTAGGTTGGATATTTAGGCTGAGTGTTCTATGTACTGAGGAAATTTAGGCTGGATATTTAAGATATTTAGGTCAGATATTTAGGATATTTAGGTCAAATGCTGTTTGTACTGAGAACATTTATGTTTTTAGGGCAGCCAAACTGAAAGAAAGCCATGGTGTAAAAGTAAGAAAGCTGTGGTGTAAAAGTACCTTCTAGTCCTGAATAACTGGACAGTTCAGTACATGTTACTGACTCATGGGATTGAATCATGGCAGGTGGACTAATGACAGGGCTGCTGTCCCTGAATAAGCTGCTCCCCATGGGAGGTCCCGGCTGGAGTGAGAATTCCAAGTGGGTGGGGCAGGTTCAGAGCCTGTGCCTGGCTCATCAGTGCCGGGGGAGATTGTGCTGCTGCTGAAGCCCCCCGAGGCTGCTGACAGCCCTTAGTCTGAGATCTCTGCCCTGCTGCTCCCTCTCCATCCCAGCTGACCCCTCTCTGTCCCTGCAGAGCTGAGGCTGAGGGGTGAACCAGCAAGTCCTGCCTGAGGGTGAGGCACAAGGAATACACGACAGACAGATGTGATGGGTGATTGGTCTCCAGGCTTCTGAAACCTTCTGAGATCCCCAGCCAGCCCAGGGACCTGGGACGGACACGGGATGGGAATGCACTGTCAGCCATTCTCCTGCCAGGCAGGATTACACAGCACACCAGAACTGCTCTCTGCTCTCCATGACCCCAGTCTGGCTGGAATTTCCCAGGCAATGGCTCTCTGGAAACTCCCCCCCCTTTTTTTTTTTCCCCTGAGAAAAACAGCCATTTTCCACCCTCTGGCTGTTATCACCAATCTGGGCCAGTGCTGTCCTAACCAGCAGCTTAAGAGCCCCTGTTTGGCACCGGTGTGAATATAAAACAACTCAGAATCAGGTAAAGTTTTCCATGTCTGCACACAGGAACAGTAGAAAAGGGAGGGAAAGGAAGTCGAGAAAGGAAGGGAAGGGGGAAGGAAGGAAGGAAGGAAGGAAGGAAGGAAGGAAGGAAGGAAGGAAGGAAGAAAAAAACAACTCAGAATCAGGTAATGTTTTCCATGTCTGCACACAGGAACAGTAGAAAAGGGAGGGAAAGGAAGTCGAGAAAGGAAGGGAAGGGGGAAGGAAGGAAGGAAGGAAGGAAGGAAGGAAGGAAGGAAGGAAGGAAGGAAGGAAGGAAGGAAGGAAGGAAGGAAGGAAGGAAGGAAGGAAGGAAGGAAGGAAGGAAGGAAGGAAGGAAGGGTCCAACCCCAACACCCACTCACCACAAAACTCACGGGCAGATTTAATTCTCCCTTTATTCCCAGTGGAAAGGGAAGCTCTCTCATGCACACACTCTCCCACGGACTCTCATTCTCTTTTCCTAATGCTCTCAATGGCTTTATCACCATCAGCCATCCTTGCTGCCAGTTTCTTTGAAGTGAAATGGAATAACCTTCCAGACTCTGGAGGATCAGAGAAATGCCTGTGGATGTGGTCCCCATTTGATGGAACTGTGAGCTGCTAAATTAACAGGACTGATTAAAGATACTATTCTTTGTTAGCAGTGGAAAACCTGGTTTTCCATCAGCAGTTTTAAAGATACCCTACAAGAAAATATGTACCTCCATGTTCCTGGATCCTATTCACTGTCAAATAAGACTCAATTTATGACTGTTGGAATCCATGTGTGCGTCTCATGGGGAGCTCAGACCTCAGCCTGAGTGTTTGCTAACCCCAGCCTCTGGACCTCCCACTGAGTAGGCACCACTGGAACTGTTTCCAAATCAGTTTCATTTTTGCTCCATCTGCACATGGTTCTGAGTCACAAATGAAGGTCCTACAAATTACAGCATCTGTTTCAGTTTCTATCCTGGGGCTGGACATCTGCTCAGCTCCTGGGACAACACACACAGCCCCTGGCAACCTCAGCTTTCCCCCTCCCTGCCCACTATGCTGCCAAATATTCCCTGCATGCCAAGCCCCGCCTTCCTCAAATGCTGCTTGGTGGAGAACCTTTGGGGATTTGGGGGTGTGAGGCTGAGGTGACATCCAGGGAACTGGTGGCACTCTTGCAGGGACATATGCAGTCCTTTTTCTCCTCCAGCCCCTTCCCCTCAGGAAGGATGCTGCCATCTCTCACCTGTACTGCTCGTTGGCTTTCAGCTTCCCATTGCAGGTGGCCCTGGACTGGCCACACTCCTCTGTCCCCACAGGCACCCTCCAGGTGTCGGGGGAGCTCCTCTGGTGGAAGGGGTTGGGAATGAGCACTGCCAGGTAGGAGTCCTCTGTCCCATAGTAGTGGTCGTACCATGTGCTGGACATGATCTCCTGGGTGGGCCTCAGCACTGCAGGGGAACGTGCAAGGTGACAGTGACAGTCCCAAAGCGATGCCCAGGGGTCCTGCTGCCCTCCAGGGAGCCAGCACAGAGTGGGCCATGCAGGGACACTTACGTGACTCGTTGGTGGTAGCAATGACTCCGTAGTACTCGATCTGGCCGTTCTCCTCACTGAAGAGCTCGGGTGAAATGATGACCGTGGAGCTGGCCTCCACTGGGAACACGTCTGCACGCAGGGGCGGGGGCAGGGCTGCAACAGCAACCAGCAGGCAGAGCCTCAGTGTGTCCCTGCTCCCAAACCCCCCTGCTCAGCCTGGCACTGGTCCCAGCAGCACAGCCAGAGCCCCAACCCACTGCAGGGCAGTGCGACCCTGTGGGGCTCTCAGGCACCCCAAAGAGCCCCCAGCTCTGACCAGCAACACAGGGTGATTTCTCCTGGGGTGTTTCCCTGTGGAAGGAGGGGACTCACGCTCCACTGCTGTGCTGCAGAGCAGAGTCACAGCCTGGCTCCTCAGTGCGTTCATGCCCACGGTGCTCACAAGGATTTGGTAGGAGGAGTTTGGCTCCAGCCCCTCCAGACTGGCCTCGCTTGAAGGGATGCTCATGGTAAGCCTGGAGTTGGGGGGTCCTTCAGAAAGTCTCTCTGTCACCACCTCATAAGCCTCCACATCGCCAGGAGAGCTTGTCCAGTTCAAGTAAAGGCTCCTCGACTCTGGTAGGCACTGCACATCCCTCACTGGATTTGGCTCTGCAAAGGAGACAGGGCAGGCTCTGGACTCACTGGATCAGAGAAATCCCAATGTCTGTCCCTGTCAGCATGTTCTCCCCAGGCCAGTGAGATGAGCAGAGCTGGACACTTGCAGCCTGGGAGCCTGCTGTGCCATGGGCCACAGGGCAGTGGGAATGGGCAGGGCCTGAGCTCACATCTGACAGGAGACATCGACCAGTGGAGATCTGCAAAGCCTGCTCTGCTTCACAGGTAGCCAGGAGATCTCTGTGGTGGGGCTAGCTCAGGGAGCCAGTGGCTACCAGAGGGTCACCTCACTGGCTTCCCTATCTCCCACCACAAGACTTCCCCTTCCCTTGCCTCTGTTGACACTCCAGACTCGAGGCCACCCAGGTGTTCCTCCCTCTTCCAGCCTGCCCCGCTCCCTCCCCGTGGCAGCGTGTACCCACCCACGGGCACTGCCAAGGGCTTGGTGCTGCTCCAGTAGGGCCCAGCCACGCAGCTCAAGGACACTGAGTAGTTCCTGCCTGGGATGAGCCCCTGGAGGAGGTGCTGGACTTGTCCTCTGCCCAGGGAGTGCCTCCAGGGCAGCGAGCTGTTCCGGGGGTCCCGCAGCCACAGCTGGCAGTCGTCCTGCTGGCCAGAGATGCTGCCCCAGGAGATCAGCATGGTGTTGTTCCCTTCAGCCACCGCCGAGAGATTCTGGGGAACTGAGGGGGCTACAACAAAAACCACACCAGGAAGAGTTACTGGTATGCATCTGCTCTCTTCTATTCTACAGAGATACAAGGAGGAGGTGGGTGACACAAGGAGACCCCACATGTTCAATGATAACATTCCTGCAGCTGCTGTTTGCCAGAAATGACCTTTAAATGGCAGCTGAAGGACATGCAGAGTGAGGAGTGTGAGGAGACGGATTCTTCTTCCTACTAATTAGCAAGTTTCATTAGAAACCTGCCCGAAGGGCTCTGCACATGACTCCCTGCACCCTGCCAGGGGATGGCCGAGCGTGGGAGCAGGGACTGCTGGATTCCCCAAGCAAAGTGTGGGGACTGTGGGGACGAGCACATGAAAAGGCTTATTGTGCTTATCTGCATTTCCACATTCCATAAAAAGAAAAAAAAAGCCCATCCTCCCCTTATACCCTATGCCAGCAATTCTCTGAGTGCCTGGAAAAAATGCAGCAGGAATGGTGGGGTGTCCCCCCCAGCTGTGAGGCCTCATGGTCCCCCAGGCTGTGGGTGTCATCTACCAGAGCAGCACTGCTGCCATGGGATCCTGTGCCCTTGTTCAGCCACATGTGCCTGGAGGAGCCAGACTTCAACCAGTGAGGCCATGGGCTTGAGGCTGCCTCCTGGAACAGCACTGCTGGCTGCCAGGCCCTGCCACAGGCAGCAGGACTGCCCTGCCCCACTCTCCCATCCACCAGGGCTTGCCCAGCCCATGATCCCACTGCTACACTGGTACCTCCCCCCCCATCTCATCCCATCCCTGGAAATATCCAAGGTCAGCTTAGACAGGGCTCTGAGCAATCTGATCTAGTTGAAGATGTCCCTGCCACTAGCAGGGGGGTTGGACTAAATGGCCTTAAAAGATCCCTTCCATTTCAACCCAAACCATTCTCTGACCCTACAGCTCCCTGGCTAAGTCTCTGCCCTTCCCCCTGCAGGTGCTGAGCCCACCCAGATGGGAAGGCTGAGCCTCGTGCAGGATGCAGAATCTCCAGCTCTGACACTCACTTGTCCAGTCACTGATGTTCCCTGCCGAGGCTGCATAGGGCCCTGCCATGGACACCACTTCCAGCAGGTATTTGTGTCCTGGAGCCAGGCCAGAAAAGGTGAATTTGCTGGTGCCTTTCCCAACAGAAACATTGGCTGCCACAATGCCAGAGCCCGAGTGATAGAGGAGGAGCCTGTAACTGTCTTGTCCTTGGGGCTCAGCTCGCCAGGATGCACTCAGCCTGCTGGGGTAGCCCTGGTTCGTCATGTACACGTTACGGGGTGCCAAGGGGTCTGCCAACACAGCACAGGACACATGTCAGCAAAGGGCCCCAGGACACTGCCTGGGTCTCCTGTAGTGCCATCAGAATGGGTGCACCACACTTACTTCTCTGAGAAAATTAACTATGTATTTTACAGTCTAGATAAATAAGTTTTAACAAGATTTAGGATAATTGATATTAAACAGCACTTAAACTTAGAATGAGTAAACTTTAATAACAAAGAATAATAAACTTAATTTTAATAGAATAGTAAAGTGATAAAATGTAGCTTAAGAGTACTTAAATATAGTGAAACTTGACTTAATATTTTTAACACTCAACTTATTAAAGGTTATTATTTAGAAATGTTTTAACTTATTTTTATATTATTAACACAAAAGGTATTAAAATCTAGATAAAATAAATAAAATATATATATATTAGAAGATCTTCTAGATGGACAGCGCCCTTAGCCTCCACTGTGTGGCTCCACCCACCAGCCCAGAGGCAGCTCAAAGCTGCTGCAAATTTCTCTGTGCTTGTCTGAGCAGGGACAGCCCTGTCCCCTGGGGAGGGGTGAGGAGGGAACACGCAGCCAGCCAGGGGACAGGGGAAGGTGAACACCCTGCTGCTGCTCCCTCCTCCCCAGCTCTCCCCTGAAGCACGGCCCCGGAGCTCCAGCTGCCCTCACCCAGGCTGGTGGAGCTGATGAGATGGGCAGAGCTCTGCTCACTGCCATTGCTTGGAGTCTGCTGTGAAGGTCAGCAGGGCCATGTTCTTGGCTATGAGCTTTCCTGACTCCCCAGCAAGGCACACATCTGTTGGAACCCTGGATGCTGAGAATTTCAGACTGTCTGTGCTGACAGGCACTGACCCCCAAGAGAACACTGCACTGACCTGAGGCTGTGGAGAAGGCTTCCAAAACTGATTGATAGCACTGGGATTACAGGTGTGGAGTTGGTTAGAAGTGTGTAATATCACAGGGTGGAAAACTTAAGAGTTTGGGGTTTTATAATACAGAAATAAATATGAAGAAAGATGGAGGTTTTAGTGTGGAGGCAGGTGGTTGTTCTTTACCTTCTTCTTCCTTCTTCTCCATGGGTTTGGATGGTATTTTGTGATTGGACAGAAAAGTCCACATTGTGGGCTTCAAGGGATCAGTTATTGGGTTAAAAGGGAAAATAATTTCTTAATTGGATAGTTTAGCCTTAAAATACCTTGTAACAATAGTTAGCCATTTTGTGCCTTGCTAATGAAGGACTGCAGAACTCACAGTTTTGAGGCTGGTAAGAAACACCGGTAAGAAACAATAAACACCTGAGTCTGAACACGAACTATCATCTCAAGTGCCTTCAATCCTGACCCTGACAGACGCAGAAAAAAACAGCAGAGAAGCCACACACATCCCCTCACAAAAGGTACTCACATGTCCAGTTGCTGACGTTCCCTGCAGGTGCCCTGAAGGAACCAGCCACAGATGCCACCTCCAGCAGGTATTTGCTCCCTGGGGCCAGCCCCGTGAAGGTGAAGTTGTGGGTGTCTCTCCCAAGCGAGGCTGTGGCTGCCACAGTGCCCAGAGGTGCGCGGTACAGGGTCAGTGTGTATCCATCCCTGCCCCCAGCTGCAGCCCCCCAGGCCACGCTCAGCCTGTCGGGGTGCCCCGTGCTCAGCAGGCGCACGGCGGCCGGGGGCAGCGGGCCTGGGGAGGAAACACAAGTCACTGCCAGGAGCCACATCTGGGCTCAGCACAAGGAGAAGCTCCACATCTGTGCCAAGCCTCTGCTGCAGGAGCTGGGGCAGCAGCACGGTGCCACAGGCTGGCTCTGACTCTGTGGCAGCTGTTTCCTGCCTGGCTGCTGGCTGAGACTGTGGATCGCTGTGGGTGGCTACCACAGTGTGGCACAGGGTGTGGCACAGACTCCTCATGCTGCATCCAGCAGAGAACAAGCACTGGGTACTTGCATGGGTGGCAGAAGTAAGCATGACAGCTGCTCCAGTATGGTCCCTGACTGAACTGGGAAGGGGAGATGTGGTGAAGAACACTGCAAGGAGAACATCACACTCACGTGTGCAGTGGGTGAGGTTGGGGGTGCTGGCATGGAAGGGCCCAGCTGTGGCACTCACTGCCACACTGTATTGGGTGCCAGGGCTCAGGCTCCTCAGGATGTGACTCCTGGCATGCCCAGGCAGCAACGTGTGCCCCACGGGAGTGCCAGACACTGTGTCACGGGCATCCACCACGAAGCCTTCTGCCCCTCGGCCCAGCACTGCCCAGGACACCACCAGAGCTGAGCCTGAGGGGCTGCTCAGGGTGAGGTTCACAGGGGCCAAGGGATCTGCAAAGCAACAGGGAGACAGTTAGCCCTCCTGCTCAGTGCTGAGAGCTGGCTGCTGTGCCCAGGGCTCCTCCAGGCAGGCTGGACCAGAGATCCTCTGGAGAGAAGCCTGGGCACAAAGGGCTAGGCAGGGCACATGGCTTTGAGCGTATCACCCCTGGGGTCTGCAGCTGGTTGTGGCAGGAGAGATAACCAGAGCCTCTGGGGTGGATCAGGGGATTGGCTCTGTGTCCAGGATGGAGTGAGGGCAGTGAGCAGAAAGGTGGGACCATCACGCAGAAGCTGTGGGCATGGCTTGGGATGGGGAAGGTGGCAGTGGGTGCTCTGGAAGGATCAGGTGGAGGCTCACAGTGGGGCACTGTGCTCAACCCAGCCAGTAACTCACATGTCCATTGGGTGACGTTGATGGAAGAGGCTTCTAAGGAGCCTTTCACAGCAGTAACCTGCACAGCAAACTTGCTGCCTGCTTCCAGGTGAGTCCAGGTGATGTTCAGAGCATCTGGACTCAAGGTCTGGACCTGAATCCTGCTCTGGGTGCTGAGGCTATACAGAGTAACATGGTAGTGATCCCTCCTGCCAGGGGGCTCATTCCAGGATGTGTAAAGCTCTGAGGAGCTACCTGGGTTGGTAAGGCTCAGGTTTGTTGGTGCAGCAGGAACTGTGAGGAAAAATAAGACACACGAGTCAGAGCGGAAAAGATCCACTTCTGAACATGCAGCCATCCTCATACATGGAGACTGTGAGAGGCAGGATGTGACCACAGGCCAGCTTCACCAGCAACCAGGCCAGGGTGCCCTCCTCCTGCTCTCCTCTCCTCTCCTCTCCTCTCCTCTCCTCAGGGGCCAACACTGATCCCATAACCCGTGGGTGTCAGATGCTGACCTGTGCAGCCGGTGATGTTCTCGGGGAGGGAGCGGTAGGGCCCAGCCACTGCCCAGATCCTAACAAGGTAGCATGTTCCTGGTTCCAGCTGTGGCACAGTGACATTGGTGCTGTCCTTCCCTGCTTCCAGGTTCCTTGGCTGTGCAGAAGAGCCCTCCTGGAGCACGCTGAGCAGGTATCCATCCCTCTGCCCAGGAGAAGCCTCCCAGTGCACAGCCAGAGCCCGGGCCATGCTGACAGGGCTGGCAGACAGGGAACGAGGAGGCAGCGGGACTGTGGGAGAGAAACAGTGTCACTGGGACAAACCTGGGCTGGGCACAACTGACTCTAGCTTGGGAATGAAGCTGGGAGTTGGAGGACTGTGGGCATCCACACAATGCCCAAGGCTGGTGGGAGCAGGGGAGCTGTGTTCTACCAGTGTAGCCGATGGCAGTCTGAGAGGAGATGCGATGAGGCCCAGCCTGGGAAATGATCTCCACGCGGTACCGGGAGCCTGGCACCAGTCCCTCCAGGTCCAGCTGGGTCACTCCACGGGGGACAGACACATTCCTGATGATGGACAGGGACTCAGCCACTGAGAGCTGCACCAAGTGATCTCTGCCACCTCCGGACTCCACCCAGCTCACGTGCAGCTCCTGGGGTTCCCGGCCAGGCTGCACACTCACGTTAGCCAGGGACAGAGGATCTAGAGGGAAGCAGAGCATGGACACCCATGAGGTGATGGAGGAACCAGCTGGAGAAGCCAGGGCACAGCCTGCACCTCTGCACAGGGCTGAAAGAGAAGTGGGGGCACCTGACCACCGTTACTGTTCTCCTGGGGGACATGCAAGCTGCCATGTCCCCAGGGTGCTGCTGGCAGGCAGGTGCTGAGAGCACCCAGCTCCCAGTGGGCTGCTCTGCTCCACAGACAGAGAGCAGCAAGCCCATACAGGTCTCTGTGCTTCCTTTCTTACATCCCTCTCCCACCAGCCCCTGGCTGGTCTTGAGATCACCAGTGGTACAGGCAGAAGGTTCAACTTGACTGGGGAAAACCTAAGCTGGGGAAAGGGATCTTCTGTGGCGCAGCAAACAGCACCTAACCTAGGACACGTGCTCTGTCTTCCAGGACAGGAAGCATGCAGGTCTCACTAGAGCCCTCCCTCCACCCAGACAAGTTTGTGTCACTGCTAGTCTTGCAGGCAGTGCCAGGATGTCCCATCCCTGCAAGAGACTGGGAATACTTCTGACTCACATGTCCACTCAGTGGCAAAGTGTGACGAGGATCTGTATGGGCCAGCAAGGACAGTCACCTTCAGGAAGTACTGAGTGCCAGGGGACAGCCCCAGGAATGTGAAGTTGTGGGTGTTTGGCCCCACTGAGGTGTTCCTCTGTGCTGCATGGCTCTTGCTGTAGAGCTGGAGATGGAACTGGTCCACATCACCAGCAGCCTTGTCCCAGAAGGCCGAGAGCCCCATTGGGCGCCGGGTGTTGGTCAGCGTCACGCCGGATGGAGCCAGGGGGTCTGAGAGAGAAGAGACAGCCAGGCAGTGAGAGGAGGGCCCCATTGGGCGCCGGGTGTTGGTCAGCGTCACGCCGGATGGAGCCAGGGGGTCTGAGAGAGAAGAGACAGCAGTGAGAGGAGACTCTGCTGTGCTGTGGGGTTGTCCTGGGCACCCTCCCCTCTCTGTGCCTGCTGGGGTTAGGTCAGGAGTGAGCACAGCAAACCCAGAGCAGCCAGAGCTCCTGCTCCACAGCAGACACAGGAGCGGGTCCCCACCTTCCCCAGGGTGACATTTGGGAATGTTTTCTGTTCAGTGATGGGTTCCTCCTGCACTGCAGACCCTTCTACTTCCAACATGGCTGAATGTGGCTCCAGCTGACCGCCCATTCTGTCTCTCTATGCAGCCCTGTCTCTGATTCCCCACCTCCCCACACATGGGCCACTCTGACTCTGAGCGTTCTACTCTCACAGGGTGGTTGTGACCTGCAGCAGAGTGAGGTAGGACTGCCACACTCACATGTCCAGTCAGTGGCTGATCTCACAGGGGATCTGTAAGGCCCAGCCATAGCAGCCATCTCCAGCGTGTACTGCCGCCCAGGGACCAGGTTCTCCAAGGTGACATTGGTCCAGTCACTCCCCATGGTCACATTCTTGACCTGCTCCTTGGACTTGGTTTCCCAGAGGGTCCCTGTGTAGCCAGTGTTGCCAGAGGAAACTGCTCTCCAGGAGGCTTGCAGAGAGGTGCTGTGGCCCCCATTGCTGAGGGTCAGCTGCTCTGGGGGCAAAGGGTCTAGAAAAGGAAAGGTCTAGAATCACCTGGCAGAAGTGCAGCTCCAAATGTGCTGGGGCAGGAGTCCCTTCCCTGGGAACACCTGCATCCAGGTGCTTTGACCACTGCCACCCCTGCTGACACCCACACACCAGTCCAGCAGGGATTGGGCCAGTACAGCTCAAACTGGCAGAGAAAAAATTGGTACTGGAGGAGGTGGTGGGTGGTGGAGGGGATGGCTGAAGGCAGTGACAGCCTGAGCAGTGCCACAGGAGGGTGGCTAAGGAAAAGGGCACTGGGCTCAGCTGCTCCTTGTGCCTGGTGTTTGGGAAATAGCAGGGTCAGACACATCCAGCAGCACCTCTGCCTCCTGCTGAGCCTTTTGCCCAGTTATTGGATTAAGCTGTAGAAGATGTGTGCTGTCAGTGCCCTGAGGTGTGACATCAGGGGAAGGGCAGGATCCAGTGGGAACCTGGGGCTGTGGCACTCACATGTCCAGTTGGAGATGCAGCGGGGTGAGGATGTGTAGGGACCAGCCACAGTGCTGACCTCAAAGGTGTACAGGGTCCCAGGGTGGAGGCCCTCGTAGGTGAAGCTCGTGACACCCCTGGGCAAGGAGCTGTTCTTCACAGGGTGCTCTGCAAGGCTGAGGACCAGCAGATAGCCCTCTCCTGTGGCCTCCTCCCAGCTGGCCAGCAGGCTGTGGGGGCTACCCTGGCTGGACAGGCTCACGCCAGATGGTGCTTGTGGTTCTGCAAGGGACAAGGACAGCATGACAGGGGGCAGTGCATCAGGCAGGAAGATTGCTTTCACAAGGTATTTTCTGCTTTTCAAACTGCTCTAGGTGACCCTAGAGCAGGGGGGGTGGACGAGATGATCTCCAGAGGTCCCTTCCAACCCTAACAGTTCTGTGATTCTGCAACACTGCAGTTGTCTCCACCCCACACAGGGGCAGAAGGGGCTGCAGGGAGAGCTCTTAGTGCCCCCAGGTTGGGTGGGTACCTCCCCACACTGTGTACTGCTCCAGTCATCCCTTCCCAGAGTGGCAGCTCTGGGACAGCAGCAACTGTGGCTCCACAGGTCACCCAGGAGAGACTGAGCACATGGAGATGCCTCTGGGGAGGCTGGTGGTGCTTCCCTGCCCACCCATCCAGCTGTGGTGAGGGGAAGACAGGAAGCTGCCTGCAACCTGCCAGAGTGCAAAAGGCACGAAGCAGGATCTGGTCTTGATCTGTGCCTGACACTTGCTGGCACAAGCCTGCCCAGGACGTCTGAGCCCACCCTCACCAGGAACTGTGGGGAGGCAGAATTTCCTGCTCTGATCCACAACCTACTCTTGAGACCAGGTGTCCTGGGTGGCCTGTCCCTGTGCCTGCCTCACCCCCAGCCCCCTCCAGGCAGCAGGAACAGCCCCAAGGGCCACACATAGGCTTTCTGCTCACCTGTCCAGGCTGCTGTGCTCTGTGCTGATGCCTTGTAGGGCCCTGCCACCACCACCACCTGGACAGAGTACTGCTGGCCAGGGCTCAGCCCGTGGAAGGTGACGTGATCGTTGTCCCCACCAACGGAGATGTTCCTTGTTGGAGCACTGTCCTCTCCCTCCTGCAGTGTCACCAGGTAGAAGTCCCTCTGTCCCCCTGGGACACTCCAGCGAGCCTGTAAGGAGTTCTGCTCCTCTGCACTGCTCAGGGTCACATTGTCGGGACTCAAGGGGTCTGGAAGGGAATAGGATTGTGTGAGTCAGGGTTATGGGGTACTCTGTACCCCTTACTCTCCTGAGCCTCATTCCTGCAGGGTTACGTCCAGCCTTAGACATCCTTTTGGAGCGAGCCATCTGTACTCCCCAGCACAAGCATTCCTGGACTAACGGAGTCCAGACAAAGCTGGCAGCCTTGCTGAGAAATTCCTAAAAGTCTCCTTCCACTCCATTCACATCCCACCATGAGCTTACTGATATTCCCAGGAACTGGCCTGGACCAAACTCCTGGCCAGACGCCCCTGGCTCATGCATCTGGCATGGGGGAATTTTATTCAGTGGAGCAGGTCAGAGCTGCAGACAGCAACTGCAGGGATCAGCCTCACTCCAGAGCAGAAAGAAACCAGCTGGAGCTCTGGAGGCCTTCCAAAATCCCATCTGCAGGGAGCAGGGAGCAGGCTCCAGCTTCCCGGGCTGGCAGGTGGAGCAGGAAGGAGCTGGAGATTTGACACCTGGTGGCACCCAGCTCCTCTCAGCATACACATGACCAGTGGTTTGGCCAGTGCCAGGACAAGTCACTGGCCACAGCAGCTCTGAGTCTGCAGCTCGGCGCCTCCATCATTTGAGGACCAATGCTACCTTGGTGTTCCGTGTGAAGCTGCTCTGCCCCCTTCATTTCCCTCCTGGTTTTTCTGGAAACATCCGGGAGAGCAAGTTCAGGACTGGAACTTTTTACTGGGCTTTGGACATGGTGTCACCAGCAAAGTCCCCCTCATTCAGGGCCCTCATCAGCCTGAGGCCAGAGCAGAGAGTGGGCTGGGGGAATGGTGCAATAGTGGGTTCTGGAGGGCTGCTCTCACTGTTTTGACCTGCCAGAGGCTCCTAGATTCCTTGGCTGTATTTGCACAGCACCCATCATGTTGGGAACATCCACCAGGATGAGGTGATCAGGTGCTACCACAACATATCCTTGACAACAATCAAAGAGCACCGAAAATCCATTTCATAGAACCAGAGAACTGTGGAATGGTTTGGATTGAAAAGGACCCTAAAGCTCATTCATTCCCATCGCCTGCCATGGGCAGGGACACCTTCTACTATCCCAGGCCTCCAGCCCTGTCCAACCTGGCCTTGGACACTCCCAGAGAAGGGGCAGCCAAAGTTTCTCTGGGCACCCCGTGCCAGGGCCTCAGCACCCTCACAGGGAAGAATTTCTTCTTAACATCTAATCTAAATCTTTCCTATTTTAGTTTAAAACCATTCACCCCTTGTCCTATCACTCTCTGCCCATGTAAGAAGTCTTTCTTGTTCTTTCATAAGCCCCTCCCTGAGGCCTCCAGTTCAAACCAGCTCAGCTGCTGCCCCCTTGCCCCATTTTTTCTGCGGCCCTTGTACAGCCCTGAGGCACATGAGAGCCAAGCCCCAGCAGCACTGAAGACCACTGGGATCTGCTGCCCTTCCATCCTCCTCCTAGGGGAGAGCCCACAGGCTGCTCCCACTGCATCCCAGAGAGAAGCAGGCCAGCACAGGGGATCCACCTGCTGAAAGGATTCACTGGCCCCATTACAGCAGTGCCCCAGAGCTGGGTCCTGGAGCAGCTTTTGGCAGGTCCAAGCAAAATCACCCTGTGCACCCAAGGAGGCTGCACTTTGGCAGGAGACCTTTGTATTCAGAGGCTGGATCAGAGGCAGGGAGAACAAGGTGATACTCACATGTCCAGGCAGTGGCATTGGGTCCCATGGCCGTGTAGGGCCCAGCTGTGGCACTGAGCCCCAGCCAGTAGTGAGTGCCAGGGTGGAGATGCTGGAAGGTGTAGCTGCTGAGGCCCCTCCTGGCTGACAGGGTCATGCTGACCTTCTGGGTGAGGAGGTTGCGGAGCTCCAGGTGGAGCCAGGCGGCCCCTGCAGCACCTGCCCAGGAGGCGACGAGGCTGGTGCTGGAACCTGGGCTGAGCCTCAGCTGGGTGGGGATGGAGGGAGCTGAGGGGAAAAGCAGGACACAGAAGGTTCAGCACTGGTGCTGGTGGTCCCTGGAGCCTCCTCTCTCCCCAGGAGCCCCCACAGCTGCACTCTATGGCATAGGGGCTGAAGGTCTGGTAGGGGTCTACTAAGGGATGTCTCTCCCATGCCCCCTCCCACACAGGTTGGAGGGCCCTTGAGGTCCCTCCACATTGTCATGCTCTTTCAGGCTGCAGGGCAGAGGTGTGGCAGACTGGGTACTGCAGCACTTCTGCAGCTCTCAGCAGCCAAGAGCAGCCCCAGACTGCCCCTGTCTGTTGGGAACAGACAAATCCAAGCTATGGGTGCTGCAAGGCAGGCCCAAGGTGCAAAGTTTTCCCGTTGGCCCAGGCATTCAGCTCACAGTGGGCATGTGAAACACTCCAACTGTTCCCCACCATTCACAACCTCCCATCCCAAGCCTGGAGACCTCCTCCCCTTGCCAGCCGGGCACTTGTGCTGCATCCTTCCTGCCAAACCCCTCCTACCACCCCTTCCTCCTTGGGCAAGCGCACCCATCACTCCCTACCTGTCCACTGGTGGGCACTGGTGCTGGCCTGCAGGGACCCAGCCAGCGTGCTGACCTTCAGGGCATACTCGCTGCCAGCCAGGAGCCCGTCGAAGAGGAAGGTGGAGGCGCTGGGCAGGAGGGACACGTTCTTCACCAGGCTCTGGGAGTGGCTGTGCCACAGTGCCAGGCTGTAGCCGTCCCGCTGGCCGTGCCCGTGTGCCCAGGCCGCGCGCAGCGAGGCGGAGCTGCCATCGCTGCTCAGAGTCAGGTTGCGGACGGGTGAGGGACCTGCATGGGACATGGACAGACACTGCTGCCTGCTTCTGCGAGAGCATGAGCTGGCAAGCTGCTCACAGCCTGGTGGAACTTGCCTTTGCCTGGGGAGGTCCTGCCAGGCAGCTTCACAGGACCCAGTCACAGAATCCTGGGAGGGTTTGGGTTGGAAGGGACCCTAAAGCTCACCCAGTCCCATGCCCTGCCATGGCAGGGACACCTTCCTCTAGCCCAAGCTGTTCCAAGCCCTGTCCAGCCTGACCTTGGATACTTGCAGGGATGGGGCAGCCAAAGTTTCTCTGGGCAAACTGTGCCAGGGCTTCACCACCCTCACAGGGAAGAATTTCTTCCCAAAATCTGATCTAAACTTCTCTTCTACCAGTTTAAAACTCTTCCCTCTTGTCCTGCCACTATCTGCCTATGTAAAAAGCCCCTATTTCTCTATTTTCAAATCCCCTTTAGATACTAAAAGGCATTTTACGATCACCCTGGAGCCTTTTCCTCTCCAGGCTGAACAGCCCCGGCTCTCTCAGCCTGCCTCCAGAGCAGAGGGGCTTCAGCAGGGATTCCCCAAGCACAGCCCCATGACCTCCCTGGCCACTCACCAACCTCCTACGGGCTGTGTGGGCTGCACCATCCCCTTGGATCAGTCTCAGCAGTTCCTCTGAACGGAGCAGGGAAGCTTGGTCAGGGCCAACACATAAAGGTGACGCCATCATCACCTGGAAGTTCACCTGCTGACATGTCCTCTTTTTCTGCTGGCCCTGTGGGTCCTGCTACCTGCCTTTCTGTGACAACCAGCTTCTGCTTCTGCCACTGCTGCCTGACACCAACCCTTCCACTGCTCAGTCTCCTCCCTCCAGCTCTACTCTCCTTTTCCAGGTTTCCCACTTCCACTTGATTTACTCAAGGATCTTCTGGAGAGGTGCAGGCAAGGGCTGCCATCCCCACCTGGGCTGTAGAGCCACCAGCCCTGCCCCCTTCTCCAGCCCTTGGCACAGAGCAAAGCCTGGGGGTGAGCAGTGATTGACAGGGATGTCCCAAAACTGTGGAGCAGATGCTCCTTCCTTGTAGCCATTTCTTGATTCCAGGCATGACATTTCCCTCAGCTCTCTGCAAGCCACATCATGGGCTGATCCATCATTACCTCCATTATTCTAGGAGGAGAAGATACAGCATGAACCCAGCCCATAAAAGGTGCAGGGGCAGGACCCTTCCTCCACAAGGATGAGGGAATAACCCCTAAGACTCTGGGGACCCAGGAAGGACCCTAGTTCTTGTGAAAGTGAGGAAAAGCCCAACCTCCCACAAACAAGTAGGACTCCAAACAGCACAACAAACACTGAAAGGAGCACTGAGGTCCTGGGGGAGGCCTTACTTGTCTGTGCTGTGATGGTCTGGCTGGTGGTGTCCATGCAGGCCAGCGTGGCTGTCACTTCGATCTCGTAGCGCGTGCCAGGAGTCAGCCCATGGAACCAGAAGCTGGTGGTGTTGGGTCCAGCAGACCCATTCTGCAGCAGCATGTCTGACCCCAGGGGGGACAGGGCAAGGAAATATCCCCTGGCACCTCCCTCTGGCTCATCCCAGGACAGAAGGAGGGAGTCTGACCGGTCATGGTCACTCACACTGACATTCAGGAGCGTGCCTGCAGAGGCAAATCCAAAACTCTCAGCAGGGATTGGTGGTGTTGGGTGCCAGCTCCAGCTGCAGGGCCAACTCCCAGCCACCCACCCTTGCTGGGGTAGACCAGGCACTGGCCACCACCCTGACCCCAAGGGCTCTGACCAGCCTTTGGGAACACAAGAACATTCAGAAACCTTCATGGACTCAGGTCAAAGGAAGCTGTCAAAGAGATGTCCTAAGCACGGAGCATCTGCTCCACTGAAGAAAGACTGGAAGGCTTCAGTCACCACGGACTTTGTCCAGAGAGTCCTGGTTTAAGGCAGAGAAGTTCCCTGGCTGGGTATAAGCCACTGATCATCACCTTGGTTGGCCTGAGCCCCCCAAAAAGGTATTGAAGGCTCTGGGTCTACCATGGAGAAGCAAGACAGGGTGCAGGATGGATATGGCAGGGGACCATTATGCTCCCTGCCTCTGTGTGGGCTCTGACAGAGGAGGGGCAAAGGCTGCTTTGGGGGGATCCATACAATGAGTCACCCCCATCCTGCCCAGCTCAGAGGTGACATGGGAAGAGTGGGACACTGCATGCATGGAGGAAATGTGGGACCAGAGTGGCCCCAGCCCCTGCTCAGGTGTGTCCCTGCCCTGGCTGTGCTGCAGCAGTGAGGTCACTGCACTGGGGCTGTGGGGCCACTCCCAATGGAGTGTCTGTTTGGGGACAGGGAAGTGGCATACAGGGCTTGGCCTAATTGGTGGGTCAGTGGCTGAAACTGCTATTGAATTCCTGCCCTTAGAGCTGCTCAGGAGTCACCCACACAGCAGGAGCCAAGCAGAGCCTGTCTGTCAGGCCCAAGCTGGTGGTGTGACCAGGGCAGGGTCCATCTCTGCCTCACAATGTCTCCAGCAGATTGTTACACACCCCCATCCTCAGCCTTGCTGTCAGTCATGGAACCATTTAGGTTGGAAAAGCCCTTTAAGATCATTGACTCCAACTGTTCCCCCAGCACTGCCAAGTCCAGCACTAACCCAAGTCCCCAGGTGCCACATTCATAAACTTTCTATGGCACTCGGCCTTTGGAAAATGCCAGAACAGCTCTAGTGCTAATAAGACATTTGTGAAATAATTAGCACTTAAAATTTATGGCATGCAATGTGTTATGACAGGCTTACATAGGGTCTGGCACAGTGAGACAGCACGAACCAAGCACGGTGCCTGCCCCAGAGACCTGCCATGGGGCACCCTTTACACAGCCAGGGAGGAGCAGTGTGGGGTGAGCCCGGGGCAGGGACACTGTTGGCACTGCTCAGGAGCTGTGTGTGTGTCTTTCCCAGAGCTGAAGACTTTCAGAACTATGTGCAACTTCTGTTCCATGCAACGCTGTGGTTTGGAGCCTGCTGGTGAGGGCAAAAGGACCATAGGACATCAGATGGACATGAACAGGAGCACGTAGTGCCCCACAGTGCCATCCCTGAGAAGTTCAAGTGCATATTTAGGATCAGACAGCTCAGGAAGGGTAACATTTAGCTAACTAAATGTAGCTGGGTGCCGTGGGTGAGGTGTCTATACCTGGGCCAGCTGCCTTGCGCTACCCTCACTGTCAGCAGACACCCAGAGCATCAGGCAGAGAGATGAAGGCAATCCACAGCTCACTGTCCTGCCTGGCATCAGACAGGAATGGTTTGGTACTGCAAGTTCTTTCTCATCTCCTGAAGGTGGGAGCTCTTGGCCCATGTTTCTCTGCTTCTCTTGAGTTTCCAGTGGCTTCATCACCTCCCTCCCTCTGTCACCTTCCTCACATCTGCAGCACAAATGTACCTAAAATGGGCCAGAGGTCTGTGACCCTAGCACTGCTCATATTCCCACTAACCACAGCACAGACAGCACATCCACATACACCTCATGCCCTGACAGGTGCCTGTGGATCATCCAGGTGATTTCTCACTGGCACAGGCTGATGCCATGTGGGCACTGTGCTGACTCCAGGCCTACAGCAGCCATGGGACTGCCTTACAGATTCTGATCCTACTCAGGCAACTCCAAGGCTCTGAGCAGGGCACCTATGGCTGCGCTGCCACTGAGCCCAGCTGGTGCCCTGTGGAAGCAGAGAGCTCTGGAGCCTTGTCCATCTCTCACAGTGCCCCCATACAGCTGGTTGCTGGAGAAGGATGGGACTGACTCTCCCTTCCCTGGGCATGTAGTCATCCTAAAGCAGAATATTTACAAAGCTACTCTTAATTCCAAGAGTCCTGGTCCAGCACATCTGCTCATCTCACTCCTCCAGGCACTCGACCATCCTGCCCTCCTCAGCCCAGGAAGCTCCTTGCTGTGACTCACCTCTTTCACCACGTGCATCCTGGCCCTCCAGCCCTGCCTGTGCTGTATGGTTGCATCCCTCGCCCTAGGGGATTGAAAGTGTCAAGTGAGAGAGGGTGAGCTGAGACCAACACCTGGGAGAGGCGCCCTGTGCCAGGCACAGCTCCCACCCTCAGATGGCATCTGTGGGCTCCTTTTCCTAGGAGAGCCTGGGTCACTTCTCAGACCTCCCTTAACCAAGGCAGGGATACAGATTTGGCAAATGCAGCTTGTGGGCTGCCCTGGCCTTTTGCACGGGTCCTGGGGCTGCAGACAACACGAGGCCATGACCACAGGGGAAAAGGTCACCAAACCAGCTAGGGCACAGGAGAATATCTGGAGAGAGAGGGAAGGATTGGGCTCTGGACAGGGCCTGGCAATCTCATTCCCTCTACAGGCACACCTCCTTCCCACCATCAAGGGAAGGGAAGGACCACAGACCTCAGTCCAGCTGCCACCCCAAAGGGGCAAAACAGAATCCCCGGAGCCCCTGGCACCCTCTCCAGCAGCAGCGACTCCCGTTCTCTCACAGCCTGCTCCCAGCAGGGTGTGCCTGGCTTTGGACTGGCGTCAGTTCCCCCCACGTTAAAGGAAATGTCTCCTGCCCACTCCCTGTCCTGCAACAAGCCACAGCAGAACCATCATCTTCCTGGCGTTCTTTTCCCTCGGCTCTGCGGGCAGACTCGTGCCGGCTCCCCACCGATCGCGACGCTTTTGGCAGAGGAGAGCGAAGCGGCTGGGGACCCCTGGGAACAGCAGCCACTGCCTGGCGAGGAGCCGCGCAGCCACGGCAACAGGGACACGCTGCGCTCCCAGGCAGCGGGCCCAGGTCCCGGGGCCGAGGGGCAGCGGGGGAAGCGCCGCTCAGGATGGTGAACCCGCTGATGTGGCGCAGCAGCACGACCAGAGAGATACACCCGCAGCCCGAGTCGCTGGCCGGCGGGGCAGCCCCTGCAGCAGCGAGCTGGCAGCCAAGAGCTGCGGAGCCAAAGGGGGGCTGGGGAGTCGAGCGCTTACCTCTGCCAGGGTTCCTGGGAGCCGCGGCACGCACAGCACCAGCAGCGGCAGCAGCAGTGACCTCATGGGGACCTGGTGGCAGCAGATCAGAGGAATGACAAAGCTGGGGTGGGGGGGGCAGTTTCTTAGCAGCGGCTGTCCCCAGCCAGCCCCTTGTCCCACGGCAGCCAGGAGCCGTGTCCCCACATGCTTTCCGAGCGCGGGTGACAAGATGACATCAATGGGGACTGGCCAGCGCGTGGCACCTCGGCCGGGCCCGCTGGCCCTGGGCGGGGGTAGAGCTCGCCTCCAGCCTGGGAGAAACCCAGCGGGGGCGGCTGCCTCTCGCTGGGCGCATTTGCTGTTGTCGCCGCAGGTCCGTGTCCTCTGCGGTGACTCCGCAGCTGGCCCGGGGAGAGCGGCTGCGGGCTGCGGGCAGAGCTGCCGGCTGGGATGGGAGGCTCGCTGCTGGCCGGGCTCTCGGGGGACCTCGCTGCGGCGGGGGCTCTGCCGGGCGGGAGCCCGCTCTGGCATCAGCGGGAGCTCCGGGAGCTGGAGCGGGAGGGGCGGGAGGAGCGGGAGGGGAGGAGACCGGACTGGACTGATGGCGGCTCCAGGCTGGGAGGGCACGCCCGAACCAACCCCAGCGCGGGGAGGGAGGGAGGGAGTGAGGGAGGGAGGGCTGGGGTGCTGGAGGGAGCCGGAGCACGAGTGTGGAGTGAGGAGTGCTGTGCATCCTTTGCTCCCTCTGTGCTGCACCTTCAGGCACCCTTCAGCTCTGTGTGCTTTAATTGCTGCGCAGGTGCGGCTGGGGAGCGGGGTTTGGGTACGCCGAGGGCAGGGATGGGGGTATTTCTGTGCCGTGGCCATGGCACGGTGGCCAGCAGGCTGCGGTGGGGGGAGTGCACGCTCTGAGAGGCTCCTGCCGTGGTATCTCGCAGTCACAGAGATGCCCAAACCACGCTTTGCCCGTCTGAGGGGTGGCTGAAGCGAGCTGTGCCCGGGTGGGAGGGCGCTGTACCTCGGGGGGTTGCCCCGGGGACCAGGCTGTGCCCCGGGCTGCGTGCAGGGCGGTGCTCTGCGGTGTCTGTGCAATGCGTGGCGGAGTGCCAGCTCTCATTCAGAGCCGAGATGCCATTGGCTTCACATCAGCGCTGGGGATCTGGGACAGTGCTGGAAGAGGTTCAGTGATGCATCAGTCCGGAAGCCAGCACAGCCTTTGTGGTCGTGGGAGTCTATCCCAGTAGCCAGCACGGCCACCTATGGGGGCTATTCAAGCTCCGCTCATTACTGTAACCCACCGAACTGTCAGAGTAGGACACGTCCCCCACCTGTCTTCTAGAACACCAGAATCCTTCAACAAAAGACTCAGAAGTTTGTCAGGTGGGACCTGCGACAGACAGAACAACCCCCAGTATCTGGACAAGGACACGGGAAAGCTCCAGCTCTTGCATGCAGTTAAGAAGAGAGGGGGACATAGGGGACCTGGTCTAGGATGCATCTCCAACCCCAGGTCTGTACCCCACCCTTCTGACAACCCCCAGGCTGATGGAGCCAGCTGGAAAAGGGGACAGGGAACATGAATCCCCTTCCCTTTGCATGGACAACAGTTAATTTCCCAGGTCCCGGCCAAATGGGACTGGTGCCAGGAGTCTGGGCCCGTGGTCACAGTCACGTCTCTGCAGAGGTCCCTGCCTGGAATGGGCTGAGGATAAAGGAGCCCTGGCCCTGCAGCTCAGCCCAGCAGTGAGGGCCTGTTTGTCACTTCTGTCTAGGACTCAGATGTTCTCCCTCAGCAGAAAGGTACAGCTCTACCACCAGAGCCTCTTCGTGTCACTGTCTCCAGACCTACCCCTCCCTGTACCCTGAACACAGAGATCAAGGTGGGAGCAGAAGGCAATGCCTTGGCTCCAGCACAGGAAAGATTTTTAACCTTTAATGCCCACAGCTCCAAGGGCTGAATGCCAAAAATGCCATGGGTGCAGCTGCTCAAGTGATGGATGCCCAGAGTAACAGCTGTGGCTCTTGGAGATCTCCTGATAAGCCCTGGGACTGAGATCCACCAGCACCTGGGGTGATGAGACTGACCCATCAAGCAGCGTCACAGCCAGCTCTGAGGATACCCATCCCTGCTGCTGGGCACCAGCCTGATGGGCAGCTGGCCACTCCCCGTTTAGTGCAAGGTGAGTGCTCACAGGTACTGGGGTGAGGTCCTCCAGCCCCTGAGATGGAGTTCCTCCCCAGAAATGAGACGGGGAGATTTGGGTCTGATTGCTGCTGTCTCCAGTGGGCTGGAGACTGTTTTTAAAGGCCCCTTTCCAGAGCTGGGCAGCTGCAGCCGGCTGCGAGGAGGCTGGAGCTCCTTGCTGCAGTGAGGGTTTGCCAGGTTTACCCGGGGGCCCAGGGCAGGATCAGGAATGTTACAGCTGGCTGCTCCCCAAACACGTTTCAAAGGGGCTTTCACTGGACGTCCCTCACAGGTCCATTGTGGGGTGCAGGCTGCCAGCGCAGGTGACCACACTGTGGATGGGGAGCGTGGTGTTGTTTGCTGCTATGAGCAGCCTGGAGGTTCACCTGGAGGTGGCTGGGATAGAGGTAGTGCAAGCAGTGCTGGGGACCCTGGTGTCCCTGGAGTGTGGCAGGTGATTCAGGAAGAGCTGAATTCAGGGAGCCCCTGGCTGATGAAGCAGGGGCTGGAGGTCAGGATGGAGGGCCTTGCTAGGCTGAGAATTGTGATCCAAGGACATGGGACAGGAGGCACCCTAGATTTTGAAGGAAAATCCTGGAAAAAGATGTTGCATGACCCAGTGTCAAAGGCAGTGTCCTCTGCAGTGGTAGCACGGATGGGAGGTTTTCCCTAGAGTCAAGGTGGGGCTCCTGCAGCTTCAAAGCATACCAAAGAGCAGTTCCAGGCCAGCAAGAGGACAAACCCAGCCACTGGAGTCCTGGGACACTCCAGCTGGGTTGTGCCTGCCCGGCCCAGCTGGAGAGAATCCGAGGCCATGCAAACTTCCTGCACCTGCCTGGGCACAGCCTCAGTGCCCCTGCACCAGCCTCTGCAAAGCCAGCCATCTCCACCTCCAGCCACAGCCTCTGCTGCTGCAGCCCTGCATGGGGGCACAACTCCTCTACTGAGGCAGTTGCTCTGGACAGTGGCTTGCCCAAGGAGCAAAGGGTCTGTTTTACCTGTTCTGGTCTCTGAGCTGGGCAACCAAGCAGGGATTTCTGGAACACGGTG
This sequence comes from Pyrgilauda ruficollis, assembly GCF_017590135.1. Taxonomy (NCBI): domain Eukaryota; kingdom Metazoa; phylum Chordata; class Aves; order Passeriformes; family Passeridae; genus Pyrgilauda; species Pyrgilauda ruficollis. The sequence continues at coordinate 1,374,106 of NW_024531599.1, forward strand.
TTCCCTTGGATCTCACTGCCATACTGTGCCACTGCCCTGCACCTCCCCAACCAGGAGGAGAGGTAACCTCACTCAGCATGAGGATGGGCTTGGGGGATGCCTTGCTGCCTACCAGGATGGGATTGGCCTCTGAGCATGGACCAGGAGACAACCCAGCAGCTTTCAGAGCCTCTGTGTGTCCTAGTGGCACAGCGAGCTGTCACCCCCTGCCACGGGGACATGTGTGTATACCAGCCCTGCTTATTTAACCTCGGGTCCCAGTGTCTGTGCTCCCTCAGCTCAGGGAGTTTGGGCTGTGGCTGCAGTGGAAAGAGCCCAAACACTGCTGGGAGCCAAGCTGAGGCCCTGTCCCTGACGCTGCAGGGCTCAGTAACCCCCACACAGGACAGAAGCTGCTCATCCTGTGCCAGCCCTGCCTTCCCCACAGCCACCTCAGGTAGGGACACAGAGAGAGAGAGCTCTCCTTCAGCTGGGATGCTGGATCTCCCCTCCAGTCCCCCCTGACCATGAAGCCTTCAGCTGTGCCAAACCTAAAGACAACTGCAGAAGTTTCTCCACCCAGCAGCTGGAACCAGGCCTGGAAACTCAGGGGCTGCCGAGTCATCACATTTTCCGCAAAGCAGTGAACGCTACCGCAAGGCACAGGGGGATGGGGATGCCTCGCTGCCTGGGATGGCTGCAGGGCTCCCGGGATGGCTGCAGGGCTCAGCCCACCAGGGCTGAGAAGGGACAGGGGCTGTGCAGCCAAGCCACTGCCTCTGGCAAGGGGCAGAACCCCAACATGGGACTGTGCTCATGGCCTGTGCTCCAGGAGCATCACCCAGGAGCAGGGATGGGAACGGGGACCCCAGACAGCATGCCTGTCACTGTGGTGTCAGGTCTTGCTTGAGGTGAGGGACAATAACTTCAGTGCAGTGCAAAGGCCCTGCCTGGCAAAGGCTCTGGGCTGTCCTCCCAAGCAGAGCCAACCCCAGAGCAGAGCAGGGCCCACACACTTTGTGCTCCATGCTCTGGCCTCCTCTCCAGGTGCCCTGGGCATGGAGCTGGCAACATTGGGCTTGTCCCTGCTAAGGCATCTCCTCGACTTGAGCATGGTCCTGCATACCTGGAGGAGTCAAGGCTCCCTGGGAAGCACCTGCTGGAGTGAGGATGGGCAGAGTGGACAGCAGAGTGCCCACCTCACCTAAGGGTCCGGCTGTGTCACAGGGTCTGTGCAAGGTGACAGAGGCAGGTGATGCTCCCAAGACTGGGTATGGGCAGAGCCCATGCCAGGGGACAGCATGTGGCTGAGGACACTCCCACAAGGGCTCAACCTGTCACTCAGAGGGCACAGCCATGACCTGGTGGTGTGGGCAATGCACAGAGGAACCTCTACTGCTGTCTGGACATGCCCTGATGTCTCTGTCTCTGAGAGCTCTGCCATCCCTCCCTGGGCAGGATTCTGTGCATCCAACCTGACACCACACAACAACATATGCCCAGGGGCCCCATGATATGTGGTACTAATGCCCCTGGGATTGGGCTGGGAACAGCTCTGGGGCTCTTGTCCTGCCTCAGGCCAGCACCAACCCTTTGGTCCCTGTCCCTCAGTCCCTTCCAATGCCCACCAGCACTGTGAACTGCCCCAGGCTGCAGTTTCTCCCCTCTGCTACTCTGAGGTGCTGAGTGTTGCCCAGGGCTGCAAGGGAGGAACAAGAGGAACAGGCTGCTCCCAGGGCAGAACCTGCAGAGGATGCAGGTGCCAATGGGACCTCTCATTTTGCAAGGTTCACACGCCATGGTTCTCCAACCCTAAACCCTAGAGCACTGAGATGCTCCTTCTCCAACCCCTGGCAAGTGTTTAATCATTCCCACATGGAGCCCTGCCAGCACTGCTGCCGCCTCCTGACCCATGCTTTGATACCTTGGAGCTCTTCCCGTTTTGCACAGGCAGGCAGTGGGGGACGCCACCCCTCTGCAGGGCAGGGCACAACCACGCTGTCCGGGCTGGGGGACAGCGACGACTGGCAGGAATGACTCTGTCACCATCACCTGGGTGATGCTCTTGGTCCCTGCACCCGCTGCTGCAGCCCTGGCAGCTGAGCCGGGATGCCTGCGGGTTCGAGCCAGGCGCCTGCAGAGCTGGGAGCGCAGGGCTGCGGTGACTCAGAGCGCGCCCAAAGCCGGCAGAGCCGGGTAGACCTGCTCTGCACCCCCGGGGCGTGGGTGCCGCCCCTGGGGCTGAGCAGGCTCTGCTTCCCCTGGCCAGGCAACAGGCACTCACTGGGGAGGGCTGAGAGCAGCCTGGATAGTGCCGGTCCCAGACCTACGGCAAGGTAGTGCTGGGGCAGCACCTGGCTCCAAAATCACCCACCCCATCGCCAACAGCCTGTGGAATCCTGTGGGGCTCTGCTCCCACCCTGTGATGCAGTGCCAGCACAGGCTGGCAGCAAGGGTGCCCAATGCTGCAAAGACGCCATGCACACGGAGCCAAGAAGTAGCCATGAGCAGCTCCCAGTGCCCGCTTGTGCCACACCATGGCAAGGGGCCCAGGCATGAGATTCCCCCTTGCACAGGGACAGCTACCGAGTGCCAGGCTCTGCTCCCGGCACGGCCGTGCTAGGAGGCTGCCATCCCCTGCCGCCCCCCGGGGCTGTGGCACCAGCTTTGCCTGCACCATGCCAGGGCACAGGAGGTTCTGCACTCCTTTTCCCGCTGCACACATCCTGGCTTTGACCAGGTGTCTGGGAAGAGGGAGGGGGACAAGGAATGGGACCCGTACCTCACCTGGTGGGTGTCCCTGGCGTGTCCACAGCCTGTTCCTACGTGCTGGCGCGTGCGGTGTCAACTTGGCACGCTCACACTCACCCGTTTACTCTGCTGGTGCACGGCCCTGACGTTCAAGTCTGGGCTGGACCGGTGGGAAGGCCCGCCTGGGCTCGCCCAGCTCTCAGCTGCAGGATGCTGGGGAGGAGGGATCAGCTGGACAGGGATGACTCCTGTAGCCCCTTGAGGGCAAGGGTCTGTACCCCAGGGGCAGGGGCTGTGTGCCAGCACTGCAGATTGGACATGGCTCACTCCTCCCTGCACCTTGCCAGAGTTTGTCCACGTGCTGTGGTTCCAGCCAGGGGCTGGGGATCTTGGTCATGCTGAGCATCCCCTCGTACTGCTGCTGCAAAGAGGATCGGGGAGAGCCCCAGGACAGTGATGAAGTCAGCACAGGCATCCATCCCATGCACCAGACCTGAAGGTGTCTGTGGTTTGGGATTGCCAAAGGCTTAGCTGCCCAGAGCCCCATCAGACCAGGCACTACCCCAGAGCAAAGGCATCCTGACCCCTCAGTCCCTCATCAGGGGGGATGGGGAGGAGCTGATGCATTGGCTTGGAGGTCCAGAGCATTCCAAGAGCTTGTCCAGAATGGCACTTATGCTCACCCTGGTGAACGGGGGGCAGCTGGTCCCTGGGAACAAGGAGAAGGGTCTGCCAGGGGGTTTGGAGCAGAGCTAGGAGCAGGTCCCAAGGTGCTCCTACTACCATCTTGGTGGATGGGGCAGGAGGAGGTGCAATAGCCATGGCGCTGAGTGTGAGGACTCCTGTCTCCTCCAGTCCCAGCTGTGGTTAAGGTCTGCACCTCACGGGTCCCATCTCCTTGGCAGAGGCTGGCAGGATGAGCCCAGCTTAGCCTTGCATGGGAGCTGTTGGTTCCTGCACACTGTGCAGCCCACGGTGGAGGAGTTCTGCACCCAGCCCTTGCCAGTCCCACAAAGGAGGGTCACACATTTCAGCTGCCACTCAAGGTATTCAGCCTTCCCCCAAAGGGTACCCATCCCCACCTTGGCTGGGCTAAGCTTTCTGCAGACAGGGAGAGGGACAGCAACAAGAAGCCCTGGACACTGCTGCCACACTCCACAGTGATGTGAAAACCCAGCCTCCAAATTTGGAAAGCAGCTCAGTTTCCAAATATCGCCATGAGCTGAAAATCCCAAGTCAAAACGAAACCAGCCCCAGCCTCCAGTTCAAAGTTTCCTGTATAAAAACAAACCTGCAGACAGCTGCATTTGCACACAAAAGGTTTTTTTTTCAGGAGGAAGGTTTCTTTTTCAGAGGAGTAAACACAAAGCCTACCCATCTTTCATGTCACAGGATAGGAAGGAGATCTGCCTAGCAGCTCAGGTCACAGGCAGGGCATTGTCCCCTCTTAGTGCCCGGCTGCTGTTCCTCTCCCATGTGCCCTGGCCTGTACCAGTGCCAACACCCACGCGCCCACCAATGCCACCACCACCACCACGACCGTATCCAGCGGCAAGCCCTGGACTGAGGCTTTTTACACCCGTTCCGGTAGCTGTGACACCTTTGAGTGTCCCAGAGCATGGGGACTGGCCTTTGCACTGCAGCAGTCCTGGGAAGCTGCGGCATGGCACCTAGGGGTGCTCCTGTCCCTGCAATGTGGCTGCAGCCTTGGCAGTGCCTGCTTATGCAGCTCCTCAACTTCTCCTGGCATCTCCTGTGGCTTCTGAATCCAAACACAACACGAGTCCATCTTGAAGACTGTCAGCAGTGCCTGCTGCTTTCTGCATCCAGCCCCCAGCATAAGCAGCTCTGCTTCTTCAGGAGGAGCTGGGGACCCCTTCTGGGTTCTACTCCCCCAGCCCAGCTGCAGGGAGCCCCAGCACCACCCTCCTCAGGCTGAGGCACGTTTGGGGCTGGCACAGCCTGGCTGCTCCCCAGGGCACTGCTGTGAGCAGCCACACATCCCAGCGGTAGCTGCTGCCTGGGACACATCTTGGCCACCAGCACAGCTCCCACAGCCATTGGTTGCCAAAGGCTCTGCTGGCACATGCTCAGCCTTGCCGGAGGCTGCTGCAGTTCTAGAGCAGGGGTGAGGCAGCTGCAGAGGGATTCATGATCAGCACCCTCCACTGTTGCCTGCTGACAATTTTGTCTGTCCTTTCAGCCACAACCTCTGCTGCTTGACTAGGGTCAGTGGGACCATTCACTGGGTCCTCCAGAGTGACACAGAGCTCAGCCTTGTCTCTCCAGGAGTCCCCCAACGAAGTGTCCATTGAATTGGACATCCTGATTTGAGGGTTTGGGGGCATGGAGCATCTGTAAGGCTTGGAGACCTGCCCAGATGCCAAATTTGGAGTGCTGGTCCCTACCCAAAGCACTGGCAGAAGCTATTTTCACCTCTGAGCTGGAACACCCCTGCCTTGCCTCAGTTTACCATCCACACACCAGGAAGCAGAGATGCTCTACTGCTGGAGGGGAGGGAGAGCAGACTGGTAACGGTGATGCAGCAAGCTTTTCTGAGTCTCCTCATCCCTCCCTGGGCTCTCATTAGCAGCGTGTTTGGCATCTGGGCTGCAAAGCCACGCTGTCCTGCATCACTCGTGGGTGGTGGCTGGGTTGGGTTGGGCTGGGCTCGCTGCAGGGCCTAGAGGAACAGCCCCAAGGCTCAGAGGGATCAGCCGGGCAGCCGCTCAGCTTGAGCCACTTGGCTGGGAGAGCCTAAAACAACAAACATTGCAGAATGCGGGAATGTTTCACTGCTTTTTCTGGTTGAGTGGTTTCCTGTTTTCTAAGGAGCTCTTCCAGCACCTCTGGGGCAGAGGACTTGCCTGCACAGAGCCTGGTCCCAGAGCAGACCCCTGTATGGGAGGCAAGTTCTGCTGCTTGACATCTGGCAGAGGAAGAGGTTGCAAAAGATCGGCTGCGACCTTTGCCAGAGACCTGCAGCAGGAGTGCTGGAGGTTAGGATTTTTACTTTTTTTTTTTTTTTTTTTTTTTTTTTTTTTTTTTTTTTTTTTCTCCTCTCAAGGAATTTTGTCCCATCTGTTGCCTAAGAGATTATAAGAGCCAATACTTAAGAGACAAAAGAAGTGGCCGAGGTGGGGGAAAGGGTGCATCTGGCTACTCTCTTAGCTGGGGGGTTTACTCTTGGGAAGGGCAGAGATACCCCGAGATTATGGCAGGGGGGTGAGGGGGTGGGCTCAGCTCCTGGCCCTCTCTCTCATTCTCAGATCCGAGGGGAACGGTCGAGTTGCTGCCACTGCGGGGAGAATTCACTGCCATCACAGAGTCAAGCCCTCTACTGCTTTGTCAGGAAAATCCACAAATGCCAGAGGTTTATGTCCAAACAGGAGAGAGAGGAGTCCTGCACCTTTATTCAAATAAATGGAGAGAGTCCACCGGCAAGCCTCTCTCTGGAATTTTGGAGGGCACAGCCTCCTTTTATCCCAAACTCCTGGCCCCATGTTGTCTCTTCCTTTCCCCATTGGCCGAGGTACTAGGAAGGTACAGCCTTCCTGAACCGCCTACCACATATTCCCCCTTGAACCTACTATTTTACCCCCAAAGTTCAAAAGTTCAGGCTTGTGCAGACACTTGTCTGTTTCAGGAGCCAAGCTGTCTGGGCTCTGCAACAAACCTGCTGCCCAAGGTTAGCAGATACATTAAGACCCATTTCAAAGAGGTTAACACCCATACCTTCACCCATCAAATTGTTTGTAAAGACATTAGCTTTCCTCTCAGCTTCTTCCCTACTCTGGGTGAGCCTTTGGGGTAAGACCTGCGGTGAACTGGCACCTTATTAACATCCAACCTCGCTGGAAAACGCCTCAGGGGAGAAACCCAGGACCCGACCCATTCCCGGGGGGCTCTTCTCCTTCACTGGCGCTGCCCAGCCCCGCTGTTTTCTGCCCTTGCTCTGGGTTTTTTCGCTACACTTTAACCCAGCATCCCGTGCCTGCTGGGACACCTGAAGCTCTGCTACGGCTCAGAGCTTTTGCTACATTTCGTTTGCCACTCCGGGTGTGCCCGCCTCTGCCACTCCAGCCCCTTGCTCCGAGGCTCCTGCCACAGCTCCTCTTGCCACCCTGAGGGGCACCGGGCCCGACTGCCCATGGCTTTGTGAGGGAGCCCCTTCTCCCTCTCCCCCGCCATCCGGAGGGGCACCAGGCCCGACTGCCCCGTGGGTTTGTGAGAGAGCCCCTTCTCCCTTTCCCCCGCCATCTGGAGGGGCACCGGGCCCGGTTGCCCCGTGGGTTTGTGTGTGGGGGAGTCCCTTCTCCCTCTCCCCGCCATCTGGAGGGGCACCGGGCCCGGTTGCCCCGTGGGTTTGTGTGTGGGGGAGTCCCTTCTCCCTCTCCCCGCCATCTGGAGGGGCACCGGGCCCGGCTGCCCCATGGGTTTGTGTGTGAGGGAGTCCCTTCTCCCTCTCCCCCGCCCGCCATCAGCGCCTGAGGGAGACGCGGCCGAGCTCGCGCCACAGCGCCCCCTGCAGGCACGGGGAATCACCGCCCCTGCCCGGCCGGGAGCCAGCAGCGCCCCTGGCGGCCGAGCCCGGAACTGCAGCGGAGGGAAAGGGAGAGACCGGGAGGGGTCGCCCCTCTTGCCACCCTGAGGGGCACCGGGCCCGACTGCCCCATGGCTTTGTGAGGGAGCTCCTTCTCCCTCACCCCCGCCATCTGAAGGGGCACCAGGCCCGACTGCCCCGTGGGTTTGTGAGGGAGCTCCTTCTCCCTCTCCCCTGCCCACCATCTGGAGGGGCACTGGGCACAGTTGCCCCGTGGGTTTGTGTGTGAGGGAGTCCCTTCTCCCTCTCCCCGCCATCTGGAGGGGCACTGAGCCCGGCTGCCCCGTGAGTTTGTGTGTGAGGGAGTCCCTTCTCCCTCTCCCCCGCCCGCCATCAGCGCCTGAGGGAGACGCGGCCCTTGCTCCGAGGCTCCTGCCACAGCCCCTCTTGCCACCCTGAGGGGCACCGGGCCCGACTGCCCATGGCTTTGTGAGGGAGCCCCTTCTCCCTCTCCCCCGCCATCCGGAGGGGCACCAGGCCCGACTGCCCCGTGGGTTTGTGAGAGAGCCCCTTCTCCCTTTCCCCCGCCATCTGGAGGGGCACCGGGCCCGGTTGCCCCGTGGGTTTGTGTGTGGGGGAGTCCCTTCTCCCTCTCCCCGCCATCTGGAGGGGCACCGGGCCCGGCTGCCCCATGGGTTTGTGTGTGAGGGAGTCCCTTCTCCCTCTCCCCCGCCCGCCATCAGCGCCTGAGGGAGACGCGGCCGAGCTCGCGCCACAGCGCCCCCTGCAGGCACGGGGAATCACCGCCCCTGCCCGGCCGGGAGCCAGCAGCGCCCCTGGCAGCCGAGCCCGGAACTGCAGCGGAGGCAAAGGGAGAGACTGGGAGGGGTCGGGGGGGCTGGGAATGGGAATGGGAATGGGACTGGGACTGGGACTGGGACTGGGAATGGGACTGGGACTGGGAATGGGACTGGGAATGGGAATGGGAATGGGACTGGGACTGGGACTGGGACTAGGAATGGGAATGGGAATGGGACTGGGAATGGGACTGGGACTGGGACTGGGAATGGGACTGGGACTGGGAATGAGACTGGGAATGGGAATGGGAATGGGAATGTGATTGGGAATGGGACTAGGAATGGGACTGGGAATGGGAATGGGACTGGGACTGGGTCAGTGGGGCTGGGTCAGTAGGTCTGTGGTTCTGGGACTGGGACTGTGGATCTGGGTCTGTGGGTCTGTGGTTCTGCCTGTCAGTGCGTCTGTGGTTCTGGGTCACTGGTGCTGTGGTTCTGTTTGTTGTTGCTGCCAGTGTGATTGTTTGCCTTTTTTTATACACACTAGTAAAGAACTGTTATTCCTTTTCCCATATCTTTGTCCAAAAGCCCCATAATTTCAAATTTATCATAATTTGGAGTGAAGGGGGCCATATTGTCCATTCCAAGGGAGGTTCCCACCTTCCCTGGCAGACACCTGTACTTCAGACCAAGACAAGGAGACAGCTCTATTCCTTCCCCTCTGGGCCAAGAGCATCCATGGATGTTTGGTTTCACCCAGGCCAAGGACATTGCTGGTGTACACAACCTGACTGGTGATACTTACAGACAGCTTCCCATGGCTGCCAATCTCGGGCATGGCCAGCAGCTCCTCAGGCTGCCCAGCCCGGGCAGTGCCATTCCTGGGCTCAGTGTGAAACACAGAAAGATTTTAAAACTCAAAGATTAATTGAGTTACAAAGTAGATATGTATTTTTGGCTGGGAGCAAGTGGGATACTTTCTATAAAAACATGTGCATCTACTCATTCTTAGCTGTTGCAGTGTGATGTCATGGCTTGCCTCGGTTTCCCCTGGTTTCTCCCTGAAATTTCCTTCCCCTTGGCGGGGGTGTCAATCACCTCTCCTTTTCCCCACCCTTGACCCCTGCTGGGCACTGTCTATCAACCCAGAAATTCCAAGGAGAGCATCGAGCAATTGGATGTTCAAAGGTTCAAAGGATGCTCTCCACCCCCTGGGGGGCCATTGGCTACCCAGGTGTCCCTCTCACCTGAGACCCCCTCCCCCTGTGCCTGGTTGGTGCTCCCTGGGTCCCCTCCCCTGCCCCTCTCCCCAGGTAAAAGGGCGAGCAGACCATGCAGTTGGGGTTCTGGTGGAGAGTTCAGTTGGAGAGGTTGTTGGAGTTGTTGCAAGATTCAGAGACTGTGCTGCCAAAATAAAAACTCTGGATTAAAAACTCTCCATCGGGACCCACTCCTTTCTTCACCTCGCCTTAAAGGAACCTCCAGCTCAGGAAAGCCTGAGGAGTGACCCCCTCAAAGCAAGCTCCAGCCTGCAAGCACTGGAGCTCGGGGCATGCTTGGACTTGTCCCCACGTGCTCAGCTGCAAGCACAGGCACTGAACAGCGTCTCTGGGGAGAAAACACCACAGGTGCTGCTATTTGGTCAGCAGCCAAGGCCAGACAGACCAAGGCAGTCCCGTCAGTAATATTGGTACACTCCAACAGGGGTGGCCAGCAGCTCCTCAGGCTGCCCAGCCCGGGCAGTGCCATTCCTGGGCTCAGTGTGAAACACAGAAAGATTTTAAAACTCAAAGATTAATTGAGTTACAAAGTAGATATGTATTTTTGGCTGGGAGCAAGTGAGATACTTTCTATAAAGATATGCGCATCTACTCATTCTTAGCTGTTGCAGTGTGATGTCATGGCTTGCCTCGGTTTCCCCTGGTTTCTCCCTGAAATTTCCTTCCCCTTGGCGGGGGTGTCAATCACCTCTCCTTTTCCCCACCCTTGACCCCTGCTGGGCACTGTCTATCAACCCAGAAATTCCAAGGAGAGCATCGAGCAATTGGATGTTCAAAGGTTCAAAGGATGCTCTCCACCCCCTGGGGGGCCATTGGCTACCCAGGTGTCCCTCTCACCTGAGACCTCCTCCCCCTGTGCCTGGTTGGTGCTCCCTGGGTCCCCTCCCCTGCCCCTCTCCCCAGGTAAAAGGGCGAGCAGACCATGCAGTTGGGGTTCTGGTGGAGAGTTCAGTTGGAGAGGTTGTTGGAGTTGTTGCAAGATTCAGAGACTGTGCTGCCAAAATAAAAACTCTGGATTAAAAACTCTCCATCGGGACCCACTCCTTTCTTCACCTCGCCTTAAAGGAACCTCCAGCTCAGGAAAGCCTGAGGAGTGACCCCCTCAAAGCAAGCTCCAGCCTGCAAGCACTGGAGCTCGGGGCATGCTTGGACTTGTCCCCACGTGCTCAGCTGCAAGCACAGGCACTGAACAGCGTCTCTGAGGAGAAAACACCACAGGTGCTGCTATTCAGTCAGCAGCCGAGGCCAGGCAGACCAAGGCAGTCCCCTCTGTAATATTGGTACACTCCAATACTTAGTGGTTTTTTTTTACCCTCTAAAATGTTACATACACATTAGGTTCTGCAATACATCAATGCATATTAATTTCCTGCCTGTCTCGGTTTGGAAAGACGGGTGTCTGCTAAGGAAGGCAGGAGCCTCCCCTGAAATGGAAAATGTAAACCCCCTCCCCCTGAACTGTTATAAATTTGAAATTAAGGGGCTCTCAGGCAAAAATATGGGAGCAGGAATAACAGTTCTTTACTAGGGAAGAAAATAAAAAGATAAAATAAACAATGCAGGAAACCAAAACAACAGTGACAGAGTCAGAACACACCTGACACCCTGTGGGTCAGGGTGCTGGCAGCAGTCCCATTGGAATTGTGGCTGCAGCCCTCCTGCAGTGTCAGGGGTGGTTCTGCTGGAGCAGGGATCCTGTAGAAGGGTGGAGTCTTCCTCTGAAGATCCAGGGGAAGAGGCAGCTGCTGTTCCTCTGGGAAATCCAGTGGAGAAGCCGTGCTGGTGTTCCAGAATCTCAGATTGTATCCAGGCAGGAATGCTTGGCTCCTCCCCTGGGCTCACATCTCCCAGTGGATGCTGTAGTTCTTATCAGACATGCAGGGACATTCCATAGCCTGTTATCAGCAGATGTCCCCCCAGAGAGAGGAGTGGGTGTGGAAGAGATAAGGAAAACTGCCCCCTGAGCAGGAGACAACTGCCATAGAGATGGCAAATAGAATCCAATCTGCTTGGCAATCCAGGACACTGCCTCTCCCTTGTCCTGCTTCGCTTTCTATATTAATTATCTTATCACTCCCGTGTGCCTGCGTACTTGTCTCTGGTGGTTTTCTTGGGGGTCCTTGGGGGTCACAGGGGGATGAAGTAAATAGTCTTCATCAAAGCTGACTTTCTCACCTGGTCTTCTTGTGCATGCTTGCTGATCCTTTGGTCACAGTCCAAACCATGAAGCTGGTTTGATCTGAGGTTGGTTTGAGCTGGGGGTCCAGAGGAACTTTGTTATTTTGGTAGCTTTGTAACTTTGTCCTGTTTTGATGAACGTCATCCTTCCCTTATCACACATCCCTACATTCTCTCATGCTGCTCTCGCATGTATACCCTGTCTCTCATGTATACCCTGTTTTTCCTTTACAGGCAGTTAGCACAGTAAAATGAAGCAAATATTAAACAATATTTCGTCTCAATATCTATTTCTAATCAATACCTACCCCAGTGTCTCAAGCGCTCTCTGGTTGGTGCTGTGGGGAGCAGGAACAGCTCGGTGCTGCAGACCTGCAGGGTGAGGCAGAGACAAGGGCACATCCTCTGTGGCACATCCCCGCTGTCTCCATCTCCCCCACTCCTGCTCCAGCCATCCCAGGCTGTGCACCCTGACTGGGGCTGAGCAGGTCCTGGGCAGTTTCAGCGTTGTTCCAGCCTGAGGGCCATCCCTGCTCCCCCTGAGCCTGTCTGCAGTGGGGCACACAGGTAAGGTCACCCTGCCCAGTGGTGCCTGACTCGTGATGTTCATAACACACGACAGACCTCCACTGTTCATTGGCCAAACAGCCTGATTTATTTTTCAGGGCTTGCTTTTATAGGTAATTCAAAGTTCCCTGCTCTAAACAGCCATTGGACTAATCCCCACACCTCCACCACTCTGAACCTGTCAAATGCTTGTATTTTAGGAAAGTTGTTATTGGTTGAAACCTCTGTCAGTCAGCCCAGAGGCTGGTTTATGGAACTGGGCTGGGTTTCTGATTTATAGCAGGATTAATGTTCAGTACAAATCAGCTTGTACTGCAGCAGGTGCCCACTCAGCTCCTGCCACTGCTCTTCTGCTCCAGCCCAGAGCCCTCTGCCCAGTTCTCCTGCTTCTTCCCTGCCTGTCACTGAAACTCCCCTCTGCCCTGGAGGGTACCAGGGCTGCTGGAACCATCCCAGCAGGTCTCCACACAGATATTTTCTCTGTTCACAAACCTAGCTTTCCTCTCCTTTAGTGCACATTATTAAAAGGGACCATGGCAGAGTGTGCACTGTGTCAGCCCCTGGGGCCTGGCTGATCCCTGGGCAAGGGGCAGCAGAGAGGATAGTGCCATCCAGGGAGGGTTTCACTGCTTGGATGTGTCCTGGCTCCTCATGGGAGACAGGATCCATCTGCACCTCCTCGGGTCCAGTCCTGGATCCTTATGTGCTCAGTGATCCCTGACCATGACAGAAACGATCCAGCCCCTTGCAGGGGGCTCTGACAGAGCCCCAGAGCCAGGCAGCTCTGCAGGGTACAGCCCTCCACACATCTCCTGCCCAGGATCCTGCTGCTCAGGGCTCTGTGGGGCCTCCAGCTGGACTCCAGCTCCCCAAAGCTGAGTGACACCTCAGGTGTCCCATCATGTGCTTCTGGGGACAGGCTCAGGAGGCCTCCAGGAGAGGGGGCAGGGAGAGCTGCCCAAGGGGCTGTGACAGGAGCTGGAGATGTCCCTGGCAGGAGCAGTGCCCAGGTGGGATGTGATCTGCCACAGTGCCATGATGCCAAGCTGGCAGGGGTGGCATGGCAGGGCAGGGTGGCCTGTCCCAGCTGGGAGCAGAGCTGGCTGCCTTTGCCCCCTTCCCTGCAGCCCTGTGAGTGCTCAGCTGCTGCTCCTCCATCCTCTGCCCCACTGGCCAGCAGCACAGACCTCTGCTGCCCTGTCCTGCTACCACAGACCTGGGCCCCAGCACCAGGGTAGGCTCAGCATTACAAAGGAACCCACTCTGCCCCAAAATGCCCCTCAAGAGCCAGAGGTGAGGTGTGGGGGTAGAGGACAGTGGACCAGCAGCTGCAGCACTGCACAGTGACCACCGGCACTGCCCACCAGGGACCACACCTGTGATCTGCTGCTGGCCCCAGGGGTGGAAGGCCCAGTGCTTTGCTCAGGATCACCACAAACACTACCCTGGTGCCAGCCCTGACCCTGTGCCCGCTGTCAGGAGCAGGGCAGAGTGCTCAGCAGCCCTGGGTGTGGTACAGCTCCTGTCTGCCAGGGCACAGCTCTCATGGACAAGAAGCCAAACACTTCTGCTGCATCTGGGGCCCTGGTGACACCAATTGCTGCCTGCATTTCTCCTCCAGTGCTGAAAACTCCATGGCTCCATCCTTGGACTTGCTGGCAGGAAAGGTGTTCTCAGCCCCAGAGCAGCTAGGGACCCCTCTCAGCCCCAACAGCAGAAGAAAAGAAACTAAAAAGCTCACAGTTTCTTTGCCTTTCCTCCAGATCTGGGGCATCTGTGGCTCCAAGCACCACAACTTTCCCACTGTAAGCAGACAGGAATATTTCTGACACCTAGAACTGGGACAAAGCAGACGCCAAGTGCTGCAAGCTCCCGTGGCTCACACCTCTGGCCACAAGACCAAGTGGACTCAGAGGAACCACAGGAGGGGCATGCATGGCCCAGCATGGCAGCTCCCTGAATTTCTGAGGCCAGAAAGCACAATCCAAAAGAAAGAGCAGCTTTCAGGAGCAGATGGGCCCACATTCTGTTGTGGCTAGGAGCTGGAGGAGCAGCACGGGGCAGGTCCATCACCTCTGCATTGCTGCCCTCTGGCTGCCTCTGCCTGTCCACGGCCAGGCTCCTCCAGCTGCAGGGATGGCACCTGCCGGGCCTGCCAGGGCTCTGCCGCTTGCCATGCAAGCAGAGAGACTTGTTCAGGTTGGAAAAGTCATCACAGAGTTGTTCAGGTTGGAAAAGCCTTCTAAGATCACCAAGTTCAACCACTGCCCCAGCACTGCCATGTGCACCACTAAGCCATGTCCCCAAGTGCCATGTGAGAAACAACTGCTCACTTTTTGAAATTTTTGAAGGTTTATTAAACTTTAACAAAAAAATACAACAAAAGATGTAAATGGATGTAAATAAGATCTAAATAAGGAAAATATCTAAAGAACTAAATCTAAGAACTAAGATCTAAATAACACCCTGAGTTCTACAGCACTTCACTCTAACTAAAAATGGAGCCCTGTCTCTCTCTCTACAAGGCCTTTTAAGGATAAACTGTCCAGTTTAGAAATGACACCTAAATTATTTTTATTTTAAAAATAACTAATAAGTAATAACTAATAACCAATTACTAATTACTAGTAATTGATAATTAATAATTAATTACTAATAACTAACTACCTGTGGCCTGCAGTGTGGACTTTTTTATCTAATTACACAATACTACTTAAACTTATGAAGAATAAGGTGAAGAAGAAGTTCCAGCCTCTGCCTTAAAACATCCATCTTGCTTTATATATATTACTAAATTATATATTCTAAAACTTTAGACTCTAAGTTTCCCACCCTGTGATATCACACACTTCTATTCAAACTCCACACCCACAATCCCAGTGCTACCATTCCATTTTGGAAGCTTCTCCACGGCCTCAGGTCAATGCAGTGTTCTCTTGGGGGTCAGTGCCTGTCAGCACAGAAAGTCTGAAATTCTCAGTATCCAGGGTTCCAACATGTGCCTTGATCACAAACGTCCCTGGAGGTGCCAGAGCAGCCCAGCCTGGGAGGGCAGTGCCATTGCCGTGCCCGTGGGTGCGTGGGCGCAGCTCCTCGTGCAGCAGAGCTGGCAGTGACGCTCTCTAACCGCTTCCTTTCTCTCGGGGCTCTGTCTCCTGCCCCTCCTGCCCAGCTCGTTTCCTGTGACTGATAATGGCACTGCTCAGAGGTCACCAGGCTTGGTGGCCCCCCAAGGGAGCAGCCCAGGCAGTGGGGCAGCAGGACAAACCCACAGGGCTACCAAGGTCCTGCTTGTGAGAAACAACCACTCACTTTGAAAATTTAAAAAGGTTTATTAAACCTTGACAAAAATACAACAAAGGACAACATAAGGAAAAATTCGCAGTGCTGGGAACTGCCCTCGTGGATACCACATGGCTGGCTCATCTTCAAGGTGGATGCTCAGTCTTTTATACCCCTGGGGTTGCATCAGCCAGCCCTGGCCCCTCTCACAGTCTGTCACTCAGCTCTTCTTGGCCATTTATCGGTGGAGACTGCTTTCTTTTAGCTTGATTGGAGATCAGGTGTTGTCATGCCTCACCCCCTAAGCAACAAGCTTCTCCCTTCCCAACTGCCCCAGGTAAGGGATACATGTGCACGCCTTCTTTTTACCTGTCCTGGACAACCCTGGCAGCAATACAGGGGGGGAAAGGGAACTGTGGGGAGAACAGAGGACATCTAAACTACAATAACATAACTTTACATCACTAAAGCTTTTCTTAATATTCACACAATAGTCATCCCTTAATTGTGAAAGCAAATCATCTCATTAACTATCTATAACACTCTGCTGCAGTGTGCTAAGGCACCCAGGATAGGAATAACATGATGAGTCTTGAGGATTTTCAGGCTTTTTTGTGCCTTTTTCTTTAAGACCTATTGCTGGTCAGGGGTCTATGTACAAATCACAAATGGGACTGCTCCACCCTGTGATATCACACACTTCTATTCAAACTCCACACCCACAATCCCAGTGCTATCATTCCATTTTGGAAGCTTCTCCACGGCCTCAGGTCAGTGCAGTGTTCTCTTGGGGGTCAGTGCCTGTCAGCACAGAAAGTCTGAAATTCTCAGTATCCAGGGTTCCAACATGTGCCTTGATCACAAACGTCCCTGGAGGTGCCAGAGCAGCCCAGCCTGGGAGGGCAGTGCCGTTGCCGTGCCCGTGGGTGCGTGGGCGCAGCTCCTCGTGCAGCAGAGCTGGCAGTGACGCTCTCTAACCGCTTCCTTTCTCTCGGGGCTCTGTCTCCTGCCCCTCCTGCCCAGCTCGTTTCCTGTGACTGATAATGGCACTGCTGAGAGGTCACCAGGCTTGGTGGCCCCCCAAGGGAGCAGCCCAGGCAGTGGGGCAGCAGGACAAACCCACAGGGCTACCGAGGTCCTGCTTGTGAGAAACAACCACTCACTTTGAAAATTTAAAAAGGTTTATTAAACCTTGACAAAAATACAACAAAGGACAACATAAGGAAAAATTCGCAGTGCTGGGAACTGCCCTCGTGGATACCACATGGCTGGCTCATCTTCAAGGTGGATGCTCAGTCTTTTATACCCCTGGGGTTGCATCAGCCAGCCCTGGCCCCTCTCACAGTCTGTCACTCAGCTCTTCTTGGCCATTTATCGGTGGAGACTGCTTTCTTTTAGCTTGATTGGAGATCAGGTGTTGTCATGCCTCACCCCCTAAGCAACAAGCTTCTCCCTTCCCAACTGCCCCAGGTAAGGGATACATGTGCACGCCTTCTTTTTACCTGTCCTGGACAACCCTGGCAGCAATACAGGGGGGGAAAGGGAACTGTGGGGAGAACAGAGGACATCTAAACTACAATAACATAACTTTACATCACTAAAGCTTTTCTTAATATTCACACAATAGTCATCCCTTAATTGTGAAAGCAAATCATCTCATTAACTATCTATAACACTCTGCTGCAGTGTGCTAAGGCACTCAGGATAGGAATAACATGATGAGTCTTGAGGATTTTCAGGCTTTTTTGTGCCTTTTTCTTTAAGACCTATTGCTGGTCAGGGGTCTATGTACAAATCACAAATGGGACTGCTAGGAATGTGTCTTGAACTGTTTATTTTCCAGCATCACTCTCATTACATGGTTGTGACAGTGGGAAGATGCCATCAGCTCACGTCCCTGTCAGCAGACAAAGAACTTAATGTTACAATTCACTTTAAAAGTATTTTGACCAATCACACAAAGCAAAAGCACATTGACAATAGTTCTATCCACCACTATAAGCAGACATACCTTTGGTTAAAACAATGCTTGCTTATTTCCAATACAATACCTGCTTGTAAGCCTTAAGATACAATGCACAGAGCTCCATTATTAAGCTTAGAACTTCCTAACATCTCACTAGATAGACTTTTCTGTAGTTAAGGGAGTTATTCTAGCCAAGCATTAATACACAGACCATTGTCCTATTTGTCCTTACTTTCTACTTCTCGTATAATTTTTCTGCTAACAAACCTTATGGCTACTGCTTAGCTCTAACTGCAGTTCTGCTGTCTCTGAGGCCTGCCTTTTGCAGCTTTCCAAAATCCCTCTAATTTTAAAGATTCCCACAAGAGCTGCTTTGCTCTGTGTGCTGTGAGGATGGAGAGGAGCTGGGTGGTGTCCTGTTCCTGGGAGACTTTTTTTGCAGGCAGTTCTGTGGTCTGGAGCCTCCCGAGAGGATGTGTGTGCCTCCTGGCCAGCCCACAGGTGTCCAAGCAAGGCTCCCTCCCCAAGAGAAACCGAAGCACACAGCATTTTCCTGGCAGCGTTTCTAAAAGCACAGCTCTCTTGGAGGCATCCAGGAAAGCACAGGACAAGTCCAAGTGACACATGGATGAGACAGGTGCTGTCACAGGTGCTGGGGCTGTGTCCCCAGCAGACTGTCCTGGTAACCAAGTCATTCCGTGGCCCTTGCCAGCCCTCTGTGGCTTCTCCACTGGCATTTGTTGGTTGAGTGTCAAAGTCTCAGCACCTCTGAGGACTGGTCCCATGTGTTGGCTTAGATTCCCTTTACCCTCAACCCCTGGGGACATAATTTAGTGGTGAACATGGCAGTGGTCAGTTAATGGTTGGACTTAATGATCTTAGAGGGATTTTTCAACCTTAATGTTTCTGTCATTTCCTGATTCTATACACCTGGCTTAGGAACAGTCCTCTACTGTAAAATGATCAGGGGGAGCTTCTTCCCACATGAGGAGGGGAACAAACCAAGCTGATATAAAGCACTTTCACTCTGGAAGATCACCTTTCCCAGGGGAACTGTTCCTGTGCCAAGGCACCTTCTTTAGTCCACAGCAATACCAGCTCTGCATCAGTGTTAGCCCAGCCCAGTGGTGCTGGTGCAGCCCAGCTCTGCTGTTCTGTTGGCAAGTTTGGAGGAAAGCTCTGCTTGTTTTCAGGAGATATTGGAGTGTCTAATTCCAGAAACCAAGCATGCTTGTACTCAGCAGTCACAGAACTATAGAATGTGCTGAGTTGGAAGGAATTCATCAGGGTTATCAAGTCCAACCCCTAGCCCTCCACAGACACCCAACAATCCCACCCTGTGCCTGAGAGTCACCCTGTGCAAATGCTCCTGGAGCTCAGACAGGTTTGGAACTGTGACCACATCCCAGGGGATCCTGCTCCAATGCCCCACCATCCTTTGGGTGAAAAACTTTTTCCTTTTATAATTTAAATCTGCTGTAACACAGATCCAGCTGTTTCCTCTAGTCCTGTAACTGGTCACAGAGAGCAGAGACTGAACCTGCCCTTCATGAGGATGTTGAAGTGCTCAGTGAAGCCTCCCCTCAGTCTCCTCTTCTCTAGGCTGAACAAACCGAGTGATTCAAAGAAAACAATCCAGAGTTAAGCAGGAAATCCAGGTCCTAAACTCTTCTTCTGGTTCTCCTTGAGGAGAGGGCAGAAGCACAGGGGCTGACAGCATCAGCGGCAGTGCCTTGGCAAAACGAACCAGCAATTGCTTAATTGCTGCCAGCTCCAGCCAGGCAGCAGCAGGAGCAAACTCTGCCCAGACCGGCACCGGCCCGGGGGAGAGGTGGCACATCCCCGGCCGGCCAGGATCAGCTCGGTGCCGGTGGGATGCCGAGGGTCCGGGCTGGCAGGCAGCGCTGCGCTGAGCTCTGAGCTCCGAGCTCCAGCCCTGCCCGGAGGATGCTCCTGCCGGGGCTGTCCTTGGGAACGCGCTCCCGTGGAGGACGCTGGAACAGCGGGACGCGGCTCTCCGGAAAATCCATCTGCGGGGCGGCTTCCCCCGGCCGCCGGGCGCTGCCGGGCCCCGGGCCGGCGGGCGGGTGACACGGGCACAGGTGAGGAGCCGAGGGCTCGCTGCCCCTCGGCCGGCTCTGCGGGATGCTCGGCATGGCTGCACCGTCCTCCTCCTCCTCCTGTGCCCTGCCGGCAGCCGATCCGGCGGCTGGCAGAGAGCCTGCTCAGTCCCCAGGCAGCTGCTTCACCTTCAAGCCTGCGAGCGACGCTTAGGCAGCGGAGGAGACGGGATAATTTCCAACAGCCTGCAGGACATCCTGACTCCCAGCCGTGCCAACGGAAGCAGAACCTTCCCTTCCTGAGTGCCGGACCCAGAGGTGACGGGGCCTGGTGGGACAGAGCCGTGGTGGTCGGCAGCCCTGGGGACTGAAAGTGCTGGGCAGTGTCTGTGCTTTGGGTGCCAGCTCAGAGCCTGCCCGGGCTGAGGTGACTTTGGGGCTGCAGTGCTGTGGGGAGAGGGTGAGGAGAGGTGCTGGGGTGTGGATCAGGGCAGGGAGGCTGGGTGAGGGAGCCCCTGCTCAGGAGGCTGGGGGCAGAAATGGCATAAGGATTGGCTGGTCATTAGTGGGAAAACAGGTCCAGGCTAGAGCTGGAAGGTGCTCCTTGCACAAAGGGAAGTGGCTATGAAATCACGGCCAGAGGTGCAAGATGATCCCATGGAAGAGGAGTTTTAAAATGCAAGTGAACAAACAGCAAGTACCCATCAGGGATAAATCCAGATCTTCCTTTCCAGAGCACCAATTCCATAGGGACCCAGTATCTTGCTGAAAGTAAAGCCACACCTATAAGGACTCTTCAAGGCCCCTACGACTGTCATGGACCTTACATCCCAACAGATAATCCTGATGCACAGATATCCATGGACAGAGGACACAGGGGATCCCATGTCTGGCACATCCCTGGCTGGGTCAGGGTAAATGGCTGGTGTGGTAACAGCTGGCACTCTTCCCTCCATGTGCATCCCTCCATCACCACTCTGGGCATCACCATCACCCCTGACACCCACCGCCACCAAGGTCAGAGCAGAAAGAAATGCTGGGGGACAAGGGATGTTCCTGTTCTGGGACCTCACCAGTCCCTCCCCACCAGGGGAGGGAGGGAGGAAGGTGAGGGGCACAGCAGTGACCTGCCTGGAGCCATTTTCTTCAGTGCTGCTTCCTCCCATCCCCTCCTGGGTTTTGCCCCTGGAGACTGTCAGGTTCCTCTTCACTCACACCGGACTGCAGTGGCTGTCCTGGTGTCCTGGTCCTGTCCTTACAGCAAACTGACCCTGGACTGGGATCTGCCCCCAGCCTGGACACCATCTCCCCTCAAAGCCAGGTTTGCCCTGGCCCCAGCAGTCCCTGCTTGTAGGATCCAGCAGCTCTGCTCCCCAGGCCAGCCTGATGCAGCTGCTGCAGAGCTGGTGGTGTGACATTGGACAAGCAGGGCTGCACATGAAAGGCACAGTCCTGGCCAGAGCATCTCCCCACTGTCTGCTGCCCACTGCACCCCTCTGTGAGCCCAGCCAGGGTCCCTCAGGAGGAGCCAGCTGGCAGCATCGTGTTCCAAGCAGGGGCCCAGAGGTGGCCAGAAGTGATGTGCCCAAAGGTGCATTCGGGGGCAGGCAGGGAGAGAAGGCAGGTCCGGACTTCCCTGTTCGAGGTCTCTGCCCATCAGCATGGATGGGCACTGATGAGTGACCAGGGACACCTGCAGATGTGGGTGTGCACCCGCCGTGTGCCCAGCGGGCAGGAGGGGCAGGGCTCAGTCCCAGGAGAGCAGCAGACGTAGGTGGGTGCAGCAAAGGTACAGGGGACAGCTTGCTGCCCAGGTGGCACCGGGAACTGAAAAATGCCCTGGGTCAAGCACTGTGTTCTGACTCCCTCTGCTCCTGGTCTCCCTCACATCCAGTCTCTCTCTACCAGCTCATGCCCCATTTTCCACCAGCACCTTCATTTTCCTGCTGTGGTCTCCACAGGTCTGTGTCCCCTCCCATGCTCTCCCTTCACATGCACCTCGTCAGCATGCTGGTGCTTTGGCAGAGGGGAGGAAGAGCAGCCATGCTGGCAGGTGGGAGCACACCAGGCTCCAGTTGTGCACCATCAGAGGTGTGTAAGGGTCAGGACATGCACCTCCTCAGCAGAGCAAACTTTTCTGCTCCTAGGAGCCTGGGCCATGGCACATCCCCACACAACATCCCTACTGCTTTCCTCCTACCCTGGGTGAGTGGCCATGGCCAGGACACACTCTTCAGTCTCCATCAAGTTTTCTGCACAAGGAGCAGCCCAAGGGGCCAGGTGTAGGTTCCAGAGGTTACATCCTGGGTGTCCTGCTCAGCTGCAGCTGGCACAGGCTGGTGTGTGACTGGCAGGGCCAAGCCAGAGCACGGGGAGCTTTGAGCAGCAGAGGGAAGGTGTTGCAAGGCTTTCCTGAGGACATTCCTGAGCATGAGGACCTTGGTGTTCTGATGCTTCAGAGGCAGAGGATACACTGCATCCCAGCATCTCAGCTTCCTCTTTTTACCCTGACTGTGGTCCTTTGTCATGACCAAATTTGAGTGGAACCAAATAAGCCATTTTGCAAAGGAAGTGCATCAGCATCTTTCCTGCAGCATCCAGGGGCATTTCATGGCCAAGGTAGCACCTGGCAAGGGGAATGTCTTGGTTTGAGAAGACAGGTGTGTGCTAAAAAGGGCAGGAGCCTACCTTGAAATAGAAAATGTTAACCCCCTCCCTCCAAATTATCATAATTTTGAAATTAAGGGGCTCTCAGGCAAAGATATGGGAGCAGGAATAACAGTTCCTAATTAGGAAAATTAAAAATACAAATGCAATAGTACAAAACAAACCACTGCCAGAGTCAGAACATTCCCTGACCCCCTGTGGGTCAGGGTGGTGGCACAGTCCCATCCCATGGGGGCTCAGCCCTCCTGCAGTGCCAGCTGTGGTTCTGCTGGAGCAGGGATCCTGCACAAGGCTGGAGTTTTCCTCTGAAGCTCCAGGGCTGCTGGAGATGGACCTGCTCTCCCTCTGGGAATGCAGGGCAGGAGAAAGCTGCTCCTCTGGGAATGCAGTGGGCAAAGGCTGCTGGGGTGTTCCAGGCTCAGATTGTATCCAGGTAGGAATGCTTGGCTCCTGCCCTGGGTGGAGCATCTCCCCATGGGATGATGGAATTTGATCAGCCCTGCAGGGACACTCCCTGGCCATGGACAGCAGAGATCTGCTGGAGGGAGGATTGGCTGTGGGAGAGATAAAGAAAACTGCCCCATGGACAGAGGAGAACTGCCCC